>NC_138874.1:26872429-27344929 GCF_965194805.1 Balaenoptera borealis
TATCAAAATCCCAATGATATTTTTCCAGAAATAGAAAAACTCATCTTCAAATTCAAGGAACCCTGAACAGCCAAAGCAATCTGACAAAGAAAAGCAAAGTTGGAGGACTCACAATTCTGGATTTCAAAACTTATTACAAAGCTACAGTAATTTTAAAAAGTGTGATACTGGCATAAAGACATATATATCAGTGGAATAGAATAGACAGCCCCCAAATAAACCCTTTCACATAAATAAACCTTGGCACAAGGGTGCCAAGACCATTCAATAAGGAAAAGACAGATTTCTCAACAAATGGTGCTGAGAAAACTGGATATCCTCATGCAGAAGAATGAAGTTGTACCCTTACCTTACAGCATATACAAAAAATCAACTCAAAATGGATCAAAGAGTTAACTGTAAGAGCTAAAACTATAAAACTCCTAGAAGAAAATGGAAAAGCTTCATAACATTAGCTTTGGCAACAATTTCCTGGCTATGCCACTGAAAGCACAAGCAACAAAAGAAAACATACATAAATTGGACTTCATCAAAATTTAAAATTTTGTGTATCAAAGTACACTATTAACAGAGGGAAAAGACAACCCACAGATTGGGAGAAAATATTTGCAAACCATATATCTGATAAGGGGTTAATATCCAGAATATATAAAGAATTCCTGCAACTTAACAACAATTAAAACAACCCGATTTAAAAATAGGCAAAATACTTAAATAGACATATCTCCAAATAAGATATACAAAGGCCAATAAGCACATGAAAAAATGCTCTGCAGTCTACATTAATGACTGTTAGGGAAATACAAATCAAAACCACTATGCGATACCACTTCACACCCATTAGGAGTATTGGCAAGGATGTGGAGGAATTGGAATCCTTGTGCATTGCTGGTGGGATTGTAAAATGGTTAAGCTGCTGTATAAAACACAGAATCACTACATGACCCAGCAATTCCACTTCTGGGTATACACTCAAAAGAATTGAAAGCAGGGACTTGGACAGATATTTGTACACCCATGTTCACAGCAGCATTAGTCATAATAGCCAAAAGGTGACAACAACACAAATGTCTATTGACGGATGAATGGATGAACAAAATGTGGTCTACAAAACGTGGAATATTATTAAGCTTGAAAAAGGAAGGAAATTCTAATACATGCTACAAAATTGATGAACTTTGAAGACATTATGCTAATTGATATGTCAGTCACAGAAGGATAAATACCCTGTGATTCCACTTATATGAGGTGGAATTTGAGTTAGAATAGTCAAAAGTCTTAGAGATAGAAAGCAGAATGGTGGTTGCCAGGGGCTGGGGGAGGAGGGAAAGAGGAGTTAGTGTTTAATGTGTATGGAGTTTGAGTTTGGGAAGATGAAAAAGTTCTGGAGATGAGAGTCACAGCAATGTGAATGCACTTAATGTCACTACAATTAAAATGGTAAATTTTGGGTTACGTATATAAATAAACACAATAAACACATAAATAAACATAAATAATAAAATAAAATAAAAATAAAATAATAAATAAAATAAAATAATAAAATAAAAACATAAATAAACACAATAAACAATTATTTGCATTTTTACAAGTTAACACCAATCCTTACACAATTAAAAAAATTTTAATCAGTAACTAAGCAAGATAGATACCACTCGCGCAGGGTTTCACAACCCTGGCACTACTGATATTTTGGGCCAGATGATTCATTGTTGTGGGCATTGTCTTGTGTATTGTAGGACGTTTAGCAGCAACTCTGCCCTCTTCCCACTAAATGCCACTAGCACCCCTCTCCCCCTGTGACAACCAAAAATGTCTTCAGACATTGCCAAATGCCACATCTCTATTGGTTGGGAACCACTAATAAGGGTTCTGGAAATTCTGACTTAATCTCTGATATTGAATGTTGTCTAAGCAGCATCAGCTTGGAAGTCTATAGCCATAAATTTATTCCTTGAGCTATCGATCATTAGAAGTTTCTGGCGGAGTCCTTTCCACCAACATCCTTTAGACCATCATTCTCTGCTGTAATCCAACTTCCAGAGTCTGTAGTTTAGAGCAGAGCAAGTCCATACCTCAGAGAACTGATCTCCTTTATGGTGTGCATGAAATATTTACGTGATTGACTTGAGTTCATAAACAGACAGATGAGACTATTAAGCACCCCACCCTCACAAAGACTATTAACCCCAAGTCTTTACTGTATTTCATGTGGCAGAGAAAGATTCTCATCATCTTCCTATATGCTTAGACCATAAAGCCAGATTCCTAATCATTGCTGCCAGTGGGGAATAAATTATTGGCCACGTGCAAATCAGAACCAGAAACAAACTAGTCTAAGGACCAGAAATAGAACCAAAAATCATGGGACAGGGGTGGAGTGCAGAGAAACAGAGAGTCAAAGAGGTGAATTCTATTACCACTTGGGATTCACTCCAGGCACCAAGAAAGTATGTTCCTGGGCTTACCTGGCCTAGGACGTGCACCTTTTTGGGCAATGACGTTCTGAAAGTTGGATCCACTTGGACATCACAATGGAATCTCCAAAACTGTCAAAGTCCCAGATGCGTATGCTGAAGCTCCAACCCCGATGTGACTGTGTTTAGAGTTAGGGCCTGTGAGGAAGTGATAAGGGTGCCCTAATCTGGCAGGGCTGGTGTCCTTATAAGAAGAGGAAGAGACACCAGAGATGTCTCTCCACCACGTAAGGACACAGCAAGAAGGCGGCCATCTACAAGCCAGGAAGAGAGCTCTCAGCAGAATCTCATCATGCCAAACCTTGATCTTGAACTTATAAGCTCCAGAACTGTGAGAAGTAAGTTTCCATTGTTTAAGCACTCCATCTATGGTATTTCGTTATGGCAGCCTGAGCAGGCTCATACAGTGTAATCCCCCCAAAGTTGTCAGCATGACCTACAAATACAGGAAGAACATGTGTCCAAGATACACTTAGCCCTTCAATGGGGGCCCGGCGTGATGGACCTGGATTCATCCCCAAGGCCCGGGGTCATCCTGCTGTGCTGCTTTCTAATAAAAAGACCTACCATCTATTGATTGCTTATTAAATGCAGACACAGTTCTAACTACTGCATAAACTGTAATTTTATCTAATCCGCACAAGAACTGCTGTTAAGCTTATTTTATACCTAAGATCACTGATGCACAAAGAAGTTAAATTACTTGACCAGGGTCACGGAGTTAGTGGCAGAGCCAAGATTCAAACTCATGCAACCTGGCCCCAGTGTCCCGTATACTTACCCCCACACCACGTTGTCTGCACCCTCTCTTCTCTCTGTCTCAGAGTGCCTGGCTGATTATTCCTCTGTCGAATTCCTTTTGTCTTAATCAATCCCTTCTAGCAACATGAGTGTTAACTCTGGAGCCAGCCATACCTGAGTTCCAGTTCTATCTCTGTTACTTACTAGCTGTGTAATCTTGGTCAAGTTATTTATTAGGTCTAGTCCCCAGTTTCCTCATCTGTGAAATGGGTGTAATAGTAGATTCTATTTCAAAGAGTTGCTGTGAGAATTAATTGAGACAATGTAAGGAAAATGTCTGATATATAGTGGGCATTTGATGCCAGTTCTATTAGAAAGCTAATCATATATTGTTTTTCTCTTGAATACAGGATAGGGGCTCTTGTTCTGGGATCCATAAGCCAGCACGGGGAGAGGCTGACAGGCAGGCAAATGTCTTGTGTGTACCTTTATTTTTTTCTGTGGAGAAAGACTACAGCTTTTATTATATTCCCAAGAGAGTATGGACCTCCCCGAATGTTGGGAACCACTGAATTTGAGTCTGGAGGTTGAGACCGGAGTCATTCACATGTCCTGCCCTCAGCACAGCTGGGCCACAGCAGGACCTGGGTCTTTCAGGTCTCCTCCCCTGAGCGCAGCGCTGGGCACACAGAAAGTTTTCAGCAACGTGCATGGAATTGAATTCCATTGGAATTTAGCGGCTATGTCATGGCCTGGGACAGGGAGGTCCCTGATGTTACCAGCCTGTCCTCATTCCATTCAAAGATGCCCATGGTTAAAAGATTTCCAGATCACATCTTTAGTCCAATAACAATATTTCAAAGCTGAATATCCCAAATGCTGCATTGGAAAAGGATACTGATTACATCAATCAAGCTGCACTATGACGTTTATTGCTAGCTGACTACTACATGGGTGGAGGGGATGACTGTTTGTATGGCAAGTCTCTATTATCCCTCTTTGCCCTGACTTCACTGGAGTACCTTAAAATAATAGCAGCTATCATGTAAAGAGTAGAAACACAAACTATTCATTTTAATTTTTACCCTTCTACTTGCGGTTTGTTATACCCATCCCCAGTTCAAAAGGATTCATACATACCTACATACATACATATATATATATATATATATATATACACACACACATATATATATTTATTTTTTAAAGTATAGTTGATTTACAATGCTGTGTTAGTTTCAGGTGTACAGCAAAGTGATTCATTTATGCATACATATATATGTATATGTGTGTATATATATGTAGGCATAATGAATAGACATACATATATACATATACAGGATTCACGTCTATTTAGATATTTATTTCCAGTTAAGGTATTTAATATATCTTATGTATCTTACATATCTATATGAGATCTGTGTAGTTTCATATAACACATTTCCTGCAAGTCTCATTGAATTAAAAAATTCACATTTTACATGAATTCTGGAAAATAAATAACAATTTTCAAACATTTAAAAAAGCATTTAAGTCAGCTTCCAAAATACACATGATACAAAAGGATCAAATCCATAAGAGAGGAAATCAGAGTGAGAAAAAGAAAAGAATATAAAATAGAATAAAACCGTGGTATGTTAATGTACAAAATTGGGATACAAATTTGGCTCTATACTTTATAGCAGCTGAAGCAAAGAAAAAAACCAAAAACAAAAAAACCAAAAACAAAAAAACCCCAGAATTTCCAGTGTCCAAAATGTAAAAAACTAGTCAGCTTGTCAATAAAAGCCCGAGACGAATTTCTGCCATGAGTTGTCACAGGGGGTCACAGGCGAAGCGTGGACCAGGTCACCTCCCTTCATGGACCTAACAGTTCCATCTGCCCGTTTCTGGTCCAGTGCCTCAGGGAAGTTGATGCCCTGACACCAAGTGCAATTCAGAAAAAGCAATTCTGTGAGGGGCCAGAGCAGTGCTCTTGAAGTACACTGTTTTCTAGTAAATTGGCTAGAATGCAAGGGAAAAAAAAAAATAGACTTTGGAATCCTCGAGCAATGGAGAGAGTGCATATTCATTAGCAAGCCTCCATGAAGGATATTTTCTTGCTCCCCAGCCTGGCGCTGTTCTCTAGGGGGGAAAACCTGAAGCGTAGGGAGTCTGGGCTGCTCAACTAAGAATGTCATCCTCTCATGAATATTCTGAAGCCTCAGAAAATGATCGGTATCCTGATGTGCATGGTGCCGGGCTGATGGAGTACGGGCAGTTTGGTCGAGAATGCCTTCAGAAATGCACACAACTAGGCAGCGCAGGGCTCAGCATTCCACCACACAGAGCAAGACAGCCGGAATTCGAGTCTGGGCATGCCCTCAAAGCAGGCGTTCCAGATGCTGCCAGAGGACACACACGTAGAAATCCGTGTTCTGACGAATTGTCATGGTAATCACACTGCTCTTCTGGATTTGATGGCTTATTATCCAGTAGTCAAGGTAATTGGGGATATTTTGGCTTCTCTGTTAGATGGGACCGAGAGTGGGAACAGCAGGGAAGGGGAGTTTTCTGGAGGGAGACAGAGGCACTGCTGGAAGTGGGGGGGGGGGGAGGGGGAGGGAGGGGGAGAGCTGGGGGGCTGTGCAGGAGAGACCATAGAAGATAAGAAGCGGCAGCGGTGGAGGAAGGGCAGAGGACAAGTGTTGCTATGGTCTGAATGTCCACGTCTCCCTAAAATTCATATGTGAAGGCTACTCCCCAAGGTGATGGTATTAAGAGGTAGGGTCTTTGGGAGGTGATTCAGTACTGAGGGTGGAGCCCTCATGAATGGAATTCCTGCTCTAAGAGAAAAAGCCCCGGAGAGCTCCCTGGCCCCTTTGCCCACCATGTGAGGGCCCAGTCTGTGAGAGGGAGGAAGCGGGTTCTCCCCAGAACTCGACCATGCTGGCGGGCACCTTGATGTCAGCGCTGTCAGAAAGAAATGTCTGTTGTTGATAAGCCACCCAACTTGTGGCACTTTGTTATAGTGGCCCCATCGGACAGAGACGGGGTCTTCACCTGACAGCCCGTCCCAGGGCGGAGTAGCCTCTCAGGGAAGGGCTCAGCTGGTGGTCCAGGTCGGGGTCTGTGGTCAGTGGGTGCCAGCACAGAGCCTCTCTTTGCCTCTTCTCAGGAAGTGAAGGACTCCAGAAGCCCCTGAGATAAGCAGGGGTCTGGGCACCCTCACTGCTGCATAGACAGAGCATGTTCTGCACTGAGGCTGGGGTTTGCTGTTTGGGAACACTCTTCCCGTGAACAGGGCTCCAGGCTATCAAGTTGGGGGTATTTCCCCCAGGCTTCTTGGTAGGAACTCAAGCTAAGTACTTTGTTGTTTTCAGTGCATATTCTTGATTTTTCCTGTGGCCGGTATGCCCTTGAGACAAAAGGTTATGACCACCAGGATTAATCCAGTGAAGCAAAGGCTTTGCCCAGACCTTGTCCACATAAAAGGAACTGTTCATATGTATTTTTCTACATGATAGTCCCTGGCTACATCCACTGTAGACAAGAAGGGAAAGAGGGCAGTTAAACAGTACTGAGCTGCACTTGAGGATTATTTGGTTTTAATATTATTTTTCTTTGCCCTCATTGAGCAGTCTGGACCGGCCTGTGGCTCTGACAGCCCCCTCTGGGGCCATGGGAGTGGCTTCCCCAGCAGTCGTGCATGGGGGCGGGGCTGAGGGTGCAGTCACTAGCAGGGCCTGCTCGGGCTGCAGACCCCTTGTTTGGATCAGGTCCTCGCGCTCTGCAGGGCCACGAAGGGGGCTTGATGCTTGTGAGTGTGCCCCCATCCCCGACCAAGGTGATAAGGGGAGGGGGGATGGACATGTGAGACACCATCCGATGGACATGATCGCCCTAGCCTCTCTGCATGTGGGCTCAAGGATGACCCTGACATTTTGACCCTGTGACTGGGAGAATGAAAATGCCGTTAACAGAAATGGGAAAAGGAGACAAAGGGATTGGTGGGGAGAGCAAGATGGTAAATATGAACACCGAACATGAGCTGTTGGCAAGCTATGCACCAGGGGAGAATGGCCAGTGAGCTGGACGGTGGTCTGCGGGGTGGGGGCCATGGAGGTATTGATGCCCCGGTATAGAGCAGTCATCACTGCTATGTGGTCCCTTGTGCAGAGATGGCAGGCGGAGAGAGGTGAGGAAAGAATGAGGAATCCTTAGTTTAAGAAAGAGGAGGAGGAGGAATAGGAAGCTGCTAAGGAAACCGGAAGCCGATCAGAGAGGAGGAAGGAGTCAGGACAGACCAGTGTATTGAACGAAGTGCTCGATTGCTCTCAGAGAAATCAACTCTGCTCATTTCAGCAGAAAAGACACATATTTAAAAGTCACTTGGGTGGCTTCCAGAATCTCTGGAAGAGGTCTGGGGCTCTGAGAGGAAGAACACCAATGGAGACCAACGGGGCTTGCATCGCAGACACCGTTGGCTCTGGACGCTGGCATTTCTGCAAGCACTGGGGCCACTTCTGCTCCAGGAACTCGGTTCTGAAACTGGCATTTCAGCCAAAGAGAGACCCTCCTGGTCCTTGCTTCTCTGCACCAGCAGACCCTGATTCTAAGCCTGGGGGCAGGAGTATCTGATTAGCAGAGTTTAGGTCTCAGGACTACTCTAGCTGCAAGGGAGGCTGGGGGAAATATAGCATCTGTAGCTTCCACACTGGGAGCTAGGTTTATAAAAAGGGTAGAGGGGATAGGGGACTCCTGAGTCTGTTTGTGTTTGGAGAGAGAAAGAGAGGGAAAAGGTGAGAGAGAGGGAGGGAGGGAGGGAGGGAGACAGAGACAGAGACAGAGAGAGGCGAAGTCCAGAGACGAATGGGAAGACGGAGGCTGATGGAGCGAGCACCAGCTGGGAGGGGTCAGGAGAGGCAGGAGGCGAGCATATGACATGGAAAGAACAACTTGGGAGGAAGGAAGGGTGAAGTCAGGGAAGCTCTTGGAAGATGGCCTCCCTTGGCTCAGAAGGATACGGATTGACACAGGATGGGATGGCACCCTGAGGGGAGGGAGTGACAGTGCCAGGGGCGGCAGGTGGCAGGGCTCTGGAAGTAGGGAGTGCAGGAAGTTCAGCCCAGCACCCCAGAAGGAGGACAGCCTGCGGGGCTCGCCACTTTGTGAGGCTGCCATCCCAGTGCTGCCAGACTTAGTCAGTAGCAGGCTTCTTATATGGAATCTGTATGTCTATGTAGCAAATCTCTATTATCTTTCTATGATCTTTCAGGAGTCCAGCATTGACCTTCCTTTCTATTGGCTCCGACTCTCCCTCATGGAGGGGCCCGCCCAGGGTTGCCTCTCACTGAAGGCTCCTTCTACCAAAGTCCTCTCCTCTCCATGCAGGGACCCTGCTGCCCGGCCTCTGAGGTCCCTTTGGTACCTGCCCAGTTTCTACTCTCTCTGTTTCTTCTGTGAGCTCCTTAGGCCAGTCCTAAAGTTTCCCTCTTGCTTCAGAAACCAGTTGCAAGTCCACAACATTTGCCACAGTTGTGTCTTGTAATCTCTGCTCGTTGGTCCTGATTCTACCTGCAGAACAAATCGATACCGTCATCCACACGGGCAGTCCTTCAGTACTGTATGAACACAGGATTCTCTGGTGGAAAGGTTTACCTCTCCTGATATAGAAATACAACTTTGTAGTTACTGCTTATGATTGTATTCAATTTCTTAACAGCCATACTTCACTTATGGTCAAATAGATCCCAGAAGACTTCCCCTCACAAATGCTGTCAAATTAGATCTTTCTCATCCTGTTATTCTTCTAAACACAAAGACGAATATATAGATGGGCATATGTTGTTTTGTCTGCCTACCGGCTCCTTCCTCTGGGAAGCCACTTCTTCCTTGTTCCCTGTGGTTCTCCTGTCAATTTCAGCCTCCCACCCTATCCCCATTTACAGGGATGGGCACGTGACCCATGCCTGGCCAATCACATCACCTCCTACCCCTGGCAACAGCTAAGCATGTGACTGAAGAATCTGTCTCTATAATTGGAATACCAAGAAGTTCTCTTTTGCTGGTGGTCCTCAGCGAAGACAACATAAGCTTGGGGTACAAGTGGCACTTTCTCCAGCTGTGTGGAGGAAGTCCATTGCAGTGGGAGAAGAGGCCAGCCCTCCTCCCACCCTCACCCCCCAGGAAAGCAGAGGTCAAAAAACCAAGAGAAAGAAGTAGAGTCCCAGTGACATTGATGGATCCCCGGGTGTAGGTCTGTTGGAGCCAATAAATATTCTTTCTGTTTAAGCTAGTTGAATCGGGTTTTTGTCACTTCCAAGTGGATGAGCCCTGACTAATAATAACACTTTACAAAATTAGAATGAATGTAATACACTTAACTGTGCAAAATAGGGAAAAGTAAAACAAAACAAAATCATTCCTAACCCTATTTTTCAGTTATACAAAAAATGGTGTCATACCTTATATACTTTGTGTGTGTGTGGTTGTGATTGTAAGATATAGCCGCACATTCCTCCATCCAGTACGCATGCCCCTTTGCAACATAAGTTTGCTGCTGCTACTCCCGTGGAGGGGTGGAATTTCTCTCTCCCCGAATCTGGGCTAGCCTTGTGACTTATTTGAGCATTAGATTGCAGCAGAAGAGATGTATATGACCTTCAGAGGCCTTCCAACTTCTGCTATTAACCTCTTGGAAGAAAGGGCCAGGTGAAGAAGCCAGGCTAACCTCCTGGAGGATGAGACCGCAAGGAGGAGATCAAGACAGCCCAGCCCATAGCCAGCCTAGCCCATAGCCAGCCTCAGTGCCAGGTGTGTGAGTGAGGGCATCTTGAACCTTCCAGTCCAGCTCTCCCTCCAGCTGAACGCAACTGTTTAAATGAGTCTAAAGTAGCAGAGGAACTGCCCAGCTAACCCGTAGAATCGTGAGCAATAATACACCTTAGTTGTTTTAAACCACAACAGGTGGTTAATTATGCAACCAAAGCTAACTGAAACAGATTGTGTTCTGAATTTTTCGTGTAACTGCACATCGTCATTTCTCCCACGTTATTAATATATTTATTAAGGTTCTTTTGTTTGCAACCATGGGAAACCAGTTTAAATAAAAGGGGGATACATTAGAAGGTTCCTGGGGTATTTCAAGCTACAGAAGGTAAAGTTAGGGAGGGGAGAAGTCAGGGCCACCATGGGGGTGTCAACAGTAGGAGGTCACAAGTGTCTCTCCAGAAAACTGCCATTAACAATTAGTGTTAATGACTTCTGGACAACTGACTTCAAGTTCTCAGAACAGGCTTGGGCCGCGCGTCTACCTCTGGATCTTTTGTCTATGATGGGGGGCGGGGCAGGATGCAGAGACAGGAGACAGAATGGAAAACAGACGTTGAGTCGGTGGAAATCCAGTATAGAAGCGACAACCGGGTAACTTATCGCGGCCCGGGCCTTTTTTTCAACTGCTAATGTTTTGATTTCCCCGAACTTCTTTTCTTTCAGATCTTTTTGTTACTAATGTATCCAGGTTCCTTTTAATAAAGGGGAAGAATCTGCATGGGGCCACGTTGGAAACTGTAACAACCAGAGCAACGTTGTATACTTAGCACAACGCAACTGAGTCGGCCAAGGTTTTCTGTGCAAACGAGTCTCTGAGAGGGTGGCTTGGCAGTTTGAATCAATAGCTTCAAAAATGTTCGGGGTGTAGACGAGAAAGGAGTTGTACCAGAGCGTTGAAAAGGGGTTAAAGCCAGAGTAACAGGTGCTGTTAACAGAGAGAAGGAAGCAAGAGCCAACGTGCGGACTTGGGGTTGTTTCTGGGAAGCGCGACCGGCGCAGGTGTCGCGAAGAGAACACAGAACGTCGCGGGCTTGGGGGGCGGCTTCGTTCCCGGACGCATCCTGCGGCGGCGGGGGCCCGGGCCAGCCGAGTGGCCCGCGTCCCCGCGCGCAGCGCCGAAGCCGCCGCCCACACCGAGCGGGGCGGGGGCCGGGGCCCGGGGCCCGGGAGCGCGCGCGGGAGGCGTCTGCTCCCGGGACTGAGGTGGCGCCTTGCCCTCCCGCCTGCTGCAGGAGTGCGGGCCGCCGCGCCGGCGGCGACATCTTGCTCGGCAGGAAAGCGCGGGGAGAGCCGGCGGCTCCGGGCTGCTGCGCCACGCGCGCAGAGGACCGGCCGGCGCCGCGGGGCCGGGGGCGCACGGAGAAGGTAAGCGGGTCCGACCCTCCTACCCGCACGCCGCGCTCGAAGGGCTCTCCTGGGACCCCGAGGCCGCCCCGCTCCCCGCGCCCACGCCTCCTTCGCCTCCCTCCTCCAGCGCCCATCCGCGGGCTCCCGCGGCTTCTGGCTTCTGAGCTCCGGAGCTGCCCTCCCGGCTGACCCCCCCCCCCCCCACGCCCCGCAGCCGCTGCCGCTCGGCCCCCACCCCCGCCGGGGCCGCCCGCCCGGGTCCCCGCCCCTCCCCCTCCCCCCTCCGCCTCCCCTCCCCCCTCCGCCTCCCCTCCCCCCTCCGCCTCCCCTCCCCCCTCCGCCTCCCCTCCCCCCTCCGCCTCCCCTCCCCCCTCCGCCTCCCCTCCCCCCTCCGCCTCCCCCTCCCCCCTTCGCCTCCCCCTCCCCCCTTCGCCTCCCCCTCCCCCTCCCCGGGCAGGCCGCGCGCTCCCCCCGCCCCTCGCCCCGCCCACCGCCCCGGCCCGCCCCCGCCGTGCCCGCCCCCACGCCCCGCCCCCGCCCGCGCTCCAGGCCACAGGCCCCCATGCCCCGCCCCGTGCGGGCGGGGCTCCGGATTTAAACGTCGCGGCGGGCCGGGCGAGTGGAGGGGCGGGGCGCGCCTCTGTGTCGTGCCGCGGGTTCCGTAGGCGACAGCGCGGCACGGAACGGCGGGCACTCGGGGCCGGCGGGCGGCACCATGTCCCCGGGGAGCGGCGTGAAGAGCGAGTACATGAAGCGCTACCAGAAGCCGCGCTGGGACGAGTACGGGCCGTGCTACCGCGCGCTGCTCCACTACCGCCTGGGCCGCCGGCTGCTGGAGCAGGCGCACGCGCCCTGGCTCTGGGACGACTGGGGCCCGGCCTGCGCCTCGGACGACTCGGCGTCGTCGGCGTCCTCGGGCGCCGGGGCCCCCGCGCCCCAGTGCGCCCCGGCCTCGCCGCCGCCGCCCGGGGAGCCAGCGGCGCTCGAGGAGCCGGAGCAGCGGGCGCGCGCGGCCCCGGAGGAGGAGCGGGGCGCGGAGGCCGCGGGGGACGCGGAGGCCAGGGACGCGGAGGACGCGGAGGACTCGGCGCTGCCAGGTACCTGGCCGGGGAGGGCCCCGCTCGCGGGACTGGATTTGCTCTCGGGTCGCCTCTGAACCGCCCAGCAGTTTGTCGCAGCGCTCAGAGCAGGCGCTTCCTTGATTTTATTTAATCTAGGTATTTTGGGTAGGCGGAGAATGCGCCTCCCTTGACAAAATAAGGAAGGTGGCTGCCCCGCCTCCGCCCTCCCACCCTTTATTTCCGTAATGAGGTGGCTCTGGGTTGAGCCCAATGTGAACGCCTTTGACGTGTCCCTGGCGAAGTCCCCGGGTCTTCATCCGGTGGCCTTGGTGGCCTCTGGACCGCTGAACTGCCATCTTTTTTTCCGAGCCCCCGTTTGTTTATGAGAGGCGCCCAGCTTTCATCAGGTTCTCGAAGGTGACCGCCGGAGGTTAGGAACCACTGAGCTAAGCTCTCTGTCTTGTGAATGGGGCCGTTGTTTTCTGTGTTAACTCCCTGACCTCGCCGCGCTGTCCCTAAGGAGTATTTTGCATTTGTTTACGCAGATTGTTGCGTAACTCCCGGCTGGTGGGAGGTAATCCTTGTAAGTGCCGGGTTCCCTCCGCTTCTCGCCTCCCCTCCTCCGGCTGCTGCTCTGAGCGGGAGGAGCGGCAGCTGGAAAATGGCTCTTGGGGGCGGTGCATCTGCAGTTGCTGCCGGGGCCCCGCGCCTTCTCTCCTGCCCGGAGGAGCGCGGAGCAGGGGGGACTCTCGGCGTGTGAGGCGGGCTGGCTGGTCACTGGTGCTAAGGGCCAAGCTGAATGGATGCGCCAGATACAGCCTGGAGGAGCCCCCGCTTTCTTCCTGATACTCTAACGTGGGCCAGGCACCACCCGGCGTCGCTCAGTTTGAAAGAGGCTCTGGTGAGCAAAATAGCTAAAAGGCACCGAGAGCTTGTCATGCATCCACGCACTGACCTTAGAATATGTATTTTCTCATTCAACATTCAAAACAATTCTAAGAGATAGGACCATAGCTTTTATCTCAGTTTTATAGATGAAACTCAGAATAAATGATCAGTGATTTTGTTTGCCAAATTGCAAGTGGTACTCAGTCAAACTCTCATCCTAGCTTCTCTGTGAGATGCTGAGGAGGAGAGGAAATTGAGTCTTGTTACACTGTTCTCAGCTACTCTCAGTTCATCGTCTGTGGCAGAGCTGCCCCTCCACCCTCATGTTACGTGTGAATGCCCACCCGTTCCGAAACTTTGCTAGAAGTTTGAATAACAGAAGGTGGAGAGGGTAAGGGGGCACTGATCTACCAGCTCAGTTATGCGATGTACTTTATCAGACTGAATGGGCTTTTCTCTCCCCGCCTCTTCCCCTTCATTGTTTGCAAAAGAGCTGTCAGTTATTTCCATGCGTATATAAATACAGTTTTTAGACAGCACTGTAGTATGTGTGGGGTCTGTGTTTGCAACAGTTCGTGATTATTTTGATTTCCTCAGAGACACTAAATCCTCCCAGTGGCTAAGTAGTTACTTTTTCTCTGCTAATATTTGTGGTTTAGGCATCCAGGAGAAGAAAGGATGTTTCTGCTTTCAGAACTCCCAATCCCAGGATCTTTTGGTTTGCTCATGCCCGTCACAGCCCCTGTCTATCCCTGTGTCCGGCAGGATTGAAAGTCCTTGTTCTTAAGTGGACGGTCTTTCTGGAATGATGGGCACGCTTTTGAGTTTCTATAAAACGTAAGCGCTTAGTCCTTGTCTTTGCTGAAGCCATGTGTACGCACAGAAGCGTTCAGCTCTATATGGCTGAGTACAGTACAGCAGCTCCCCTCCCCACCAACTGCCTATTCCCTAGGCGGCCACTTCCCACTCCTCTGGTTTTCCTTGATGTGTATTTCTGTTTCTCCGGGTAACATGGCTTTTATTGATACTTCTTGATCTTTTTCAGTTTTTAGCACCATCTGTTGGCTTTAATTCTTTTTAGTGATCTCCTAACCCATACACATGGCCTATCCCCACCCTCTCAGTACCGTCATCATAGAGTTTGTTAGAGTCACAGCTAGTGCCTGTGGAAAGGTGGCTCACAGCTGCCCTATATTGTTATTGCCGTGATTCCCTTTTCTTTCTTTTGCAACACCACGGACACAGCAGGTTCACTGTCACCCTCCCCATCTTAAGACGTCCCTCCCGGGGCCTCTGACCTACTTTCATCTGGCCTGGTTGCATCTTGGGACGGCCCTTGGCCACCGCCGCAAGGACTCCCTGTCCTCTCTCTTGGGTAGGACCCTCTGTTGTGTGGCTCTCACATGTCTTCTTTCTTGGTTTACCCTCTCCTGACAAAAATTATCTTCTAGTACCTTCCCGAGAAAGGGTGTGTGAGAGGTTTAACTTCCTGAGACCTTGCATGTCAAAAGATTCTACCCTCACTATTCAGTAGTTTGTGGCTGGGCATGAAATTCTAGGTTAGAAGTAATTGTCTCTAAAAAATCTGGAGCCATTGCTGTCCAGTGTTGGAACTTCTGATGTTGCCATTACACTGCCTTGTCGTTCTGACTCTTAATCTTTTGTTGATAACACGTTCCCCGCCTCCGGAAGCTTTTCAGGTCTTCTCTTCGTCCTCTGTGTTCTGAAAAGTTTCCCCGATCCAGGCCTGTTTTCCTCCAATGTGCTTTCATAGGTCCTTGCAGTCAAACTCATGTTTTGTAATTCTGGGAAGTTTTCTTTAATTGTTTTCTCATTTCTTTTCTTTTTTTTTTTTTCTGTTCCTTTCTTTTTGAACTCCTTAGTTGGATGTCAGACTTCACAAATGTATCCTGTAATTTTCTACCCCGGCTCCCATTCCATCTGTCTTTTTCTTCATTTTTCTGGGCAGTGTTCTCAACCTCATCTTCCAACTCTTTGATTACATTTTTCAAAATGTATTCGTATACATATTTTTTTGAATTTTGTCATATATATATATATCTGAATTACTTTGCTGTACACCTGAAACTAACAGAATATTGTAAATCAACTATACTTCAATTAAAAAGTTTTTAAATTTCAAAACTGGAGATTTAAAAAAGTAATTTATTTTTGTTGTTGTATCTAGCTTAATTACATGATAGTCAGAGAATACATTCTATATGATTTCAATTTTGTAAATGTATTAACATTTGCTTTATGACCTTGCTTGGATAAGTAGATTTTTGTAAGTGTTCCACATGTGCTTGACAAGATTGTATATTCTCTGCAGTTGTTGGGTGCAGTGTTCTGTGTATACCCATTGGGTCAAATGTGTTAATTCTGTTGTTCAGATAGTTTAAAAAATCAATCTGTTCAATCAGACTTTCTGTGATGAGGGGCAGGTTCTCTGTCTGCACCATCCAGCGTGGTAGCCATGAGCCGCATGTGGGAATTGAGCACTTGAACTCTGATTGGTGTAACTGAGGAGCTGAATATTTATTTTTACTTAATTTTAATTAATTTAAACATATGTAATAGCCACATGTGGTTAATGGCGTTTGTATTGCACAGCATAGGCCTAAATCAAGACCGAGCTTATTTTTCAGTTACTGAGAAAGGGGGTATTAGAATTTTTCACAGTAACTGGTGGTGACACTGTTTTGTCTGTCTGGAAATGTCTTTATTTAAAACTTTGAATAGGATTTTGAAACATATACGGGTATACGCTTATCTTGTACCAGGCACTATTTCAAGAGTTTTATAAATATTAGTTTTATAGTTACAAGTTCTGTCTCTTCTGTGTTTCCCATCTTTTGTCTCCCGCTACAGATACTTTGGAGCTTGTGTTTTTTCTTTAAGTACAGAGCGTGAACACGGTTGTTTTATGGTCAGTGGTGATCCCATTATCCCAAGTCTCTCGCTCCTGCTGGGCCTTACTTACTGTCTTGTCTCTTGTGTGCCTGGTCACCGTCCCAGGACACTCATCGTTGTGTTTGGAAGATTATCTGTAGGAATAATCTGAGGCCTAGGCTCTCCGGAGAGGATTTTAGTTTCTTGTGTTGGGTGCTTGTGGACCCTGCTGTTTATAGTGTCAGCCCTTTTAGTGCTCCGTGGCGAGGAGAGTTGGTCCACTACCTGCATTGGGGTCTCCCCACTCTTCACTGCGCAGCCGGCTGTGACCCGCTTCCCCACCCCTCCCCCCATGCTCCCCTCCATCCCCCGTGAGACAGCCTGGCTGCCCAGTGCTGAGTCTTTCTTTAAAAAAAAAAAAAATTGAATACTTTATGTTTAATTGTGGTAAAATACACCCAACATAAAAGTTACCATCCTGTTTTTTTTGTTGTTGAGGTATAGTTGATTCACAATATTATATAAGTTTCAGGTGTACAACATAGTGATTCACAGTTTTAAAGGTTACGCTGCGTCTATAATCGTTACGAAGTGTCGGCTGTATTCCCTGCGCTGTGCAGTACACCCTTGCAGCCACTCACGTGTTACGCAGTAGTTGCTGCGTCATAAGCCCCTGCGCCTAGAATGCCCCGTCTCTTTTCTTCTGCCTCCTCCCGCCCCCTCTGCAGTGTTCGGCCCTGTTCACCGCTCTCTCCTTTTCTGAGAGTCCTTCTCTCCTGGAAGCTTTTCGACTTTGCTGGCTGTCCGCTCCCTGGCTCCCCGGCTCCTCCCCGGGGCCGCCCTCCGCCCCCTTTCCCGTCCCGCTGGGGGACCCGCTCTCCGTCTGAGCCCCGGCCCCCACCCGCCCGCTCATGACCTCCTCCGATTCCACGTTCTCTTCTCGGCCCCGGATTAAGGGTCCAGCTGTTGCCTTCTTGGTGGCTCCAGGCGCATCTCACACCCGAGGTGTCGAGCACCCTTTCCCCATCCTTTGGCGGCCTTCGCCTGGAGGACAGCATGACTAGCCACTCCCAAGCCCTGAGGACGCAGACTCCCGTTTGCCTGCCAGCATCCTCGCGGTGTCCGTCGCCCGCTGCCCTATGCACCTCGCCCTCTGCCGCTGGGCTCTCCGCGCTGCGGTCTCATCAGTGCGCAGTTCACAGGTGCCCGGGTGAGCCTGCGCACCGGCCAGGTGTGGTGGGCGCTCTTCTGGTCTTTCTCACCGCCCCGCCCCTGCCATCACTGTGGGTTCCCCTCCCCTCCCCGGACGCTGCTGTTTTTCCCTAGCTGTCCTTTGTGTCCCCACCTCTGTGATCTAACCCGTCCTTCACGTTCGTTGCTAGAGACCTCATTCCCGAAATGCAAATAGGACACATCATTTTTCAGCCTAAAATCCTTCAGTGATTCTTCTTCACTTTCAGGAAAAAATAAAACTTCTGAGTTTGGCACAGAAAGTCTTTTCTCCCCACTGCTACCCGCCACCCCCCGCCCCGTGCCTTCATCCCTAGACTCTCTGTGTGCCTTTCATTTTGAACTACGTATATTCTTTCTTCTGTCCAGGCCGTTGAACAAGCCAGTCCCTCTTTCTGGAATTCACTTTCCTAACATCTTCGTGGCTGGCATTACCTTGTCCTTTGAACCAAATCATTATTGTCTTCTCTGGGCAGGCTCCCCACATGGGTTAGAGGAAGAGAAGGAAGGGAAATGAATCGATGAAGATGATTTAGGTTGTTCCCCTCTCTCAGTGTTGTGACTACACCAGCCTCGATCCCCCTTCTACTCTCTGTTGTCTTGGTCCTGATGGGCTCTTTCCTCTTTTCCTACATCCAGGGAAGAGAAGAGGACGAGGTGTGGACACATCACTCAGAGGGGTGTGTGAGTGATGGGTGGATTTGGGTTCTCATGATACAGTGGAAGGCTGGCATCTCACCTCATCCCCAGGCAGCACAGGGCTGGGTTTATGGATATGGCGCACGGGGGTGGGAAGCACTGAGCCCCAGGGTCGGACGCAGGCTGTCTGCTCCCTAAAATGCTTAGTAATAAATGAAACAGTTTGGTAGATCAGGGTCATTGCTGAAGACAGAAATGACGGTGATCTGTCAGGGTTCACACGTGTGCATTTTGTGTGAGGGCCTCTACTTCCACGGGGACATGGATGTCGGCAGGGAGGGATCCACTAAAGGAGTGAGGGACCCGAGTGTGTCCTAAAAGTGATGGGGTTTGGGAATAGCAACCTGGAAAATCATCACCTAGAGCCAAATTCTGGAGCCTCGGAAACGAGGGGTTTCCCACAGATGTGAACAAGGGGGTCCGTGAAGTGGAGCCTGGATTCACAAGGAGCTCTAATTCGGACATAAGTTTAGTCTGAGATGAAACACAGGCTCACTAGGGGTTTACACAAAGAATACAACCTTTACAAGATCATAAAGTGCTTATAAAAATAATGAATGGAAAGTCATGAATGGTAATTAAGGGAAATAGTTACGTTTTGGAGTGTGTTCTTAGTGTCTGAGTTCACCTCAGGCGGGCAGTCTATTCCCCACTGGAGTTTCCCCAGCCCCGCTGAGAGATTTAGGACTGTGTAGACCAGGGGCCCTGGTTCACGTCAAGAACTAGAGCCCCCTTCCCAGCTCCTCACACTGGGGGCGCCCAGCTGTGCGTGTGCGTGTGTGTGCGTGTGTGTGTGTGTGCGTGTGTGTGTGTGTGTGTGTGTGTATGTGTGTGAGTAGCTATGGAAACCCTCCCTATTGTGATGGAGGGCTTTTGAAGATGAGGCCACTGGCCAGCTCTTACAAGGAGCAGGAGAGTGAGAGGAGCGTTTTCCATAATCATGGAGCGTCACAAAGAAATGCAGTCCTGGAACTCCAGTTGAGTAACTTGAAAACTAACCTTCTGCAGCTGTTGAATGATTGTCACAGGTCCAGATCTGCCCCTGAAGCAAGATGATAAGATGATTGGACTTATTGTGGGGAAAGCCATTAGGCAGAGTTGCTTTCTAGCTTTTAGTATTTAATTCAGATGCTTAATCTCAGAATGCGAGTGATAGTTGTTACTTTTGAATAGGCTTGGTTCAATCTTGGTGTATTTATTGTTGATGTTAAAATGGGATAGACTGAAAATTATTATACTAACGTGTTTGTCCTTCCGTTTTAAGTGAAACTTGTGAATTGAGCTATAAGTGAAAAACTTACTGACTTCATTAAACATTATGAATTTTTCATCCCAAATATTTAAATCATATGTAATTATATGTAAACTGGAATTTAAAGCATTCATCTTATTTTATCTCCTTTTTCAAAAAGCACTGCCAGTGAAAGACATAAAAGAAAAACCTGAACGACAGATCAGGACCAGAGAGCCTGACAAATTACCCAGCAGTACCGAACCTCAACAACCACCAAGTGCCTTACCTGCCAGAGGAAGTAGGAGAGCAGTCAAGAGTCCTCAAAGGTCATCAACTAAAATTAAAGAACATAAGCATCCGTTTGCCCTTTATGGGTGGGGAGAGAAACAGACGGATACAGGAAGCCAAAAAACTCACAACGTCTGTGCTTCTGCCTCAGTGCATGAGGTGGGTGCCAGTGAACGGGCTTCTCTGCTTTCCCCCTGGAGGATGGGGGATGGCCTCGCTTCTGTCATTGGCTGTCATATCCTGTGGTCACTGTGATGCTTTGGGACATGGTAGGTCTTAGGTGGCCCAAGGAAAGCCTAGAACTGGGCTTCTGATTTGCAAACAGGATGCAGGATGTTAGCTGCCTGGAGGTCAGGGGTTTTGCTGGTACCTGGAAGGGTTTACCGACACCGAGCCAGGTGAAGTGCCAGGACTCGGGGTTCTCAAGTCCTTGGGGGGCCAGGAGGTGCAGCCGAGGGGCACGGTCAGGGCTGGCGGCTGCCCGTCTGGATTTGCCTCTGGCCTCCTGAGAGGCTCCTGCTCCATCAGCCTTGATAACTGGTATCCGTCCCCTTGACCCCTTTGTTACTGTCTGTCTGTTAGATCACATCTCCTGCATTCCCGACATCTATCCAGACGCTCGTTTTCTCTTTGGATTAAATTAGAGTGATTGCGTTTCCCCTGCTCATCCATCCCCCGGAGGTCTGGTTCTCCTCGGACTCAGCCCTGGCGTGTCCCTGTGCGAAGGCCTGAGGACACAGCAGACGAGGGGGCCTCACGTGTGGAACCACAAAGCAATGACTTCGTTAGCACTAACACCGTCACTCCAGCCCACAGCAAAGAGGGAAGGAAAAGAAGCAGAAAGTTCAGGCTGTTGGAGTTCTGGTTAAATACCAGGATCCAGTGTTCCCTGAACAGACTTCTGAGCCCTAGCAGATGGTGCTGTTTGGAGTGATATTTGAGACAACAGAGCTGTCCTCTGGCAACCCGGTGGGATTAAGTTGAACAGGGTTCATTAAACGTCTTAGCTGGTAAAATCCTTTGAGATTTGTTAGTATTTTGCTGTAAGACGTTATTTATTTTTTAAGTATTTTTTTTTAAATTTATTTTTTGGCTGCGTTGGGTCTTCGCTGCTGCGCGCGGGCTTTCTCCAGTTGCGGCGAGCGCGGGCTTCTCATTGCGGTGGCTTCTCTTGTTGCGGAGCACGGGCTCTAGGCACGCGGGCGTCAGTAGTTGCAGTGCATGGGCTCAGTAGTTGTGGCTCGTGGGCTCTAGAGCGCAGGCTCAGTAGTTGTGGTGCATGGGCTTCGTTGCTCCGTGGCACGTGGGATCTTCCCAGACCAGGGCTCGAACCCGTGTCCCCTGCATTGGCAGGCGGATTCCTAACCACTGCGCCACCAGGGAAGTCCCTGTAAAACATTTAAATTCCTTCAATGGCATACTGATCCATGCTTAATGCTAAGCAGTTCCAGTAATATTTCAGAGCCAGTTTCTCGAGGCACCTGCAGATTAGTTGCTTACCATTTATATCTGAAATTTAGTCCGGTGGACATTTTCTGTTGCCTAGTTTCTTTATTGCTGACGATGGGTAAGACAGAATCCAGGGCAGTGGCCCTTCTGGAGAAGCCTTTATACACAGAAGTCCTGAATATGATGAGTCTGGCTTGCCTCTGCCCTGCTCCAGGTGACCTGGGGGAAGCTTCATTGTAAACGTTCTGGAAAACTAGCGCCAAAGCCACCCGAGTGAGTGTACGTTTATTCTGACTCCCTTAGATCCATGAATCGGCGCTGCGAGCCAAGAGCAGGAGGCAGGTGGAGAAGAGGCGGCTGGCGGCGCAGAGGCAGCGGGCTCACTCCGCCGACGTGGACAGAACCAGGCGCGTCAAGCCTGCCTCGTCCGAGAACCCGTGGATGACGGAGTATATGAGATGCTACTCCGCCAGGGCTTGAGCGCAGGGACAGCTGCTCAGACGACCTCTTTTAAAAGGTGTAAATGAAAGAGAGGAAAAAACAAAACAAAAACCATCAAAAGAAGCTGGACACAGGTTTAAGAAACCAACTGATTATGCAAGATTTTTCTTAGGGAGTTTCCAAAAGATTGTCTCTTTCGATGAATCCTGGTCACCTACCTCAGCAGTAGGGTGACAGCTGAAAGCCATAGACATTTGGTTATTTATGAGAATTCCCTAAATCTTTGATATTCTTATAAGGGTTTTGTTTTCAAGCATCTTAATCTTTTAAGATACTGACACCAAATGCCTTTAAATGGCTTACAGATTCTTAACTTCAGTATCTTCCCTCAGTTTAGGTGGAGCCTGTGTTGCTCTGTTCTGAACGACTTCTGAGATTCCATAGCTGGTAAGATCACACCAGCTGTGGCAGAAGACTCATTTTCCTTATGTGTAGATTTCTTTGTGAAAGAATATCACGTTAAAAGTGAGTTTCAACGCTAGTACTGATTCCATGTATAGTGAAAGTAGAGCTTTGGTAGTTCCTAACAATTAAACCTTCTTTTGCATTTCAGTTCAGCACCACTTCGTGTGGGCTGTGATATTTAAGAATTATTGGGCTGGGTGAGGGTCATCTTTTCTCTTTAAATTGTCATCTAGGCACTTATTAATAGTTTAATAGTTCAAGTGCATTCCAGTAAACAAAGTGCCAGTGCAGTGTGTTTAGAAGTAGTATTGGTTTCTTGAGTCAAAGACTGTCACTTTTGATGGTGAGATTTTTTAAGAACACATAATGGGGTACCGTTCACTTGCTGCAGTCTGGCCTTCTGACACACACCCACTGTGGACTTTGCCTCCTTTCTGATAGTTTGGCAATGACATTTAGAATTTAATTGTCCTGCCCATTGGGGATGGGGACGGATTTTAAGCTACCCATTAGAGATGTGGACCACCCCTACTTTCTCCTCCATAGAACTCACCAGTAACAAAGCCTTGATGATGTACATTGTTCAGAGTTTTGGTTGAAATACATTCCTCCTAGGTTGCTAGCCGGTAGGTCTTGTGTAGAACCTAACGCGAGAGGATGCTGGTGTGTGCGTGGGCAGAGGTGTATGTAAATGAAGTGCTCCTTTTCTCTAGTACATTTGCTTTTGTGGTAGAAAGTGATTTTGAGAAACACTGCTTTCCATCCAGGAGAGACAGGAATCTGTAGGAAGGATGAATGGTAAACTCCTCATAGGAGAGAAGGAAGTACTTTGCCAACTTAGCATGTGCAGGCGTGTGAATGAAAATCTGGTGTTTGATGTGAGTTTGAGCATTTCCTTGACATTTTTACTCTGGGTCTTTGAAGTATTATGGTCAATTTTTAGAAGACAAATGTTTTATTCCATGTAAAATCTTCACACAGTATCATCTTACACAACTGTATTAAGTTTTGCAAACCCATACTGAAGAATCATGAGCTTTTTTAAAAAAAAAAAACTTTAAAAATATTTGCATTGTTTTTAGGTGAATACATCGTGAGCTCTCCTGGTCACTGCGATGTATATTTAGTACGAAGAAGGTCTGTGTGTTGTCCAAAACAACCTCGCCTAGTGATTCTGGTGAATCTTGCTGTTATTATAGTCCTTAAACATTGCAGGTACCTAAAGATGAAATTCCTGTGGCGTCGTGATGGTGGAACCTGTTTCTTGAAAATCACTTCCTGCATGTTCGGTTTCAGCCACCGACTCTGGCGTTCCATTCCCGTTGCAGCTGACAATCTTAGGAAGAGGCCGAGGGGAGTAGCTCGGGTCCACACGGATGGACTGTCTTAGAAACCCGACCCTTCGAGGCTCTGAGCAAGCCAGACTCTCTCCTTTAGAAAACAGACTCATATTCAATGTGCTTACATATTACTGCAAACTCCAGATGCAGATCTGGAAGAACCTAGAGGGCAATACTGGCCAATTTTTCCCCATTTTTAAGTAGAGGACAAATGAACAAAATTTTTAAGTACTTTTAATGTGCATGAACAATGAATGAGTCAATTTGAAGTACTTGTGAGTCCCCTTCCTATGTCCAAGTCATTAGTTGGTTAGGGTTTCTTTACTTTTCTTTCTCTTTAGGGGTAAAGATTATCTTTTAAGCCTACAAAATTTTTGAAGTTGTAACAATTTGATGTCCTACTTTTTCCTTCTCATTCTAGAAACTGATGTTGTGATCATGTTTCCATTTCTTTGGACAACTTATAAGACGGCAAGGTAGTTTAAAATTACCTATCATGTTGAAAAGTCTGAAACTGAGAATCCAGTGATATTTAAAATATAGAATAAAATAGTTGCTACATAGGACTCTCTTTTTAAAATTTTTGTTTTAAGTTCTTAATTAAACAATTTGCCATAAACACGTTTTCTGTGTTACTTTTATTAAAAGCAATAATAGAATATTGAGTAACACCTGAACACCTCCACTGGACCGAGGTGAGTGAGAACTAAATAGGAATCTGTCCGTTTTCTTTCTTTTAAAACCTAAAAGATTGCTCTCATTTAGGAGGTGTCAAAATGCTTGTACTCCCCTACTGTCAGAAAATTTCCAAGCACATAAATACATTTTTTCAAGTTTACTAAAAGTAAAATAGGGCATAGGTTATCTGAATTAACTTGTAAGGTAGTAAGCACACATTTGTGGTGCTTCTTATGAAATAGCTTTGTCATTGATTCATCAAATGTAAATTGCTAGTAACCTGAAAGGTGTGTACACTGGGTCACATAAACTCAACCAACTAAACTGCACAAAAGAAAAGGTGGCTTTTGAGTTCTAAGGCTGTGCTGGCCGTAAACTTTATCAACGGAAGGTTAGTATTTGATAATCAAAGTGTTCAAACGTATTATTGGCAAAGAGGGAGAGAGGCCAAGCATATGTTAGAAGTAAAAACAACTTTCCTTGTTGACTGCTTCAGTAGAAAATAGTTTAGTGGATAGTTTTACATTTCACTGGACTAGATACAAAATGGTGCTAATATTTACACAGTCTGATTCTGTAGTTGGTTTGGGATCAAACTGTCAATGCCTGACTCATAAGGTTCTTACTATAGTCTTGTGATCAGCTAAATAATATTTAAAAAGTGATCCTAAAAGTGTGACCTTGTATTTGAAATGGATTTTGTACAGTAGGACGAATAGGGAGCTCTTCAATGTAAGGTGTGTGCTTAATACCAAATTCTGTGCAAGGAGTGACGTCTAGGTTTTGGGCCCAGATTTGCTCCCTTCCAGCCTGCTAGTGTGAGAGGGGGAAAAGCTGCTCGTCTATTACTTATTTCCATTTTGAAAGTCAGGACACCTGAGTGAAGACAGTAGAGGCCTCTTTTTGGATTTCTTTTATAATTAGCAAAACTGTATTTAAGAACGGTCTCCCTGTGTTGTTATTGTATATTTATTTTGAGCACTGCATTCACTTTAACATTCTGAAGAACAAAGGCTGGGCACTTACCATCACAAGGCTCAGGCAGTGGGAATTTGGGGCTGTGTTTTCTAAGAACTACGTATTGCTTTTCGCTTGTATTGAATATTGCAGTTACTTGGAAAAATGTGAATAAAATTCATTAATGTTACAGGCTGAAACTTCTGTTTTGTGGAAAATAATTCTGATTAGCACATAAATGGTTGAAGAAAGTGGATGATCACATTGACCCCTGAATGGATTTTTCATTAGATAAATGTTTAACAAGATACGTTAGATACATCCAGGAAAAGACACGTTCTGTGTATATACTTTGCGTTAAATGCCACATTTTCCCCAGTCTTTCCCTCACACTTTCTTATTGTTCTGAAAATTACAAAAGTGATTGATAGGGCATGGGTAAAGTAACTCAAAGAGAAGTTATAGAGTAAAAAGTGCAAGTTCCTTTCAGTACCACCCCCTCACCAAAATTCTACACCCCTCCTTAGAGGAAACCAGTGTTAAGTTTGGTGTGTAAACTTCCAGACCTTTTTTCCAGGCGCTTGGAGGTACATACACACTTTTTCTTTTTTTTTTTGCACAAATATGGAATAATGTTATACACATTCTGTAACTCCCCATCTTTCCCCCACCTGCTCCCCTTGTTCACAACGTCCCCCAGTGGAGCTGATCCTACTTAGCCTACCAAGCACCCTTGAGACTGGCCTGGCAGAACCCTCCTCAGGTCTCAGACTGACCACAAGATGGTTACACGTGGGGCAGGTCCAAATAGCACTGCCAAAGCTTTGAAGACTGAACTGACATTGGAACCAACACCCACAGGACTTGGGGCCTGAGCCTAAATAGGTTGATTACTTACTAAAACAAAAATACAAGCATTCTTTCTCCACAGGACTTGGTCATGTCTCATCATGTAATATTCAGATGCCTAAGATTCAATCCCAAGTTACTCAGCACCTGAAAACCATGAAAATGGCTCTCAAGGAAAAAGACAATCAGTAGCTGCTCTCATAGGCTTGAAAGAAGCTATTATTGAAAAGTTCAAACGAGCAATCACCCTCTTGAAATAAGCATTGAAATAGAAATTATCAGTAGAGAAACAGATGATAGGAGAACTAAATGAAAATATTAAAACTGAAAAATACTCCAACTGAAATAATTTAAAAAACCTTACTGGATAGACTCAATGGAAGATTGAAGATGACAAAGATAATCAATACAAATCATCCAGTCTGAACAACAGAGAGAAAAAAGGGCTGAAGAAAAAGTTTCCAGGTTGTGTTATAGGAGTCCTAGAAGGATAAGAGGAAGAGTGTAGTGCTTTAAAAACATGTGCAGAAATGATGGCTAAAAACCTCCCAAGTAAGCTGAGTGAAGCTGAAACAGGATAAACCCAAAGAAATCCAAGCC
The DNA here is from genome assembly GCF_965194805.1 of Balaenoptera borealis. NCBI lineage: Eukaryota > Metazoa > Chordata > Mammalia > Artiodactyla > Balaenopteridae > Balaenoptera > Balaenoptera borealis. Next base: position 26,898,879 of record NC_138874.1, read on the forward strand.
TGGATAAATTGAAAACTGTTGAAAACCAACAGACATCTTGAAAGCAGCCAGAGAAAAATGAAAGATGACCTACAAGGGAACAACAATTCAAATGCCTGTGCGTTTTTTTCATCAAACTACGGAGGCCAGAAGGAAGTGGCACGTTTCTTAAAAGTGCTGAAAGAAAAGAACTGTCAACTCAGAATTCTGTATCCAGTGAAATATCCCTTAGGAATGAGGGAGAAATAAGGATATACTCATATGCAGGAAAACTAAGAATTGATAGCCAGGAGACCTGATTTAAAGGAATAGTCAAAGGGTGTGCTTCAGACAAGAGAAGTGATACCAAAAGGAAACTGGGAACATGCGGAATGAGAACAACAGTTCTAGAACTTGGTCTTTTGTTCTCGGTTCCTGAAACAGCTCCAGAGCCAGAAAGGTGAAAGGAGTGCCTTGTTATTCATAACAAGCCCCTTCCCAACACACCTTTTGAGATGACTTTTGGCCAGCCCCTAAGAATGGGGGCTGGTTGCCAGCGAAACCAACTGGGAGGAGAGGGTTGGAACTTTCAGTCCCATCCCTGACCTCTGGGGAGGACAGAGGGGCTGGAGATTGAGTCAATCACCAATGGCCAATGACTTAATCACTCAAACCTATGTGATGAAGCCTCCATAAAACCTAGAAGGACGGGGTTCGAAGAGATTCCAGGGTGGCGAACAGATGGAGATGTGAGGAAAGTGGTACCCACAGAGCATGTAAACTGCACTCTTTCCCTGTACCGTGTCCCATGCATCTCTTCCATCTGGCTGTTCTTGAGTTATATCCTCTACAATAAAGCAGTAATCCAGCAAGTAAACTTGTTTTCCTGATTTCTGTGAGCTGCTCTAGCAAATTAATTGAACCCAAGGAAGGGGGTCCCGGGACCTTCCAATTTACAGCTGGTTGGTCAGAAGCACAGGTAACAACCTGGACCTGTGATTGGCGTCTGAAGTTGGGGGCGGGGGGCAGTCTTGTGGGGCTGAGCCCTTAACCTGTGGGACCCACCACTGTCTCCCGGTAGACTGTCAGAACTGAGCTGAATTGTAGGACACCCAGCTGGTGTCAAAGGATTGCTTGATGTGTGGGAAGCTCCCACTCACCTGGGGTCAGAGGTGGAAGAGTGCTGGCATGGAGGAGACACAGCAGTGGATTTTTCCTGAGAACCTAACAAGAGCTTCCAAACAGATGAGCGTCTGAGCCCACAGTGAATGAGTGTGAGCACGTGAACATTCCTAAAACCTGGCGGGCTCCTATGGGAAGCATGGCAGACATCACTCCTACAAAATGACGGAAGGCAAGACCAGCAAGGGTTCTCTGCATGCACGGGAAAAGCCGTGCTACGAAAGTAAACAGAGTGGCTACGGAGGGCAGATTAAGCTGATTGTCTGGGAAAAAGGCTAAAACTACAAAGAAGATTGTCCTGAGGCAAAATACAATATATGAAGGAACATCTGACCCCCGAAAGGAGAACTAGACAAATTTACAATTATAGTTAGAGACATCAACACGCCTATCAGTAACAGAACTAGTAGACAAAAGATTGGTGAAGATACAGAAGAGCTAAACGACACCATTAACCAAATCACTCTGACATTTATAGAACACTACCCAGCAAAAGCAGAACACAAAATTTTCACGTTCACATGGAACATTCATCAAGACAGTTCAGATCCTGGTTATTAAAATAACCTAAAATTTAAAATCATACAAAGTATGTTTCTGACTATAATGGAATTAAACTAGAAATAAGTAAAGATAGGAAAATCTCAAATCAGTTGGAAATTAAACAACTTGCTCATAAATAATCCACCAAAAAGATGGTCTCAAGAGGAATTAGAAGATATTTTAAATGGAAGAAAAATGAAATTACAATACATTAAAATTTGTGGGCACAGTTAAAGAAAGTAGTACTTTGAAGGAATTTATAGCATTGCGGGCTTATATTAGGAAAGCAGGCCTCAGATCAATAATCTAAGCTTCCATTTTAAGAGACAAAAGTAAGCCCACATCTTCCAGAATGAAGGAAAAAGAGCAGAAATCAATAAAATTGATAACAAAAACAAATGAAGCCAAAAGCTTGTTCTTTGAAAAGATGAGTAAAATTGATAAGCCTCTAGCAAGCTTGACAAAAAAGAACAAGCCATACGTTAGCAATATCAGGAATAAAACGTGATTATCTGAATTTGCATTTCACTATTAGGGTTACCTTCTTTTTCATGTTGATCAATCATCTATTTCTTTGATGAATGGCCTATTTATGTGCTTTGCCAAGCTTAAAATTATTTTGGGAAAACTACAAAAGCACACTACCTTTTTTTCTCCCCCCCGCCCCCCCGCAGTGGGTATCTGTTTAACTAGCTAGGATCTCTGTATTATCTGACCCCAATCTTGTGTCAAACGTGTTGCAAATGCTTTGTCATAGCCCGTTGCTAACTGTATGCTTTCTTTTGTATAGAAAAAACTAATTTGCAGAGTCAAACCTCAAACCCTTTCTTTATGGGGTATTTTGAGTCACCTACAGAAAGATTCACCCTTTGGTCGTAAAAAAATTCTTATGTTCTTCCAATGCCTTTAAAAAAATCTTACCTTTTGCTTTTAGATCTTTAATCCAACTGGAATTAACTTTTTTGGTGAATATGAATTAGAGAGCCAACCTTTTTAAAAAAAATTCAATTAAATGGGAAGAAAAAGGGCCTAACACCATCTAGTGAAGAGCCCTTACTGATATAAAATGTCACATCATACTTTTTCATAAATTGCCACAGATACAAGGGAAAGTTTCTAGACACTGCTCTTCTGTGGATCAACTGGTCTACACCTGAGCTCACAGCATTGTTTTAACTTAATTTTGCAGTGCATTTTAGTATTTGGTATGGCAAGTCTCCCTACCCTCCCTTGTTCTTTGCTTTCCTTGGCAATTTTCTTTTTTATATGAACTTTAGAATGAGCTTGTCGATTTCTATTTTAACATTCTGTTTGGGAATTTTATTAAACTGCATTGAATTTACTAATTTTGGAGGACTGACATCTTTATCATATTGACTCTTTCTATCCCCAAATAGAGTATGTCTCCATTTAAGTTGGTCTTCTTATATTTATTTCAATAAAGTTTTCATCAAAAAGGTCTTTCACATTTCTTGCTGGATTTTTTTTCCCCCTTCCATCAAATTTTGTAAATGGTTCTTGCCTCTGCATAGAAAAGGGGCTGAACTGGGAGGAATGCTGTTACCTTTTTTCTAATGAATGAAGGAAGGAGACAGAAACGTGGGTGAAGACAGAAGTTGACGATGCTGTCATTAATCATGTGTTTTGGAATCACCTCAAAAGAACCAGGGAATTGGAAATGACCCAATTGTTTATCAGCAAGGAAGTGGTTAAAGGAAACATGGCATATTCACACAATGGAACATTATTCAGCCTTCTATAAGAAGGAGAAAGCTCTCAATGTACCCAGACGTGCCAAGAGCTCCAAGATGCAGTATAGATGGAAAAAGACAGTGTGTGTAACATGTTGCCTTTTGTTTAAGGAAGGGAGGAGGAATAATACCTGTATCCACATTAAGGAACTCTGGAAGGATACACACACTAGCCAGTGGTTACTGTAGGTGTGGGGTGAGGGGGGAGTGAGGGAGAGGCAAGGAGGCCCCAGGGTGACCTTCCATCCTGCTTTGATTTTTGACATGTAAGAATGTATTAGCTATTTTTAAAAATCCTAGAGAAAACAGGAAAAAAAAAAAAACCAAACCCGAAACTGAATACCCACTCTTTGAAGATATGTCTACCCCTGAAAACTCCAAGCTGTGTGTTAGGTTAAGCTAGGCTGACGGCAGAGCCAGCTAGGGGCCTGTAGGCCAGCAATTGCAGCCCCCCTCTCCTGGGCCTGAACCTGGCTGGAAGGGTACTTTGAACCTTACCATATTCAAAACACGGAGATTTTTGGATAGTGAGGTGTAAATCCTGAATTTCCACCAAAAAGACTAACCTTTCCTAGGAATAAAATTTGAACTTGATTGCACCAACAATAGAAGCTTATCGAGTTTTTCAGAAGGCCCAGGGCTTGCTTAGGTGGGCCAGGCTGCTGGCTTTTCCATGTGTTCTGATTGGGACACACAGATTCTGTTCCACTTTCCTCCACAGCAGGACTGATTTCCCAGGGATGCCCGCGGTGTGTCCTTCATAACAACAGTGCTCCTGTAGCCTGTGACTGCTGTTTATAGATTAAAGGACACCTTCTTCATGACTGCCACAGTATGTACGGCAAAGGTTAAAATTTAATAAAACAAAATATAAACCTTAATTTTTAAAAAAACGGCTTTTTCTTACATACAGCATGGATTTAAGCTTGGGCCTCCTGCACTATTAGTGGGAGGGTAAATTGGCACAAGTTCTCTGGAGGGCAGTTTGGCTTTACGGCTCTTAAAAAGGAGCACATCTTTTTTACCATATGATCCAGCAATCCCACTACTGGGCGTATACCCAGAGAAAACCATAATTCTAAAAGACACATGCACCCCAATGTTCATTGCAGCACTCTTTACAATAGCCAGGTCATGGAAGCAACCTAAATGCCCATCGACAGGTGAATGGATAAAGAAGTTGTGGTACATATATACAATGGAATATTACTCAGCCATAAAAAGGAACGAAATTGAGTCATTTGTTGAGACGTGGGTGGATCTAGAGACTGTCATACAGAGTGAAGTAAGTCAGAAAGAGAAAAACAAATATATATTAACACATGTATGTGGAACCTAGAAAAATGGTACAGATGAGCTGGTTTGCAGGGCAGAAGTTGAGACACATGTAGAGAACAAACGTATGGACACCAAGGGGGGAAAACCACGGTGGGGTGGGGATGGTGGTGTGCTGAATTGGGCGATTGGGATTGACATGTATACACTGATGTGTATAAAATTGATGACTAATAAGAACCTGCAGTATAAAAATACAAACAAAACAACTAATACTAAACTTTCATTGGGTTATTTGTATGGAAATATGTTAATATAAATGTTTCAGACATTAAAAAAAAAAAAAAAGGAGCACATCTTTGACTTGGCAGTTCCGCTCCTAAGCGTTTCCCCACATACCCACGTGGGCCCAGGGAGGTGACCACAGCGCAGCGTCCCGGGCAGACGGGGCACATCCGCACGCTGCCCCCATCGGAGCGCCTATGGTGGTGGGGAATGAGGAAAGGGAAGTGCGGGCGGCCCTGAGCATCTGGAAGACCCAGCCGACGCCCTCAGCTCACGTCTGCACAGGTTCAGGAAGCCTGGTGGCCCACGGGCAGGGGACACCACGCCTGCTGCCTGGGATCTTGCTGTGAGTGTGGCTTCAACCTAAACCCAAAACACTGGCCGTGTTGGCTGTGAGCGGTAGTCTGAACCAGTTAAGAGTGACTGCTTGTGACAGGTAACATCGCCATTAATCCATCTTCTACTGGTTTTATGACCTAGGTGTTGACCAGGGCCCGAGACAGCCAGCCCGTTTCACTTGAGGGCTTCAAGGGAACTGGAGGTTCTTCTGTCTCTGTGCTGCCTTCCGCTCCTTGAGAGGAATCCTGGGGGTCGGGACCAAACGCCTGCTTCCTGCCAAGGGCCCCCTCCACCAGCCCACCTTGCTGGGGGCCCCGGCCGGCACCACACACCCCTCCCTCATGGATGGTTCCCGACGCTGCCCGCTGAGCTTTCTACGACGTTTTCCGTGACTCGACGCGTCCCCACGCCCAGCCGAGTGCTCTGCTGTGTGGCGTCAGCCTGTGAGAACGGCTCTGACAACGGGCGAGACACCATCTCACCGCGACGTCCCCGAGGACAAGCACCAGACCCGGCCTGAAGCCGAGGCCGCTACATTGAGGATCCCAGAACGTAACTACACTGGGCAAAGGTCTGAAGTCACGGGCGAGTGCTTAACGCCAACGTTACTCCTGGAAACAAAAAGAGGAAGACAGGAGGGCCAGAGTACAGTAATCGGATAGTTACACATCAAGTAAAAAAAATCCGAGTACCTAAAGACATTTTTCTTCTATTCTTGCTCAAGGACTCAGTCAAATAAACAGAGAAGAGAAGCAGCACAGGCGAGGGCCAGCCGGGTCAGGGGTTTATTGGCAGACAGCACAGGAGTGTTGCCACAGTAACGGCAGACGTTAGATGCTGCTGGGCGAGGGGCGTCAGGCAGAGACCACCCTCCTGCGGGCGAAGGGCGACAGCCACGGCACAGGCCCCCAGGCACTGCCTCACCTTCACAGAGAAATACCCGACTCACAGGCAACTTCGGTACAGCTTTAGCCACCAAATACAATAAGACTGTGACAAGCATTCGAAAACCAGCTGGCATGCATTTTCAGTCATGCATTTTTTTTTTTTTTTTAAATTTTTATTTATTTATTTATGGCTGTGTTGGGTCTTCATTTCTGTGCGAGGGCCTTCTCCAGTTGCGGCGAGTGGGGGCCACTCTTCATCGCGGTGCGCAGGCCTCTCACCATCGCGGCCTCTCTTGTTGCGGAGCACAGACTCCAGACGCGCAGGCTCAGCGATTGTGGCTCACGGGCCCAGTCGCTCCGCGGCATGTGGGATCCTCCCAGACCAGGGCTCGAACCCGTGTCCCCTGCACTGGCAGGCAGACTCTCAACCACTGCGCCACCAGGGAAGCCCAGTCATGCATTTTTAATTGATAATATTTTCAGTGTACTGAAGGCAGGGACAAAAAGGCAACTTATCAAGCTTGCAGGTTTTTCTTTTCTTTTTAAATCAAAGCATGGTTTCACAGTGATGAAATCAACTTATTTCCCACCTCCAGCAACTTGGCACTAAAGGTATGTTAAACATGGAAAATACTCTCACCAGTTAAAATAAGAACACTTTATAGTCCTTGAAATTCCAGTAAACAGGTGTGTTTGAAATTTCCATGAATTTTGAAGAAAAAAAGGTGCCAGTCAACAGAAATCCCAGTGCCTTGTCCTACCGTGCGTTGCTGTGGAGACCACAGGGCTGCCCCCACCCCCGGGGCCCGCCGTCCACTTCCTGGGGGTGACAGCCCTGGCCTCTGCATCTCGGGCCCCTGTTCTCTGAGCCACTGCAAAGGGCTGTTTTGAAGGTTAAATCAGATGTTAAATGTGAGAACACCTTTAAGTTGTAAAAAAGTGCTAGGCCCCTTCGAGGCTTTACGATAGACATTTCAAATAACAGTATTAAAAATGAGGAATCTGCTAAACAAAAGTTCTCCAGTAATTTCTCAATAAACTATGTTTTTTTTAAAAGAAGAAAAGAAAAGTGGGCATGAAATCCTATACTTTGATCGGAGACACACTGAACAACCAACGCAGCACTTGGGTACTGGATTTCTCCAAGTGCAGAAGTATATTTCTCACGGCTCAGATAGGGCTAAAGTTTGAAGAATCAGGTAAAAACATGTATAAACAACCTAAATAGAAAACCAAATTTAAAAGCTTCAGGTGAAATCATTTCATCTTAAAATTAGAGTAGGAAAACTATTATTTGCCATTCCTCTCCTACTGCTTTGAAAAGGCGGCAGTTACTGAGTTTTTACAGCTCTGGCTTCTGCTTCAGTGTGAGGACCTGTCAACTGTAACAGAGTGTGTGTAATTAGCAGAATTGAGAGATTTGACACATTTCACCCCAAGCATTTATGGCCCATCCTACAAGTCCTGGACAGCTGAGCAGGCCTAGGCCTGAAAGCAGACGTTTATCGACAAATCGTCTGTTCCATTGCTTCTCACAGCCTCAGGTGACTGGTCAGTGCACACGGACAGCACAGCAGTCTGGACGCCTGCTTGCCCACAGGCTGTACCGTCAGGTACCAAGAGGCCAACTAAGAGTGCACAGACAGCGTTCCCGAGAAATACTGATCCAAACAACAAAACCTGCAACCTAAATAGCAAAGCTCTTAACCCTAGAATGTAAAACAAGACAACTGGGTAACTAGGCACTGAAGTCAACAGTCGCAAACAAAGAGGCTGCTCTGAGAGTTACGATTTCAGACAGTTTCATTACCATGTGTCTTGGAAAGAGAGTTGTGGACTGAAACTTGGACTCCAAATGCCTCCCAAGGTTTGGGAAGTTCTCAGCCATCATTTCTTTAAACAAGCTTCCCGTCCTCCCTCCCTCTCTTCTCCTCCTGGGGCTCCAGTGATGTGTAGACTGTCTCTTAATGGTGTCCTGTAAGTCCTGTAGGCTTTTCATTCTTTTCCCCCTCTTTGCTTCTCTGTTTGAATAATTTCAAATGATATGTCTTCAAGCTCAGTGTTTCTTTCTTCTGTTGCTGTTGAAGCTCTGTATTAAATTCTTCGGTTCAGTCGTTGTATTCTTCAGGTCCAAAATGTCTGTTTGGTTCTTTTTTATGTTTTCTATCTCTTTGTTGAACTTCTCATTTTGTTCTTGTATTGTTTTCCTGATTTTGTTGTTTTATCTGTGTTCTCTTGTAGCTCTCTGAGCATTTTTGGAACTATTATTTTGAATTCTTTGTTGGCCAACTAACGTGTCCCCATTTCTCTGGGGAGAGTTACTGGAAGTTTGCCGTGTTCCTTTGGTGGTCTCACGATTCCCTGATTCTCTGTGATCCCTGAAGTCTTGCTATTAATAGGTATCTGTGCACTTGAAGAAGCAGCCATCTCTTCCAGACTTTATGGGCTGACTTTGGTATAAGGAAAGACCTTCACCTGCAGGCAGGGGCATGCTGGAGTGTGCTGTGATCCCAGGCCTAGTGGTGCAGGGTGCCAAGTGCAGGGTAAGGGGGTAGTCTGGGTGGGAGGGATATTGTGCCATGGGCTCAGGCCACTGAGGGTCACAGCATCAACTGTGTGGTTCCTGGCAAGCACTGTGTGGGCTTTGCAGTGGCTGCAAGGGCCGGTGGGTTCCTCAGCAGCACCTCCAGGTTCAGCTGCTCGGGCACAGGCCAGGAAGCAGTGATGGTCAGAGTTGGAGGTGTGCACACACCTGGCTGTGGAGACCAGCTGCAGGTTCCCGTGTAGTGGGAGGGGCTGGTCGCAGACTCACACGTAGTGGTGGGGAACAGGGCCAGTCGCAAGGGCTTGGGCCAAGCGTGGGCCCACCGCAGCTGCGGGGGCCCTGGCAGGGGGTGTACTTTCCTAGAGCTGCAGAATCTCCCCGCAGGTGTGTACACAACAGCGGAGGCTGGTGACGGGGATCAGCCTGGGGGCGCGCAGGTGCACAGCTGGGAGGGGCTGGCCACGCTGCGCACCTGGCAACGGGGGTCAGCTGCAGGGCCCTCGGCGGGCATCTCGCGCCTATGTAGCTGCAGAGGCCTGGGCAGGCTGCCAGTGCAGATCCTGGGCCCTGGCGGGGCCGGGGAGGATGGGGAGGGGCTCAGGCAGCAGGTGCCCACGGACGGGAGTACCCACGGGGTGACAACTACTGAAGGCCGGTGAGCTCCCCTGCGGAGCAGGGCACTAGGAACCGTGGTTGTTCCAGCTGCATGGCTGACACTTGGCTCTACGTCGCAGCGTTGCTGGTCTCTAGGTGGGGTGAAACTGAACGGGTCCTGCCCCAAAACGCTGGGGAAGCTGGTCGCTCACACCACCCCCCCTTTCCTGGGGAGGAGAACTCTGTCTAGCTGGGGAGTTCCCTCCTGGTGTTGAGCAGTGCTGGCCTCGGGGATGGGACGATGCAGACAAAACGAAGCTGTTCTTCCTTCCCTTTGTGTGCGATGATTTTCAGGTTTTTGTTCCACTGAGCAGCTGAAGTTTCTTAAGTGGACTCCCGAGTTCTCCCAGAGCTGCTTTTCTCTGTGGATAGCTAACTGTTGATCTTTGTTGGGAGGCGGGGGGATGGAGGCCGGGGTCTCGGTGGTATCATTTGAAAGGGAGCTCTAGGAGTTCTGAAACTCCCTCCCAGAAAGGAAGGGACTGAGCAGGATCATATAACCACCTTTCGGGAGATTTGGCAAAACAGGCATCTTGCAGTGGATAGGCTCGATATCCAGGTACTTTAGAAGGACCTGGGGACACAGCTGACTCTGATCATTTGTCCTCTCCACAAGCACTGGAGTCCCTTCTATTTGCCAGGCCCTAGGCACACAGAAGGCAGCCCTTTCCTAGGGAAGTCTCAGCCCAGTAGAGAAGACAAAGAAAGACTATCTACGGATCGACGCGACCAATACCAAAAGCAAGGTCAGGACAGCGCAGGACTGGAGCAGCGTGTCTGCACGTGTCAGGAGTGGGAGAGGGTTACTGAAGGCTCCCAGCTGCATCCGTCAGGACAAGGGGGCTGCAGCCTGACAGACCTGGACCGCCTGCAGGGTGCGTTACAGGTGAGGGCAACGAAACAGTCCATGCAAAGGCAGAGAGGCGATGAGAAAGCAAGGGGCATTCAGAGCAACACAAGCGTGTCCTGTAAAAGCACCATTTTCCCCAGGAAATAGGCACAGCATGAGGGCATGTGACAGATGTTTATGGCCACAGAAACCAACATGGTGACTTTTCTGGAAAGGAGAATGGTGTGGTGGACTTACCCCAAATTAATCACATCACAAATTTTCCTAGTCGATGTAAAATGATTTGACGGCTCCCCACCCAACATACAGAACTTAGCAACTCTACTCTCACAGAGAGTTAGTTGGCCCTTAAATATTTAGTGAACATAATTATTTCTATGGCAGTTTGGAACGTGACATACTCAGAAATTTAGTGTTTGTTTTCTTAAAATGCTAGTTTTTCTTTAAAATGAAATTTACACATGACATCAAGAAGAGAAAGGAGCTGTCAGAGCACAGGCTTATTATCTATTTTTCATCCAGTTCCCACAGGTGAAGGACAACATCCTCTAGGATGAAGGAGCATGCTGACATTATTGCAAGCTCGACCCACTTCATACTTGGTTAGCGTTAACTTCCGGAGATGCATGGGTCAAGTTCAATACATCCTTCATGTAGACACACTGAGATGAAAAAATTAGGTGCGCCTCACGTTACTACAGTGGCAAGGGTGATACTGAGACGGTCTAACAACCAGTTCGGCGAGGGGTCCCACCACTCTGAAGCTGTGCTGGCTGTGGGTGGCAGGCTGGCTGCCCCGTGTCCCTGCTGAAGGTACAACTGTCCCCTGGGCTCGGGGACAGAACTTCCAGTACAATTAGCCACATGTTGGGAAATGACCTCCCGTAATACTGGATTAAAGATGTGCATCTTGCTTCTTCAATACATGCCAGAAAGACAACTTTATATAATTGCAAGAAAAAAACCACAGCCATTCTTGGCTTGTAACAGTATCTTTTATGAAGTTCCCAATGGTATGTTGATTATATAAAATTAAAAAAATATATTCTTGTCAGAGATGCATACTGAACTATTTTTGGGTGAAATGACAGATGTTTTGGGTGTTTCCAAATATTACAGCATAAAAAAAGTGGGGCAAAGGTACAATAGATAAGACAAGATTGGCATAATGTGGACAATTGTGGAAGCTAGCTGATATAGTGGTTCTATGTGCTATTTTCTCCATACTTGTGTATGTTCAAAAACTCCCGTAAGTCAGTTGCTAACCTTAGAGGGTGATGGCCAACAAATGACTCCTCTTCCTGAAGCTGGCAAGTTGAGTGTTCTCAGATAAATCCCTCTACAATTCTAAAAGCAACTCCTTAAAGAAGTAAATACAATCAGGAAGCAACCAAGCAACAACTGGGATAAACTCAGATTGTTTGTAGGTGCATAGGTAGACTGATTAGTAAAGAGAAATCACTTTACAACTAGCACAAAAAATTATTTTAAACTTTACAGGTGTTTTAAAGTCCCTCTAATTTTCCCCTCCAAAAAGAGCAAAAAAAAAAAAAAAATAGGACAAATTTGACAGAAAATAAAGAACCATCTACTGTGTCATGGTATGAATTATAAATCATTTAAATTACTAATTTTAGCATTTTCTTCACTCTGAATAATACTGATCTGCTAGGAATCAATGTTCTTAAAGATTTCAAAAACTCTAACGTAAGTCACAAGTAATATGTTTTCAAAAAACCATTGTAGTATCCCAAATTGTGATGTTTTCATTTTCACTTAAATGCTGGACTGTGAAAGAATAAATTATAATCTCAAGTCCAGATGGAGTGTAGAATCTTTTTCTAGGAAGACTGAGAAAATGCTTTTCTAGATATGTAAATTAAGAGCATCCTGAAAACTTAATAAGTTGTGGGAAATACATACATAACATTTGTTACTAGATATATTTGGTCTTTATATCTGGTTCCCAACACAAAGCTCCTAAAACCCTTAGAATTTCCTGAGTTTTAGGGGTCCCTTGTGAGCAGAGTTTATGCTAATGAATTGACTTCAGGTGTGTCCCCTAGAGAGCCTCAGTGTGGGGCTGGTCACCAGAAAGATCAAAGGAACTTTTATCTCCACCCACTGGCCTCAGGGAAGGGGGGTGCTGGAGAGCAAGCTCTAGAAAAATTCTTGAACAGCAAGATTTGAGGAGCTTCTGAGCTTCCGGGTTGGTGAACAGGAAGACATCCATGTGCCGTGAGGGTGGTGCACCGCAAACTCCACGGGAACAGACGCTCCTGTGCTCGGTACCCTTCCAGACCTGGCCCTATGTATCTCCTCGTCTGCTGTTCATTTGTATCCTTTAATATCCTTTGCAAAAACCCAGTAATCTCGTAAGGAAACTGTTTCTCTCAGTCCTGTGAGCTGCTCTAGAAGTTAATCAAACCCAAGGAGGGGGTCGTGGGAACCTCAGACTTAGTGCTGACTTAACCTCAGCACTTAACCTGTGCTGGTAGGTCAGAAGCACAGGTAACAACCTGGACCTGTGACTGGCATCTGCAGTGTGTGTCTGGGTGTGGGTGGTGGTGGTGGTGGTGATGCCGGCTCAGCCCTTAACCTGTGGGATCTGATGCCATGTCCGGGTAGACAGGGTCAGAACAGAACCCATCTGGTGTGTGAAGAACCAGAGGACTGGTTGGTGGTGTTGGAAAACACTCCATGGACCAAATACCACATTTTCTCCCCTCTTCATTTTTCCTAAAGGCCTTTATTAAGAACCACCATGGTTTGGTTCTCCAGCAACTTTTATTGGTCAAGGGATGTGGAATTATACGCAGTACCTGGGGTTTCATTAACAGGCTCACTTATAAATCAACTTAACATTTATCTTATTTAAAAAAAATTTTGCTTTTGAATAAACTGATGTGGTCAAACAGACATGCTCCTACCCCATGCAAAAAGCTGTTCAAAAACGAGCAGCTTGCAAACCCACTGTAAATGAGATACTGAATGAAACATTCTTCTAGCGAGGTCCAAGAAGCAGTTCAGTCTGAGAATTTGCTTCATATTCTGACTTTTCAAAATCAAATATTCAAGACATAAAAGAAGCAAAATTAAAGTACTGAAAACAGCTATATCCTGATATTTTTATCCAAGTCACTTCCCAGAGTTTGTAGTGCTGCTGTGCTCTGTTGGTTAAAACAAAACAACAAAAGCAGTAGGCAGCTTCCAACTTAAAGGTAATGAAATCTACCAGTTTGCAGCTAAAAGTCACAGTGGAAGAACACATATAAGGTGAAGAATGCTTTTAAACCTTTCAGCTTTAAATAGTACTGTATTTTAACTTTAAAGAAAAGTTCTATTATATATTTTTTGCATAAACATTTTAAAATAGTAGAACAAGTCTTTGTAATACAATATATATTAGACTTCAATATAACTCATGTGAATTAAAAACATGTTAACTCGGTAACTGTCATAAGGCAAAAGCTGTACAGAAACTTCTTAGTGGTGTCCCTTTAAAATTAACTTGATTTAGTGGGTTGCCTTAAAAATGAACACAAAACAATAGAAGACTAAAAAAGAGGCAGTGATGCTCTAATACTGAATCCCAGAAAAAGCACAGTAGCAAACGATGTGTTTTCTAACAGGAAGACAGGTGGTTCAGCGAACTGGGACCAGGTGAGCAGCCCCTGGTACGTGGTTCATCTGTTGCGCTGAGCAGATGCTGAGAGTAGGTCGGTTGCCTAGGAAGTTTGGTTCAAGGCACCAGCATCTTCAGCACTGATCACAGCGCCTGAGACAGAGCAGGTGCTCAGCTCTACTTCCTGAACCGATCTGATGAAGATGCTTTAGAGTCAACAGGGTGCCGGACAGTGTCAAGTTCATGGAAAAACTCCATTTTTCATTTTATTTTGGTATGTGAGTAACTACCGATCTAGTATTTCGAGTGTGGCTCACATAACACCTTGTGGACTGTGGTAAATGGAATTAACTAAGCACTGCATCGGCGATCGATGCCAGAGTCTCTGAATATCAGGTCATAAACATAACCAACTGTGCAATATAACCGAAACAATGATCAAAGCACACCTCACAATGAACAGATTTTAGTTCAGACGATTAAAAAAAAAATAAAGTATTAGACTGCATTTAGTGCAACGCTCTATCAATCATACGATACATCAGATACCATGCTGTGGAGACGTACTGGACTAGCATATATACAGTACACAGCCAGGATTCAAACCAGGGTCAAAGGGCGAAAACGGAACAGAACATTTTTACATACATGTATACATTTAATGGTCTTGTCCACTGAATTGGATTTATTATATATGTTTGCTGTGCCACATCTACGAGCTTGCATAACAACCCAAGTTATTTTTTTTGCACAAAGATCTACTTCCATATAAAGTAGAAAAAGATGGTGGTTAAAAAAAAAAAAAAACTTCTTCAAGCTCCAACAATTGTGTCCCAAATACCACTGTATGAACACCTAAAAAATATTAAGAACAATTTAGAAATATGCATAACTAAAAATGTACAAACAAACATCGATTCAAGTCACAAAGGGAACTAGTGAATGAATACTTCCAATTTTTATTTAAACTTACCTAGGCATATTAGATAATGTGGACTATACAGAAAAAAGAGGAAGCTTTAGAAAGTTAAAATCTCTACTTGCAAATTTTATAAATGAGCCTTAGCTACAGGCACATTCATTTAGACTTCAATGAACCCAGGAAAAGACTCGTCACTGACATAAAGGGAGAAGAACCTCTCAATCACTCCCATCAACTTTCCTTTCTCAGCAAGAGTATAAGGATTTCCCACAAACTCTTTCAAGCAGAGTATCTAAGTTTTGTTTTAATTGGTAAGGCTGGGTTTAATCTAGCATTTTGCTATTTGTTTTATATTTTCCCCATCTGCTCTTTACTTCCTTTTTTCCTCTTTTCCTGCCTTCTTTTGTATTTAGATTAATTATGTATTTATTCCATTTTAATTCCCATGTTGGCTTATTAGCCAAAACTCTTCACTGTGTTGTTTCAGTGGTTGCTTTAGGATTTTTTTCTTAAGATTTCATTTCTTTAGAGCAGTTTTAGGTTCGAAGCAAAATTGAGGCGGGAAAAGTATGTAGAGTTCCCAAAGCTGCCCTGCCTTCACACATACACAGCCTCCCCCGTTACCAACGTCCCCACCAGATGGTATATTTGTGACAGCTGATGAGCCTACACTGACAATTCGTAACCACCCCAAATCCATAGTTAAATTACAGTTCACTCTTGGTGTTCTATGTTCTAGGGGTTTGGACAAATAAATGACGACACGTATCCAGCACATGGTATTATACAGAGTATTTTCGCTCTCCTAAAAATCCTCTGTGCTCTGCCTATTCATCCCTCCCATCCCCAGCCCCTGATCTTTTTCCTGTCTCCATAGTCTTGCCTTTTCCAGGATGTCACATAGTTGGAATCATGCAGTATGTAGCCTTTTCAGATTGGATTCTTTGTGTTTTTTTGGCCGCACCGCATGGCATGTGGGATCTTAGTTCCCCGACCAAGGATTGAACCTGTGCCCCCTGCAGTGGAAGCGCGGAGTCTTAACCACTGCACCGCCAGGGAAATCCCCAGATTGGCCTCTTTCACTTAGTTATATGCCTTGAAGGCTTGACAGCTCATTTCTTTTTAGTGCTGAATAATATTCCATTGTCTGGATGGACCGCAGTTTACCCATTTGCCTTCCGCAGGACATCCTGTTTGCTTGCAGGCTTTGGCAATTATGAATAATGCTGCTATAAACATCCATGTGCAGGGTTTTGTGTGGACATAAGTTTTCAACTCCTTTGGGTTAATAGCAAGGAGTGAGACTGCTGGATCATACAGTATGTTTACTTTCATCTATCTACCTATCTATCTATCTACCTACCTACCTAATGGTTTTACCCGTGTTATACGATTGACAGTTTAAACATTGATTGATTATAAACATGTCTTGCTAATTTATTTATTTTTAAGCATTACTCTTTTTTTTAAATTTAATTTTTATTTTTGGCTGCGCTGGGTCTTTGTTGCAGTACGCAGGCTTCTCATTGCGGTGGCTTCTCTTGTTGCGGAACACGGGCTCTAGGAGAACGGGCTTCAGTAGTTGTAGCATTCGGGCTCAGTAGTTGTGGCACATGGGCTCTAGGTGCGTGGGCTTCAGTAGTTGCAGCACGTGGGCTCAGTAGCTGTGGCTTGCGGGCTCTAGAGCGCAAGCTCAGTAGTTGTGGCACATGGGCTTAGTTGCTCCGCGGCATGTGGGATCTTGCTAGACCAGGGATCGAACCTGTGTCCCCTGCATTGGCAGGTGGATTCTTAAGCACTGCGCCACCAGGGAAGTCCTAAGGTTAGTTTTATAAGAAAATGCCAAGCTGTCTTCCAAAGTGGCTGCACCATTTTGCATTCCCACCAGCAATGAACGACAATTCCTACTGTTCTACATCCTCACCAGCATTTGGTGCTGTCAGTGTCTTGGATTGTGGCCATTCTAATAGGCTTGTAATGATATCTCATCGTTTTACTTTGCTTTTTCCTTGATGGCATATGGTATGGCGTATGTTTTCGTATACTTATTGCCATCTGGATATCTTCTTTGGTGAGGTGTCTGTTAAGGTCTTTGGCCCGTTTTTAAATTGGGTTGTTTGTTTTCTTACTGTTTCGTTTTAAGAGGTCTTTGTGTATTTGGGATAACAGTCCTTTATCAGGTATGTGTTTCACAAATATTTTCTCCTGGTCTATAGCTTGTCTACTAATTCTCTTGACATTGTCTTTTGCAGAGCAGAAGTTTTTATTTTTCATGAAGTCCAGCTTACCAATTATTTCTTTCATGGATTGTGTCTTTAGCGCTGTGTCTAAAAAGTCATCACCATACCCTAGGTCATCTACATTTTCTTTTATCTTCTAGGAGTTTTATAGTTTTGCATTTTACATTTAGGTCTGTGATCCATTTTGAGTTAATTTTTGTGAAGGGTACAAGGTCTGGTATCTAGATTCATTTTTTTGCATGGATGTCCAGTTGTTCTAGCACCATTTGTTGAAAAGACTATTTTTGCTCCATTGTATTGCCTTTGCTCCTTTATCAAACATCAGTATGTGGGTGTATTTCTGGGCTCTCTATTCTGTCCCACTGATCTACTTGTCTATTATTTCACCAATACCATACTGTCTTGACTACTGTGGCTTTATAGTGTTTTGAAGCTGGGTAGTAACAGTCCTTCAACTTTGTTCTTCTCCCTCAATACTGTGTTGGCTATTATGGGTCTTTTGTCTCTTCTCCACATAAACTTCAGAATCAGTTTGGTTTTCCTCATACAGATGTTGTTAGAGTTCTACCTATTTCCTTTTTGGGGGGATGCTAACGGAAATGGTATTGTGTTTTTCATTTCGAATTGCACTTGTTCATTGCTGGCATAGAGAAAAGTGATGGACTTTTGTATATTAACCTTGTATCTTGCAACTGTGCTATATAGAGTTTGTGGAATTTTTGGATTTTCTACACAGATTATCATCAGTCAACAAAGTAAGTTAATTTCTTCCTTCCCAGTCTGTATACCTTTTATTTCCTTTTCTTATTGCATTAGCTAGGACTTCCAGTATGATGGTGACAGGGGACCTCCTTGCCTTGATATTAATAGGAAAGCTTCAACTTTCTCACCATTAAGCAGGATGTTAGCAGTAGGTTTTGGGTAGATTTTCTTTATTAAGTTGAGGAGATTCCCCTCTATTCCTACTTTACTGAGAGCTTTCATTGTGAATGGATATTGGATTTTGTCAAATGATTTTTCTGCATCGCTTGATAAAATCATGTGGTTTTTGTTCCCTGTTGATGTGACGATTACATTAATTGATTTTGGAATGTTGAACCAGCCTTGCATACCTGGGATAAATCCCACTTGGAAGGATGTAATTCTTTTTATACATTGTTGGATTCAATCTAACATTTTGTTGAGAATTTTTGCATCTATGTTCACAGGAGATACTAGTGTGTAGTTTTCTTTTCTTGTAATGTCTTTGTCTGGTTTTGGAATTAGGGTAATGCTGGCCTCACAGAATGAGTTAGGAAGTGTTCGGTCTGCTTTTGTTCTGTGAAAGAGACTGAAGAGAATTGGTATAGTTTCTTCCTTAAACGTTTGGTGGAATTCACCAGTGAACCCGTGTGGGCCTGGTGCTTTCTGTTTCGGAAGATTATTAATTATCAGTTCAATTTCTTTAATAGATATGGGCTTATTCAGATTGTGTATTTGTTCTTGTATAAGTTTTGGCAAATTGTGTCTTTGATAGAATTAGTTTATTTCATGTAGGTTATCAAATTTGTGGGCATAGAGTTGTTCACAGTATTCCTTTATTATCCTTTTAATGTCCATAGAATCTGCAGTAATGTCCCCTCTTTCATTTCTGATATTAGTAATTTATATATATATATATATATTTTTTTTTTCCTTAGCCTGGCTAGAGTCACTGATTTTATTGGTCTTTTTCAAGGAACCAGCTTTGGTTTCGTTGATTTTTCTCTATTGATTTCCTGCTCTAATTTTTATTATTTCTTTTCTTCTGCCTACTCTGGCTTTAATTTGCTCTTCTTTTTCTGGTTTTCTATGGTGGACACTTATATGATGGTATTTAGACCTTTCTTCTTTTCTAATACATGAATTCAATGCTATAAATTTCACTCCAAGTACTGTTTATGTTGAATCTTCCCAAATTTTGATAAGTTGTGTTTTTTCATTTAGTTCAAAATATTCTTAAATTTCTCTTGAGATTTCTTCTTTCACTCATGTGTTATTTAGAAGTGTGTTGTTTAATCCCCACGTATTTTGGATTTTCCAGTTATCTTTCTGTTACTGATTTCTAGTTTAATTCCACTGTGGTCTGAGAGCAGACACTGGATGATTTCTATTCTTTTAAATGTGATCAGGTGTGTGTTATGGCCCGAGCCTCCACCTCTGAGCCTGCGCGGGGCTCTGGGTAGCAAACCGGGGGCGAGGCCGAGGGCGGTGGGGCCGCCACGACACGGGCACCTACCTGTGCACCCGCGCTGCTTCAGCAGCCACACTCCTGCGCGCTCGGGGCCTGTGCGCGGCGTGGAGACCGCAGCTGTCTCAAGGCAGCATCTCCATACTGAATGCCTGAGCCCATTCTTTCTGGGTCCAGCTCACCTGAGGACCAAGCAAGTCTTTAGAAAAAGTTTTCATGCTTCTGTGATCCCCACAATATATTAAGTGAAAAAAGCAAAGTGCAGAACACTGTGCATATACAACGCAATTTTGAATAAAGAGGAAAAAATACACACGTTTGCTTGTATGGGCATAAAAACCTCTTTGGACGGATACATAAAGAACTGGTAATAATGGTTGACTTCAAGAAAGAGCTCTAGATAGCTAGGGGACAGGAGATGGGGTAACAGAGGGTGACTCACTGTATCCTCTTCTGCACTTTCTGAATTTGGAATTATGTGAATATATTATGTATACAAAGATTTAATTTAAAATTAAACCACAAAGATACCATTTTTCACTTATGAGACTGGTAAAAACCCACGTATGATAATACACCCTGTGGGTGTGGCTTTAGTGAAATAAACACCTTCATTCACTATAGTGGGATGATAAACTGCTACAACCCCGATGGAGGAATTTGACAGCCTCTACCTAAATTCCAAATGCTTGTGTTCTTTGACGCAGCAAATCCACTTCTGGGAATTTATCCTATACATACACTCACACACATGTGAAATGATATACAAAAGGTTATTTACTGCAACATTTTTTGTTACAGCTAAATACTGGCAACAACTCAAATGTCCAAAGTAGACTGGTTAAATAAATTATGGCAATACACAAAATTGAACACTACACACACACACACACACACACACACTATGTGTGTATATGTACATTAGCATATATATGTATATGGAAGTCTCTAAATACTGATTTGTCATCACTGGTAGGTATAGTAAGTGCAGAGTTCATAGTACGCTAACTTTTGTGTAAAAAGGAGGGGAGAAAATAATGGTTTTTGAACCATACGAATGTACTGCTTCTTTAGAAAAGTAAAATTAAAAAGTACTGCTGAAATGGATAAACAACAAGGTCCTACTGTATAGCACAGGGAACTATATTCAATATCCTGTGACTAACCATAATGGAAAAGAATATGAAAAAAAAATATATATGTATAACTGAATCACTTTGCTGTACAGCAGAAATTAACACAACATTGTAAATCAACTATACTTCAATAAAATCTAAAAAAAAAAAAGTACTGCTGGAGAATTCTAACATATCCTTATAGTTTGTCATCTGATGTAACTATGATTTGGATGATCTCAGAAGAAAAAGATCCTGAAAGCTTTATATGAATTAACTCACACACACTGTATTCATGGGTGGATACCAAAGGGGGAAGGTAATCTAAATAAAAGCTCATGTTGAGCTTGCTAATACTCAACATCACACCAATTTTAATGATAACTATTTATGCTCTCGTCTTTAAAAATAACAGTTCTGTACCAGGTTGAGTAACTTTTTGTTGCTGTTTTCAGATCAAAAGACCACAGAAGCGTGAAGCGGCCCTCTTCCTGCTGAGATCAGCCCTCGGTCTGGGACCCTGACGCTCTCCCACTGCCTCACCCGCCCCTACCTTCTCCGTCCGCTCCCCTCCTGCCTTCTCCCCTTTACCTTCCTCTCTCTTCTCTCACGTCATTTACACGTGCTAAGACTTCTTCTGTTGCTGAAACCTCTCATTAAATTAACCCTCCTCCCGGGAGGCGCCCAGGCTCTGCTTCCTCACCTCCTCTCTGTGCTCAGCTGCTGTCTTCTCCCTTTGTCATTCTGCTGGTAAAGATGACCAGTGACTTCCTACTGCCCCGCCCCACGGGATACTTTTCAGCTCAAGTCTTAGCTTATGAGACTTTCCCCTGATGCATCTGATAATGAACAACCCTTTGGCTGAACCTCAGCTAAAGTGATACCCACGTTCCCGGGTCTCTTCATATACCTCTGCCTTTTCCCCTCCTTCTCTCGCTCATCCTCTGGTCTCCAGGGCTTCGCTCTGGGCCACTGCTCTGCCCACTCTCCACTGATCGCTGAATGATCTCGTTCCTTCCAGAGCTGCCACTCCTCCTACAGACTGATGGCTCCCGAGCAGACACTGCCAGCCAGGAATTCTACCCACAGCTTCCTGGATGCCTCCTCGTGTTTGTTCCAGTGACGCTGCCCAGGGAACCCTCCACCACAGAACCATCCTGCTTCCCCTGAGCCGGCTTACCCTCTGGCTCTGCCATGACCCTCTGGGTCACCGAGTTAGTTACTTGCGGCTGCCCCTCCCTTCCTGACCCCGCCTCTTCAGCCCCCTCCCCCTCCCTTCCTGACCCCGCCTCTTCAGCCCCCTCCCCACAGTCAACGGCCCTGCCCTGCTATGTAGCATCTGAGTCACCACGCCACTGCCAAAACGTTTCTTGGATTCATCTATGTCTCTTCATCATCTCTGCTTCCACATCCTCGATAAAGCTTTAATCAGGCATCTTTTTTCGGATTACTCAAACATGCCTTAGTTGCTATCCTGGCCATTGGCCCTGGGCCCCCTTCAGTATGTCCCTGATGTGACCACCCCCACACACAGGATTTGCCTCCAGCCACAATCTGACCACATCATTCACTGCCCCCGCCCCTGAATGGCCACTCACCCCTACCGCAGTGGTCCTCAATCTTGGACGAACATTAATCATATGAGAATTAATACGAGAATTAATCATACGAGAGAGCTTTTTAAAACCTGATGCTGAGGGCTTAATTCAGCATCTCTAGAGGTGGGTCTTGGAATTCAAACTTTTACGCATCCCAGGAGACTCTAGCATACAGGCAGGGTGGAGACTCGGTCACCACAGGGTAACGTTCTAGATCCCGGATCACGATCCCTGGGCTGGCAGCTGCCTCTCCTCAGCCTTCTCTCCTGCCACTCCCCGCTGTGGTCCTTCTGTTCTAGTAACTTCAACTTCTCCCCCAGTCTCCACTCACGCTGTCCCTGCTGGCCTCCCCTCCTCCCCACTCCCCTGCCCGCCTCCTCCTCCTCACACGTGACAGCCTGAGCTCAGTCGCCACCTCCTCCTGGAAGCCCTTCCTGATATCACCTCCTAAACAGGTAGGTTCTCCTTCTTCGTGTGCCCCAAGATCCTGTGCGCATCTCAGTTACTGTATCGACCACACCGTATTATAATTATCTTTTGACTGCTTCCCATGAAAGACAGTTTCTTGAGGGCAAGGGTTGTGATTAATTTATTTCTGTATCCCAGCACCTGACAAAGAATAGGCATTCAGATATTTGAATGAATCAATTAAAAACTGAATTTCCACATATAATTTTGGTGATATTTAAATAAAAAGTAACTCTAATAAATGACAACTACATATTAGTTTGTCAGCTGCCTAAATTAGGGGTATTGTAAATTTATTTTTACTGAAGCAACAAACATAGCAATGATGAGACAGGTTACTACTGAGGCACGCTCAGTGAGCTTTGGAAGTAAATGCTCCCCGATGCCTGATCTAAACCAGCGGCACCCCGCGAGGTGCCCATAGATCACGTCAAGCCACACGGTTGGTGCCTCTCCACCACACAGGACCGCTGGCCCAGCAGAGTCCGAGGTGCTGACGGAGCGCGGACAAAGGTCCGTTCTTCCTGAAGTGATGGCTCCAACAAAGGCTGTGGTTCTAAAAGCAAACACGCCCTGACACCCTGACTCTGTCCCTTCCATCACTGGGGCTAAGGAGGCCGCTGTGAAAGAGGCGTGGGCTCCCACCTCAGCCGCGGACAAGACCTTCAAGCCCGTGAGTGGCGACTGCAGGTTGGCAGGGGGAGAGAGGCCACTCTGACCAAATCACTCCTGGAAGTACTGAAAAGTGACACTATTGAGCTAGAGAGGAAACTATGTTAAAGGAAAGTTTATTAATGGAAAGCCTTTTACCTGATTCAATTTTGTTAAGTATTTTTCTCGCACACTGTACAAAGGCCTCTTCCACGTTCTCCCCGGTTAGTGCGCTCGTTTCCAGAAACATCAGCTCTAAAATTGACATCAAACAAAACACGAAGCCATATTTAGAAGACAATCACAATTATTCGATTCATAGCTGCCGGCTTAGTACACTCTTAGAATAGTAGACGAAAGAGAATTTAGTACTTAAAACCAGGTATTTCTGCAAATATGAAATCAATAAATGTCAAAATATTTTTTTAAATATCAGAAGAAATCTAACTTTTTATGAAAAGTAACTAGTATTTTGCGCTAGCACTTAAATGTGTTGAAGAAACTAAGCAAGCAGGACGCTGGTAAGGAAGCAGGCTGGCTGAAGGCACCCGGCTGTTGATATAAGACAAAGTAGCAATTGCCTTTCCAATAGTCTTCACGTCACCACAAATACAACCTACAAGTGCTGACGTTTGGTGTGCCGCCCTGACAGTGAGGGGATCTTACACGAATGAGCCCTCTTCTTCTTCACCAGCTGGTGACTCATGCAGGAGAAGGCTGCTCTCCTTGCTTTTGTGAGCAAACCACAACCTCTCCAGACCCTTGTTTCCTTCCTTGTAAAGATGAGTTTCATTTAAATGACAAATAAATTCCTTTCGAGCTTTAACATTCTAAGCGTGCATATTTCTAAACAGCTTCTTTACAAACTCACGAAGGCTTATGTTTTTATCGCATGTTTATTTTCTTAGCAGAAAACCTGTTCGTTTGTGAGAGTGTAAGCTGGTAGTCCTGGAGTCCAGCTGAAAGTTGATATTAGGATATTTTAGTTATTGATTGCTTCTAAAAATTAAAGTTATTTTAAAATGTCTGAATGCTTCTCATTCAGCTGTCTATAAGCAACCGGTAATCTTATGTGTCATCCTTATGTATTCTATATGGAAATTCAGAGAAGTTTCAAAGGCATCTTTAGCCAAATGACTTAAATTTAATGCAAGTGAAATAAAGCCAATTAGTCCAGTATGTCTTCTACTGCCTCCCTTTCTATTTACATCTAATATTTCACTAACTTAGCTTCAAATTACATTTTCTAAAAGATGACATCGTCTGATTAGGGCCTTTAAAGATTGTTATAAATTTCACTTTAAACCAAGACCTGTGATACTCAAAGATCCTAGACTGAAAAGTCACCACAGAATGCTAAGAGATTAGCTTTTATCATCATAGTAACCTTTTTTTTGTTTTTGGCCACACCACGGGGCATGCGGGATCTTAGTTCCCCGACCGGGGATCGAACCTGCGCCCCCTGCAGTGGAGACGCAGAGTCTGAACCGCCGGACCACCAGGGAAGTCCCTCGTCATAGTAACTTTCGTAGGCAGAATGCAGTAGGGTGAAACCATGTTACGTGAGTCTAATGTACAGTAAAGACAATAGGAGGTTCCACGCTTCCTAACTACAGCTGCATCTGAAAGCCCCAGCAGGTGTGACAGGCGAAAGGCCACTTGCCATTTTCCTGAGCAAAGCGGGAGGCTTCCAGGAAGGTGACCTCCCGATCGGCGTCCAGATCCTTCTTGTTCCCGCAGAGAATGATGACGATGTTCTGACTCGCGAGCATCCTGGCATCTGTTAACCAATTAGTAAGCGCATTGTAGGTTTCTCGGCTGCGTGATACAAGATTGTGAGAACAGCACAGGTATTTTATAAGGCTAGCAACGCTTTCCAGCCACTCACACCACTCGCAGCGCTCTGGCACACGCAGGGCGATGCCCACAACCTTTACGGCAACGCAGACGACCTGGGTGCCCCAGGTGTACGCCACACCCACAGGGTGCATTTCCTCTCGTTTCCGTGAAAATGAGGCAGCAAGTCAGACGGCTTGCTGCCTGTCGTTTGCCCAAGCAGGGTGCAGTATTTACTGGGCTCTTGGCTCATGCGACACGTGAGCAAGACCTAAGGCTAACTGCTGCCGCTCAATGGATCCGTGTGACACGCTTCACGGGAATTTAACACACTGATTCTCTGTAAGGACTCTGTGACACAGACTCTTATTATCTCCTGTTTCCACAAGAAACCTGAGGCCCAGAGAGACTAAGTTGCCCAAAGTCACACAAGCAGCCAGCGGCAGAGCCGGGACTTCATCAGGTGCATCCACCTTCAGGACTGTTTTCAGCCCTCATCTATCTAAGGATAAAATCCTCGTATATTCTAAGGACTGAGCAAGGAACTGAATTTTAAATTTAATTGTGATACCTGGGTGATAGCTACACGCAGGGCAGTGCACTCGGATTCTCATGATGGGCCGAGAGCTCTGTATGAACCAAATCAACCGCCCAACAACCTCACGAGTATTACGTGGTCATGACTCCATGGAACAGACACGGAAACTAAAGTCCAGACGGCGGAGCACCTCGCCGGAGGACCCACACCGCTGGTGAGGGGAACTGGGATTTGAACCCAGGCCATCCCAGCCTACAGCCTGTGCTTGATGGAGGTCCGTTACTTCTAATGATTTACCACACGCAAAGCTTCGCTTTGCAAACCTTAAGGAAAGTATCAAAACATCATGTTAAGAAACATAATGACACTGGGGATGCTGATCTATCTGAAGCTTGGGAACACGCTGCTTTACATGGTAAAGTGGTGGAAGGGGCTGCTTCGAAAACCCCCAAGACCCCCAGGGAAAGGGCTGAGGGGCTTCCCGACCCACAGCCCTGCCGCCGACGTGCCCAGCACACCCGCGGGGAGGCTCGGACCTCGGGGAGCACAGGCCGGGGAGGGGTGTCATTACCTGGTGATGTCATAGACGAGCAGCGCCCCTGCCGCGCCCCTGTAGTAGCTTCTCGTCACAGACCTGGAAGAGTGACAGGCTTTCACTTTCCACCACGCGGAGCCCGTACCCCTGAGCACCATCTTCCCACACAAAACACCCATTTTTGCCTTGGAAACCACAACACGGGGACAGAGGTGGCTTTAAAGAGAAATATTCAAAGTTATCTGAACATGGGCATGAAGGGCTGTCCTGCCTGAAATCGTGTCACAGGAGCGACGGGGAGGTGGGGACACGAGGCTGGGATGAGTGTGATCCTCCCTGCAGGGCGTGAGGCTGCCCCGCACAACTGAGGGTGCCTTTGAGAACGTCGGGGGAGGGGCAGCAAGGGGACGTCACAGGGTCACAGGGCACAGAGCCCCCCGCAGCCCCTCTGCTTGCCCGGGGCCCGTGCCTTCCTGTGGACGCGGGGCAGCGCGCGGCTGCGCCCCCGACGCCCGGCCGCGCTGCCCGCGCTCGCGCCCCCGCGGCCTCACTTGTCTTCAGTGAGCCCCCACCCGAGCGCCGCTCGCCCGTCCCCACAAGCTCCAGGATTTCTCCTGCAGTAACACACTTCCTCCCCTGCATCCCGACTCTTCTCCCCGTGTGGCAGATTTTCCCGATAGCAGAATACAATGTGCTCCTCCGGCACCTCCCGTCCTGGACGAGAACCAGGCTCCCGCTCCCGTCCCATCGCGGGCTCCTCCTGCACCCAAACTCCTCAGGAGCTGCTTCGCCAGCACCGCCGCCTCCTGCTCCGTGGACACAGCAGCTCCACCGACCCCGCGGCACCTGCCCTCCCCCCAGGCCGCAGCCCCACTCCCTCCTGGTCTCCTCTCACACCAGCTACTCTGGACCATTCCTCTGAATCTGCCCCGTTGGTCCTGGAGCTCCTTCCCCAAGGCTGGGTCCTGGGCTCTCTTTTCTACCACCGCTCTCAACTCAGGTTTAATCAGCTCAGACTTCTTCCGTAAGAGCCATGCGCTAGCCCAGCAACTCTGTGTGACCACAATGAACGCGTCACAGTCAACACCTGTCAGGCAGAACTCTTCGGCTCCCGGCCTACAGGCCCCTCCTGGAGGGGGCCCCACCACCCACTCTGTTTACACAGCCAGAAATCTCTCCACCCACTCTGTGCCCATCACAAAGTGATGAGATGCAACGTGTCCCACAGTGGACACATCAGTCAGGACCCGTCTCACCAAGTGGTCAGGTCCTATACCGTGCACGTCTCTACACCTTCACCAGCACCGTCCTGATCCGAACCACCAGCTCTGCCTGGACCCCTGCCACATGCGTCCCCTCTGTCACCTGTGTCCCTCAGTCCATCCTCCAGGTCCTCCTCGAGGCCTACAAGGCCCTGGTGCTCAGGGACTGGGGCTCAAGTTCAACCCCCAATGGTCAGTGATCTAATCGATCGTGCCTACAGACTGGAACCTCCCTAAGGACCCCTAAGAAACGGGGCTCAGACAGCTCCCGCCACCTCCCTGTTCCCCAGGCTGGGGCCCCGGTGGCTCCACCTTCCTCTCTTGGTTCCTCCCTTGTGCTGGTGAAGTATATCCTCTTGAAGTTTCTAAGAAAGAATATATGAAAGACAACCTTTGTTTCCCTCCATTTTTCTATAACTGAAGGTATTTTGATTTTATTTCACACTTAATGGATAGTTTGGCTGAGTTTAGAATTTTAGGTTGGAAGAAAAATTTTTCACGTTGGGTTTTGAAGGCAAGGCTTTAATTATCTTCTAGCTTCCAAGCGTTGTTGCTCAATAGTCCAGTGCAATTCTCATTTTCATTTCTTGATATGTGATTTGCTTTCCCCTCTTGGAATCTTTTGGTATCTTCACTTCATCCCTGGTGTTCTGAAATTTTACGTGGCAGACCCTGGTCTGGATTTTCCCCCCTCATCTGTGTTTGGTGTAAGGTGGAATCTTACGGAGTCTCATTCCTCTAGTGGAAAATTTTCTTCAATTGTTTATTTTACTGTTTCTTCTGTCTTCAGGAAGGTTCAACTGGTCAGGCCTTGAGCTTCCTGGACTAACTCTGTATGATTTTTTATGTTTTCTTCCCTTTCTCATCTCAAGTTTACTGTTTAACTTTCTGGAAGAGCACTACTCCATTTAATATATTATTTTAATTGCTCTTTTTAAATTATAATTTTGTTCTTATTCCCTGAATGCAATATCTACTCTTATTTGTGAGGATACTGTAGTTTAGTTTTTGTCTATTCCCTGAAAGTTTCTATTTTCTTTATTTTGGGCTCTTTCTCTTATCTTAAAAACTTTCATCAAGTGTCTGGTGATTCTTGGTTGATCATTTATATTCAAGAACAAGGAATGCCAAACTCTAAAAGATGCTCTTTATGTGTGGGCTATTCACTGTGAGGCAGCTGGACAGAAATTGGGCTATTTCATTGGTGAAACCAAAATGTTAATATCTTTAAGCCTTTTCTTTGGGGTTATTTTTCTGCAGATAAGAATCATTTCTCCTGCCTGAGACATACACACCTGGCTGCCAGCAGCTAAGGAAGAGGTGGGGGAAGAGGGTGAGGGTCAGCAGACTTTCACTTAATTTCTGTCTTTCCAGTCCTTGCCTCACTCATCCCTGCCCTCGGCTGGGCCTCTACTTTTAGTTTTTAGAGGAACCTCTATACTGTTCTCCATAGTGGTTGCATCAACTTACATTCTCACCAACAGCATAGGAGGGGTTCCCTTTTCTCCACACCCTCTACAGCATTTATTGTTTGTGGACTTTTTGATGTTGGCCATTCTGACCAGTGTGAGGTGGTACCTCACTGTAGTTCTGATTTATTTGATTGGGTTGTTTGATTATTTTTGATATTGAGCTGCATGCTGTTTGTATATTTTGGAGATTAATCCTTTGTCAGTTGGTTCATTTGCAAATATTTTCTCCCATTCTGAGGGTGGTCTTTTTGTCTTGTTTATGGTTTCCTTTGCTGCGCAAAAGCTTTTAAGTTTAATTAGGTCCCATTTGTTTAGTTTTGCTTTTATTTTCATTATTCAAGGAGACAGATCAAAATAGATATTGCTGCGATTTATGTCAATGAGCGTTCCGCCTCTGCTTTTCCTGCAGGAGTTTTATAGTACCTGGTCTTACACTTAGGTCTCTAATCCATTTTGAGTTCATTTGTGTGTATGGTGTTAGGGAGTGTTCTAATTTCATTCCTTTACATGTAGCTGTCCAGTTTTCCCAGCACCACTTATCGAAGAGACTGTCTTTTCTCCATTGTATATTCTTGCCTCCTCTGTGGAAGATTAATTGACCATCGGTGTGTGGGTTTATTTCTGGGCTCTCTATTCTGTTCCACTCACCCATATGTCCATTTTTCTGCCAGTACTATGCTGTTTTTTTTTTTTTTAAATAAGAAAGTCCGTATAAGTCTGTCCAAGGTACTTTCTTTTTTTTTAAAAATAAATTTATATATTTATTTATTTTTGGCTGCGTTGGGTCTTCGTTGCTGCACGTGGGCCTTCTCTAGTTGTGGCAAGCGGGGGCTACTCTTCGTTGTGGTGTGCAGGCTTCTCATTGCAGTGGCTTCTCTTGTGGCAGAACACAGGCTCTAGGCGTGCAGGCTTCAGGAGTTGAAGCACGTGGGCTCAGTAGTTGTGGCTCACAGGCTCTAGAACGCAGGCTCAGTAGTTGGTGGCGCACGGGCTTAGTTGCTCCACAGCATGTGGGATCTTCCCAGACCAGGGATCGAACCCATGTCCCCCGCTTGGTGCAGATTCTTAACCACTGCGCCACCAGGGAAGTCATACCACGATGTTCTGATTACTACAGCTTTATAGTAATATTGTCTGAAGTCTAGTTATGATACTTTTGAAGCAAACAATTTTTGAGCATTTAAAATATTATACCTGACTTTAAGTGAAATGCTTGCACTGGGACTGAGTTTTATTTAACTGAATTTTGAAACTGTGAATATCTGTTCTGTTTGACTTTCTGTATCTATTCAAAAAAACATAACTAAAATATTAATCTACTTTCCTGCTTTAGTAGTTACAGAATATCAAACATGGAACCTATCTGCTGTGGACTTCGGTCATCATTCTAAACATCGATTATGACTTCAGTGTAATCCAAGTGCTGATTAGAGAATATTCTGTGGAATGTTTTAATGTAAAGCAAAACCAACTCCCAAAGAGGTTTTAAAAAATTCTCCTTTTAAAGTGAAATATAGAGAAAAATTGTTTGTGCTACCACTTTGCCTTGGTTTTAATCTAAAAGTAAATTGTGGAATATGCAATGCCACGACGTCCTAATGTACCACTAGGTCCCAAAGAATAAATTAGCCTCTAAATTAGGCCGTGTGCACTCGGAAGAGATTCTAATGTATTCTTTCGTAAATCAATGCTGTGTGGAGAAAAACTGACTTTTAGCTTGTCATAAAGCTTCCAGAGGTGAACTTTCTAAAATCTGTGAGGGTGGGGGGAGGGAGGAGGGGACCACGTACATTAAGAGAATATAATTGATTATTTCAAACCCAATTTTCAAGTATTTTTATTAAGTTAGAGAAAAAGCTACCTGAATCGTTCTTGGCCTGCTGTGTCCCATATCTGTAACTTTACATATTTACCACCAACATTTATTATCTTTGAGCCAAATTCCACTCCTATTGTGTGATTTGAGTCATCTTTGACTGAAAAAGAAAAAGAAATTTAATTTTAGAACATTAGGGAAACAGGCTTATAGATTTATACAAGTAACTTTAAAATCAAGAGTTCTTTCTGTCAATGGAAAATGTAATTTACTGTCGCCATTCATTTCTCCAACAGTCAGATGATAATAAGCATTCACTGTCTTAAACAGAATACACACAGTTCCCGTTCTCAAAGAGACAATAAAGCTTTTTCTCAAAAAACCTAAACAAGCCATATATTTAAAGCTGAGGCTTGGTGGCCACGCCATATAAGACCATATCTACCTGACCACCGCTAAGGTTCTCGTGAATGGCAACTGCACAAAATACTGGGTACCATCTTGGAGGGCTTACTGCCCAGTGACAGACTGCAACTTGGCCAACGATAGTTTCAACTATTCGGACAAACATTCTAAAGAAATATAAGCAAAGGGAAGGAAAAGCACCGTAGCCCAAGAAAGAAACTTGATGCTCACCAAAGATTAAGGGAAAAAGAGGAAAAGATAGACTAAAAAACTCAGAACAAACACACCCCAAACCAAGACCTCTATGCACATTACAGCTGTTGAGTTTCATGAACTCGAGTATTGTGTATGGCAATCATTTGGAATGAATTTGCTGGAGAAATCAATACTGTCTGAATGGGCAGGGAGGTTGGCAAAATAAGTAGTTTGCTAAACCCAACTGGAATAAGCTGTCTTATAAAAGAAAATTTCTGTGATGTGAAAGGAAAAGAAAAAACAAATATCCTGGCTACACAGTCCACTGACTGGTTTATATTTTATAACTGTAGGATAAAATTTAATTGTACCAGAAACCAGGGTGCCATCTGACGGCTGTGTTCATTGCTCCCTGGGGGCCTGGGGGAGGAAAGGGTCTGATTCCAGCAGCTGGTCTCAGGCCCAGACAGTGCAGACCGGCGTGGACATCCGCTGGTGTCCAGCTACTGGGCCAGCCTGGCAGGAAAAGCCTTCCAAGGCAGTAATGAAAGGCCAAGGGCATCCTGATTAAGACACAGCTACGAGAGCAATACAGTGAAGCCTCGTTACATCATTACTGTGGTCGTGAGGGGTGAGGGAGGATGTGAAGGGAGAGTGTCCGCCGAGGCCGGGCACCTGGCCCAGCGTCCCCTCTTCTGAGATGGAACAATGCAAAGTCTGGGTAACTCGTACAGAACCCCAGGCCGCCCAGCGGGTGAATGCCTGTCAAATTCAAGAGGGACTGAGCCACGCTGGGTCCGTGTCACTACATGAAGGTTCCAACAAGCTCCTGGTCGATGGAAATGGAAGCAGCAGAAAACACTTCTAGAATCTTATTCTTCAGAGCTCTTTCCCAGGACACCCTTTGCTGCCTCTGTCTCCACCGTCCACCACCTAATGCATCTCATGCATTCTTACTTAAGAGGCACTTCATTAAGTGAGATTAATTTTCTGTGTTTGGGCCTTCACCTGACTACCTCTAGATAGACAGGTCATTCTCCACAATTCTTTCCATTACTATATAAGCACGGCTTATTTTAAGGGCCTTTCAAACCTACCGTCTTTTCCAGTAGCTTGGAATACAAAATTCAACCTCTCTCACCAACACAGGGCAAGTCAACGGCACAAGATATTTTCTGTGGTCGAAAGGCCTGGGTTTGAGTCTAACATGCACCGTTACTAGGTGACCATGCCAAGTGCACACACCAAGTCCTGTAAACCTCTGTTTATTTACCTGTAAAACAGGACTGACAACAATAGCTGCCTTAAGAACAATACAAGGCCGCTGGGGACCAAATGCTATCTTATCCAAACTGTACAACTAGGGTTCTCGGGCCACTCCTGCCAGGAAATAGAATTCCACAGCACCATACTGTATTTTAGTATCTGGAAAATGTACAGGACAATTCACTACATAATGAACAATGACCCACTATGAAACTGAAACGCTAAATAAAAAATCAGATTACTAAACGTTTAATAACATAAACATTTTATGTCCTTTAAAAATATTCTTAAACTATGACATTTTCCCTGAAAACATATTCGGAAGTTTTGTCCTAAACAAATCTGCACAAGAGTGTGCCCTCGGGAGAAGACATGCAAGAAGCACCGACCATGTGACGTCACTTACATTTTTTTTCAATAAACTGATGAAGCAAGCAAGACTTGCCGGTTCCTGCGTTCCCAATAACCAAGAATTTAAACAAAAAGTCTGAAAAACAAAAAGAGACTGTGAAACATAACTTCAGAACAGGTGCTGGTGAACTTAGACTACAATCATAAAATTTAATGAAATCTCAGTTAATATAAAAGAAAAAAGAGGCAACTGAATATTTTGTGAAAATGGCAATAAACACACTGACTTACCTTTCCACCTTTTCGATATATGGCTTATATGCTAACCCAATGCCTTTTCAAACTGCTCTGGGGACAATTTCTTTTGATACTGGAAGTTTGAAAACTCCTCTTGTAATGACTGAAATCTCTTTGCTATTAAAATAAATACACACACAGTGACAAGCAAAAATCGCCTAGAAATTGCAATTTTTCTGTACAAAAGAAAAAACCTGGTAGACTTATAGGCTTTGAGAAGTCCACTCCTTTCTTCTTTCAGAAACAGGTGTAAGTTCCCCCTGCACTTGCAGACTTCTGTGGCCTTGCCTTTATTCCTGTGTCTATGACCTTTGGGAAGGCCAGCCTAAGCCCAGGGGTTTGGGTCAGTACTCCGCGTGTGATATCTGTCCCATTCAATATAGAGAGAGCTCTTTACTTCTTCTTTACACAGGGGAACAGATTTAATTTGGGATCCTACTTTCCATAAACTGGGAATAGAGGCTTTCTAGAACGGAGTCTGTGAATCGGAACGATGGGGCATCGGTAGCTTGACACTGGCTTGGTGATTCCTTTTGCTTTTTCTGTTGGCGAAGAACTCTAGTTCTGTTCAGCCTAGCGCTGCAGGCACCAAGACCCTCTCCACCCTCACACTTTGACCCCGACCCACGTCTGCTGACCCCCGGCTGCCAGGCTCATCCTGTGGCCCTGAAGGGACTGCTCCACATTCCTGATTCTGTCGGGGGCACCTCTGAAGGTGTCACCTGCACACTCCTGTTTCAGACCCGACCATGCGCTCCCAGCCCTGGCTCCTTCTCCCCCCGCCCACCCAGTGAAGCACAAACGGTCAATTTCTTTGCTGGTGCTTGGTCCAGCCCTGTTCCTAAGAACTACATTCCTTATTACCCAAAGGTCAAGCCTATTCAACCTTTCATGCTTTTCAAATAGTTACAGGCAATTAAACTTGTAGGATAGTGCTATTAACAATTGTTAGCATTTAAAAATACCTACAGTTTTATGCATCTCACTGCCTGTTTTAAAAGCATGCCACACCAGTGTTCATAACAGCACTAGTCACGGTTGCCAGAAGATGGAAGCAACCCAAATATCCATTGACGGATAAACGATAAACAAAATGTGGTACATACATACATTGGAATATTATTCAGCCTTAAAAAGGAAGGACATTCTGATACACGCTACAACACGGATGGACTTTGATTGTGCTAAGTGAACTAAGCCAGTCACTAAAGGAGAAATACCACAAGATTCCATTTGTATGAGGTATCCAGCGTGGTCAAACTCACAGAGACAGAAAGTAGAAGGCTAGTTGCGAGGAGTCTGGGAGAGGGGAAATGGGGAGTCAGGGTTCAATGGATATGAATATCGGTTTGAGAAGATGAAAAAGTTCTGGAGATGGATGGTGGTGATAGTTGTACAACAATGCAAATGTACTTAAAGCCACTGAACTGTTGATTTTAAAATGATAAATCTCATGCTATGTATATTTTACCACACATACAAAATAAAATACGCAAGTCTCATCATTGTCACTGAACAGCTTTTACAGACCAAGAAATTAAGATTGCCAGGTTAAAATGAAAATACTGAAATTTCTCAATCTTGTTCAATATCTTCTTCTATTTAAGAAATAAAGCCCAATACATTACATACATTACATAGGTTGTAAACATTGGAAGATGAGAACCAGGTAAAGATGCTGCCAGTATATAGGCAAAAGTAAGTCTTGAGAGCGAAAATAATTTATATATACAAATGCGAATGTCTCTCATGTTTTATATGCACATAGTAAAAGGAGTTTCAGAAATCCATCTAATCCTGAAACAAAAACTCATAGATCTAAGCACAGACTTTGGCTTAATGCTTGTTCCATTATTATTTTCTGCTTTGGAAGTTTTGCTTAAATGGACTCTATTATGGTAATCGCTTTCCAGATTATACCACAACCTCAACAGGTAAAAGGGTAACATATCAACTGACTTGCACCTTGCTGGACAAAAGACAAGTAAGATGTGTAATTTCCATATGTAAAAATATTTAATTCCTCCAAAAAACTCTTCACACTCTGAATCTTGTAGCTCCAAGAGATAAGTTTTCATACTTAAATAGAAAACCCTTTTTTTGAAAACCCTCTTGGGTTAAACAACTAGAAATGCTGGAAAAAATACATCATATTAAAAAAAAAATACATAGCTGACCTTTCAGGAAAGAAAAGGAAATCTCTAGATGCTTGGAACTGGAAAAAGCAGTAGGGGCCCCAGATGGAGGGTTGTCAGTATTGAGTTTTAACATCTGTGGGACAGGATTCAAGAGCTTGTGCTCACGTGAAGGAAGGAGGAGAGAGCTGAATCTGAACAAGTGAAGGACAGGCTGGAAAAATCCTCTCACCAGCTCAGGAGGACAAGGAACCTTCTCTGACTCTGCCCGACCTCTCAGCAGGATTAGCAGAAAAACATTACCCTCTGAAGATTTATCATGGGCTGGCTCCACAGGTGAGTGTGAAATTCAAACTTAAAAAACATGTCGACAATGAACCTCCAAGTCAAGAAAGTTAAAACAATAAAAATGGCCTTAGAAAGTGATATCAACAGGATGCCTGGAAGATGCAAATGCAGATCACTCTGGAAGGACACATCCTCAAACCACGATACATAGGCGTCCCATGCTTACAGCTCCTCTGAAGATGAGCAATCCTCACAATCTAAAATTACAAAACACTCCAACAATCCATCATGAGTGAGTCAGCAATCCAAAGACATTACAATTTCAAGAATTTGATAAAAAAAAGAACCTGACAAGGTATACTCAGGATGATTAATACCATAAAAAAGGAACTGAATCCATAAGAAAAGATGAATCCATAAAAAACGATATAAAAGAAAAGGTAGATTTCCAGAATGTGTCTGTCTAGAAATAAAAACTGCAGTCATTAAAAATAAATAGTCAATGGATGAGTTAAAGAGTAGAATCAACAAAACTAAGGAGAAAATTAGTGAACTGCAATCCAGACTGGAGAAAATTACTAGGAGGCAGAACAGAGAAATGAAGAGAGAGAAAATATGAGAGTTTAAGAAAAATGCAGAATTGAAGGAAAAGGTCCAACATATAGGTCTAGTACATATTCTGGAATGGAAAACAAAACAAAACAAAACAGAGAATGAGGTAGAGTCAATATTAAACTGTAAAAGCAATCAGCAAGAAAGGAAAAACTCCCTATTAAGGAACGAGGTTCCTCAACCGCAAAGGTCACCATCTTCACAGTGTTGGGGCAGGAGCACAAAAACAAGGAACTGTCTAATGCAGAATTCGACGTGCAAAAAATGATCCTTAACACCAACGTGGACTTCTGCTTCCAAGAAGATGGAGTAGAAGTACTTTTCCCCATTCCGCCTGCTCAGGCCAACTTAGAACCCTAGACGCTACATACAAAAGAAACATAAGAAGACTTTGAAAAGTGTAGAGAAGGTGGCAAACTGGCCAGGGATCTTGGGGCCTGAGGAATGACACAGTGATGAGTCCCTTGGGTTTTTCCTTTTCCCTCGTATTTCCCAGACTTGGAGCCGAACAAGCTGGCAGCCTGGAAATGCCAATGGAGGCAGATTTTAAGAAGCCCCAACAAAAGCCTGCTATCGCAAGTCATCGAACCAGGAAAGGGCAACCTAGCAAGAGAGAAACCTTTTACACAAAACTGCTCTACTCCGGACAAACACTACAGGAAAAACTGTGGCCTCACGCCACCAATGCCAGCAAAGGCTGAGTGGGGAGCCCGGACCACCACCCTTCCGAGGCTGCAGTGAGGTTCCCTGATGCCCCCAGCAGGGTGGTGTCTCAAGACCAGGTACGGAGCCACAGTGCCCGTGGGGACATGTGGTCATGGGGTGTGGGAGGCTGGACACTGGGGCTCTCACCCCGGCCCAGCAGTACAGGAACAGCCCTGGCCCTGGGTGTCCATGGGAGCTCGGTGGGCAGCCTGGGCTTCCAACTCACCCAGCAGTCACGGAGCAGCGCCCAAGAGCAGAGACGAGTTAAACAAGAGATTTAAATAAAAATCTAAGGTCTCATAACATAATGCAACAATGCCCAGGATTCAAACGGAAATCCTTCATTATATCAAGAACGAGGAAGATCTCAAACAGAAAGAAAAAATTTGATCAACAGATTCCAGTGCCAAGATGATAGAGACGTCTGAAAAATCTGACAAAGATTGTAAAGCAGCCATCATGAATGCTTCAACAAGCAATAACAACATGACTGAAACAAATAAAAAGGAGAAATCTTCAGCAAAAAGAAAGGCTTAATAGAGAAGATATAAAGAAGAACAAAATGGACTTTTGGAATCGAAAAATACAATAACTGATGTATGTAGCTCAGTGGATGGGCTCAAAACAAAATGGGACACAGGAAACAATCAGTGAACTGGACTTCAAAATGATAGAAAATATCTAATCTGAACAACAAACAGAAAACAGCCTGAAAATATATTAATAGAGCCTCATGGAGTTTTGAGATTATAAAAAAAAAAATCTAACTTTCATGAGTCCCAGAAGGAGAGAAAAAAGAGGATGGGTTTGAAAAAGTATTCAAAGAAATAACGGCTGAAAACTTCCTAAATTTGGCAAGACTCATAAATCCAGATTTGCAAAGCTTACTGAATTCAAACAGCTAGATTCTTCCAAACAAAAGTCCAAATACATCCATGCCAAGATACATAATTAAATTTCTAAAAACTAAAAACAAATAAACAAAAAAAATCTTGAAAGCAGCCAGAGAGAAATGATACCTTACCTACAGGAAAAAAAACAATCCAAATGACAACAGATTTCTCATCAGAAACCACTGAGGCCAGAAGTGGCACCAATATTTTTCAAGGGCTGAAAGAAAAGAACTCTCAATCCAGAATTTTATATCCTAAAAATATCCTAGAATGAAGGAGAGATCAAGACATTCTTAGAGGAAAAAAAGAACTAACAGAATTTGTCACCAACAGATCTACCCTAAAAGATGGCTAAAGGAAGCTCTCTAAACCAAAAGGAAAGGAGTTCCCTGGTGGTCCAGTGGTTAGGATTCTGGCCTTTCACTGCTGGGGCCCAGGTTCAACCCCTAGTCAGGGAACTAAGATCCTGCAAGCTGTGCGGCGTGGCAAAAAACAAACAAAAAAACCTGAAAGGAAGTGATAAAAGGAATCATGGAACATCATGAAGGAAGGAAGAACATGGTAAATAATATGGGTAATTACAATAGGGTTTTCTTCTTCTTTTCTTGAGTATTCTAAAGTATGTTTGGGTGTTTAAGCAAAAATGGTAACACTGTTTGATGTGTTTGTGACTAAATATAAGAGGAGGAAATATTTAAGATGATTATATTTAAGATGATTATATTACAAGTGGGGTCTACCTGTGGGGTAGCACAGGTCTACCCCAGAGATACTGCGGGTTCAGTTCCAGACCACTGCAATAAAGCAAAAATCACAATAAAGTGAGTGACACAACTGTTTTGGTTTCCCAGTGCATATAAAGTTATGTTTACACTATCTTGTAGTCTATTAAGTGTGCAATAGCATTCTGTCTAAAAAAACAATGTACATACTTTAATTAAAAAAATACTTTATTGGTAAAAAACGCTGACCATCATCTGAACCTTCAAGTCATAAACTTTTTGCCACAGGAACATCAAAGATCAATGATCACCATAACAAATATAATAATAGTGAAAAAGTCTAAAATATTTTGATTATTACCAAAACGTGACCCAGAGACACAAAGTGAACAAATGCTGTTGGAAAAACGATGCCAACAGACTTGCTCAATGTAGAGTTGCCACAAACTTCAATTTGTAAAAAACGCAGTCTCTGAAGAAGCACAATAAAACAAGGTATGCCTGTAAGAGAAGGCAAGGTTTTTATATTTCATTCAAACGTAAAATGATGACACCAGTAGACTGTGATATGTATATATAATGTGATACCTAGAGCAACCACTAAAAAAGCAATGCAAAGAGATATACTCAAAAACATTATAGGTAAATCAAATGGAATTCTAAAAAATGTTCACATAAACCACAGAAAGACTAGAAAAAGAAAAGAGGAAAATGAAAAACAGAACAGAAAGCAAAAATATAAAATGGCAAAAATAAATTCTAATAGATCAATTATATTAAATGTAAACTATATAACTATATCAAGTAAAAGACAGATTGGCAGATTAGTTGAAAAAACATGACCCAACTATAAGCTGCCTACAAGAAACTCCCTTCAATTATGATGTTCAGGCAGGGTGAAAGTGAAAGGATGGGAAAAGGTATATCACACAAATATTAATCAAAGTAAATCATTATCATTATCAGCTAAAACAGTCTTCAGGGCAAAGGAAATGGCCAGAGAAAGAAAGTGTCACTATATAATGAAAAAAGGGTATTCCACCAATAAGACATAGAAAGCCTCAATGTGTGCACCAAAAAACAGAGCTACAAAATACATCAAACTAAAGCTTGATAGAATTGAAAGGAGAAACAAACCCACGATTATGGCTGAGACTTCAACACTCCTCTCTCAACACTGATAGAACAGCTAGACAGAAAATCAGCAAAGACACAGAAGAACTCAGCTTAGTCAACCAAGAGGATGGAGTCAACATTTACAGAACACTCTGCCCAACAGGAGTGGGACACATATTCTTTCCAAGGGACGATGGAACGTAAATCAAGATGGACTATACCATTGGCCATAAAACAAACCTCAACAAATTTAAAAGAATTGAAATCATATAAAATGTGTTCTCCAACCACAAGGGAATCAAACTAGAAATTCATAATATAAAGACAATAGGAAAATCTCCAAATACTTGGATACTAACCAATCCATGTCTAAATAACCCATGATTTAAAGATGAAGTCTCCTGGGAAACAGAAAAATACACTGAGCTGAATGGAAATGAAAATATAGCTTATCAAGATTTGTGGGTTACAATTAAAGCAATGCTGAAAGGAAAATTCAGAGCACTAAATGCATATATTAGAAAAGAGGAAAAGTCTCAATCAATTATCTAAGCTCCTACCCTCAAGAACACAGAAAAAGAAGAGCAAAATAAATAAAGCAAGCAGAAGGAAGGAAATAAAGAGCAGACATCAATGAAACTGAAAACAGAAAAACAAAGAAAATCCATAAAACAAAGAACTGGTTCCTTGAAAAGATCATTAAAATTGATAAACCTCTAGCAAAACTGGTGAGTTCAAGGTCTGGGGGCAGATCAAGGAAAAAGACAGGATCTTGAGATGGTCACAGCACACACCACCTTCGTTTGGGTAGCAATTTGGCTGGCTGCGTGGGAGGGAAGCCAGACAGCACCAGCTAGAGGCCTGTCACAGCCCCAGAGTGTGTCTAAGCAAAAGTTTGCAGATGAGAGTGCGGCTTCACAGGGTATTCAAAGCAGGCAGCCTCTAAATGGCTAAAAATATGCGTACTGGGGCTATATTTAAAGCAACTGAGTGGGTAAGAATGGAGTTTGGTGCTGGCAAGGCTTTGAACTAACGTCTCAGCTTGCTGTGAAGAAGAACACCACAGAGAGGCCAACATGCAGGGCCATCTTTAACTCATTTATGTAACAAAGACTCACACCAACAACAAAGGGAGGACACACATAGTCAATTTCAGGTCACAGCACTACAGACCCAGCAGGGTAACAAGGGAGTATCAAGAACAGCTCCACATACTTTAATTTGACAACTTAGATGAGATGGACCAATTCTTCAAAAACACAAAGTAGTACAACTCACCCAATAAAATAGATAACTTAAATAGCCATGTAACTTAAGGAAACTGAATCTGTAATTTTAAAACTAACAAAAAAGAAACATTTAGGATGGATGGTTTTACTAGAGAATTCTATGAACATTTAAAAAAAGAATCAACACCAACTCTATATAACATCTTTGAGAAAACTGAAGAGGAGGGAACCCTTCCCTAGTTATTTTATGAAGCTAGTATTTCCCTGATACCAAAGCCAGAAAAAGACAGCCTTAAAACAACACAAACGACAGAGCAGTATCTCTTATGAACATTAACAAAATATTAGCAAAGAGAATTCAGTTTTACATATATAAAAATTATACACTATGACCAAGTGGGCTTTGTTTCAGGGACGAAAGGCTGTTCAATATTTGAAAATCAATCAATGTAATTTCTCTACTAACAGGCTAAAAGGAAAAATCACACGATTATATCAACTGATGCAGCAGAAGCATTTCGTCAAAGTCAACACTCATTCATGATAAAAACACTCAAAAAACAAAAAAAGACAGCAACCCAGAGAGGAACTCCCTCAACTGATGAAGAGCATTTAAAAATTTC
The DNA here is from genome assembly GCF_965194805.1 of Balaenoptera borealis. Taxonomy (NCBI): domain Eukaryota; kingdom Metazoa; phylum Chordata; class Mammalia; order Artiodactyla; family Balaenopteridae; genus Balaenoptera; species Balaenoptera borealis. The sequence continues at coordinate 26,940,272 of NC_138874.1, forward strand.
TACAGCTAACCTTACACTGAACAGTGAAAGACTGCTTTCCTGCTAAGATCAGGAACAAAGTAAGAATGTCTGCTCTCACCACTCTATTCAATATCATACAGGAAGTTCTAGCCAGTGCAGTGAGGCATAAGGAAACAAAGGCACACAGATCAAAAAGGAAAAAATAAAATTGTTCCTATTGGCAGATGATATGATTGTCTACATAGAAAATCCAAGGAATCAAAAAAAAAAACAAAAAAATAAAAAAACCCCAAAACCCTCCTATAACTGATAAGTGAGTTCAGCAAGGTCCAGATTGTAGGATATAAAAATCAATCGTATCTCTACATACTAATGACAAACACATGAGCGTCAAAATTTAAAATATAACAGCACTTGCAATCACTGAAAAAAAACCTCTGGCATAAGTCTAACAAAAACATGTAAAGGGTTTCTATGATAAAAATTACTGCACGATGCTAATGAAAGAAACAAAGGGCAATCTAAATAAATACAGAGACGTACTGTGTTCATGGATTAAAGACTAGACAAAGTAAAGACGCCAATTCATTCCTATTTCTAACAAGACTTTTTGGTACATATAGACAAGATTATTCTAAAATTTATATGGAAAGACAAAGGAACTGGCATAGCAAAAACAATTTTGAAAAAGAAAAACAAAGTGGAAGCAATCACCTTACCTGAGTTATTATGTAGCTACAGCAATCACACTGTGAGGGACTGATGGGGGAGACACACAGATCAATGGAACAGACCAGAACTAAGAAGTAGACCTACATTAGTACGTCCAACTGCTTTTGAAAGTGCAAAAATCATTTCACAGAAGAAAGTGAGCCTTTTCAACAAATGGTGCTGAAGCAACTGGACATCCATTGGGGGGAAAAAAGAACTTTGATCTAAGCTTCATATCTTATGCAAAATTAACTGAAAATAGATCACGGACTTAAAAGGTAAAACATTACTATGAAACTTTTAGGAGAAAATAGGAGAAGAGCGTCAGGATCTATGGCTAAGCAAAGAGCTCTTAGACTGGACACCAAAAAAAAAAAAAATCCAGAAATGGAAAAACTGATAAATCTGACTTCACCAAAATTGAAAACTTTTGCTTTGTAGAAAACCTTGCTAAGAGAATAAAAAGACAAGCTACAGACTGGATGAAAAGATCTGCAAAATATCCAACAAAGGACTAACATCTAGAACATATTCATCAATTAAAAAAAAAAACCCTCTCAAAACTCCACAGTAGGGCTTCCCTGGTGGCGCAGTGGTTGAGAATATGCCTGCCAATGCAGGGGACACGGGTTCGAGCCCTGGTCTGGGAAGATCCCACATGCTGTGGGGCAACTGGGCCCGTGAGCCACAACTACTAAGCCTGCGCATCTGGAGCCTGTGCTCCACAACAAGAGAGGCCGTGATAGTGAGAGGCCCGCGCATCGCGATGAAGAGTGGCCCCCGCTTGCCGCAACTAGAGAAAGCCCTCACACAGACACGAAGACCCAACACAGCCAAAAATAAATTAATTAATTTAAAAAAAAACAAAAAACTTCACAGTAAAAAAATTCAAACAACTCACCATTAGAACTAATAAATGAATTCAGTAAGGTAGCAGGATACAAGATTAATATACATAAATCTGTTGCATTTCTTTACACTAACGATGAAATATCAGAAAGAGAAAGTAAAAAAAAAAACAATCCCACTTAAAATTTCATCAAAAAATATCTAGGAATAAACTTAACCAAGGGGGTGAAAAACCTATACACTGAAAAATATAAAACATTGATAAAGGAAATTGAAGATGATTCAAAGAAATTAAAAGATATCCCATGCTCTTGGATTGGAAGAATTAATATTGTCAAAATGTCCATACCACCCAAAGCAATCTACAAATTTAGTGCAATCCCTATCAAATACCCATGACACTTTTCACAGAACAAGAACAACAATCCTGAGATTTATATGGAAGCAAAAAAGACCCATAATTGCCAAAGCAATCCCAAGGAAAAAGAACAAAGCTGGAGGCATAACCCTTCCAGACGTCAGACTATACTATAAAGCTATAGTAATCAAAACTGTGGTATTGGCACAAAAACAGACATATAGCCCAAAGGAATAGAACAGAGAGCCCAGAAATAAACCCACAGTCAATAAATCTATGACAAAGGAGACAAGATAATACAGTAGAGAAAACACAGTGTCTTCAACAAGTGGGGTTGAGAAAGCTGGACAACTACATGTAAATGAAATCAGAACACTCCCTCACACCATATACAAAAATAAACTCAAAATGGTTTAAAGACCTAAATATAAAACATGACACCATAAAACTCCTAGACGAGAACACAGACAAGACACTCTTGGCCATAAATGGTTGCAATATTTTCTTAGAAATAAGAAATAAAAGCAAAAATAAACAAATGGGACCTAATCTATCTTAAAAGCTTTTGCACAGCAAAGGAAACCATCAATGAAATGAAAAGATAACCTACAGACTGAGAGAAAATATTTGCAAATGATGAGACCAACAAGGGGTTAATCTCTAAAATATACAAACAGCTCATGCAGCTTAATATCAAAAAAACAAAAACCCCAATCAAAAAATGGGTGGAAGATCTAGATAGACGTTTCTCCAAAGAAGACATACAGATGGCCAACAGGCACATGCAAAGATGCTCAGGATCACTGATCATCAGGAAAATGCAAATCAAAACCACAATGAGGTACCACCTCACACTGGTCAGAATGGCCATCATCAAAAAGTCTACAGGAGGAGCTTCAAGATGGCAGAAGAGTAAGACGTGGAGATCACCTTCCTCCCAACAAATACATCAGAAATACATCTACATGTGGAACAACACCTACAGAACACCTACTGAACGCTGGCAGAAGACCTCAGACCTCCCACAAGGCAAGAAACTCCCCACGTACCTGGGTAGGGCAAAAGAAAAAAGAAATAACAGAGATAAAAGAATAGGGACGGGACCTGCACCAGTGGGAGGGAGCTGTGAAGGAGGAAAGGTTTCCATACACTAGGAGCCCCTTCCTGGGTGGAGACTGCGGGGGGGCGGAGGGGGGAGCTTCAGAGTCACGGAGGAGAGCGCAGCAACAGGGGTGCGGAGGGCAAAGTGGAGAGATTCCCGCACGGAGGATCAGTGCCGAGCAGTGCTCACCAGTCCGAGAGGCTTGTCTGCTCACCCGCCGGGGCGAGCGGGGGCTGGGAGCTGAGGCTCGGGCTTCGGTCGGATCCCAAGGAGAGGACTGGGGTTGGCGGCGTGAACACAGCCTGAAGGGGGCTAGTGCGCCACGGCTAGCCGGGAGGGAGTCCGGGAAAAGGTCTGCAGCTGCTGAAGAGGCAAGAGACCATTGTTTTGGGGTGTGCGAGGAGAGGGGATTCAGAGCGCCCCCTAAATGAGCTCCAGAGACGGGCGTGAGCAGCGACGATCAGCGCGGACCCCAGAGACGGGCATGAGACACTAAGGCTGCTGCTGCGCCACCAAGAAGCCTGTGTGCGAGCACAGGTCACTCTCCACACCGCCCCTCCCGGGAGCCTGTGCAGCCCGCCACGGCCAGGCTCCTGTGATCCAGGGACAACTTCCCCGGGAGAACACACAGTGCCTCAGGCTGCTGCAACGTCACGATGCCTCTGCTGCCGCAGGCTCTCCCCGCATCCTCGCCCCGCATCTGTACCTCTCCATCCCACCGGCCTGAGTGAGCTGGAGCCCCCTAATCGGCTGCTCCTTTAACCCCGTCCTGTGTGAGTGAAGAACAGACGCCCTCAGGCAACCTACAAGCAGAGGCGGGTCCAAATCCAAAGCCAAACCCCGGGAGCTGTGCGAACAAAGAAGAGAAAGGGAAATCTCTCCCAGCAGCCTCAGGAGCAGCGGATTAAATCTCCACAATCTACTTGATGTACCTGCATCTGTGGAATACCTGAATAGACAACGAATCATCCCACATTGAGGAGGTGGACTTTGGGAGCAACGATATATATATATTTTTCCCTTTTTCTCTTTTTGTGAGTGTTTATGTGTATGCTTCTGTGTGAGATTTTGTCTGTATAGCTTTGCTTTTACCATTTGTCCTAGGGTTCTGTCCATCCGTTTTTTTTTATTACTTAAAAAAATTTTTTTTTCTTAATAGTTATATTTTATTTTAATAACTTTATTTTACTTAATTTTATTTTATTTTATCCTCTTTCTTTTTTTCTTTCTTTTTTTCCTCCCTTTTATTCTGAGCCGTGTGGATGACAGGCTCTTGGTGCTCCAGCCAGGTGTCAGGGCTGTGCCTCTGAGGTGGGAGAGCCAACTTCAGGACATGGGTCCACCAGAGACCTCCCAGCTCCACGTAATACCAAACGACGAAAATCTCCCAGAGATCTCCAACTCAATGCCAAGACCCAGCTCCACTCAACGACCAGCAAGCTACAGTGCTGGACACCCCATGCCAAACAACTAGCAAGACAGGAACACAGCCCCATCCATTAGCAGAGAGGCTGCCTAAAATCATAATAAGGCCACAGACACCCCAAAACACACCACCAGACGTGGACCTGCCCACCAGAAAGACAAGATCCAACCTCATCCACCAGAACACAGGCACTAGTCCCCTCCACCAGGAAGCCTACACAACCCACTGAACCAACCTTAGACACTGGGGACAGACACCAAAAACAATGGAAACTACGAACCTGCAGCCTGCGAAAAGGAGACCCCGAAACACAGTAAGTTAAGCAAAATGAGAAGACAGAGAAACACACAGCAGATGAAGGAGCAAGGCAAAAACCCACTAGACCTAACAAATGAAGAGGAAATAGGCAGTCTACCTGAAAAAGAATTCAGAATAATGATAGTAAAGATGATCCCAAATCGTGGAAATAGAATGGAGAAAATACAAGAAACGTTTAACAAGGACCTAGAAAAACTAAAGAGCAAACAAACAGTGATGAACAACACAATAAATGAAATTAAAAATTCTCTAGAAGGGATCAATAGGAGAATAACTGAGGCAGAAGAACGGATAAGTGACCTGCAAGATAAAATAGTGGAAATAACTACTGCAGAGCAGAATAAAGAAAGAAGAATGAAAAGAACTGAGGACAGTCTCAGACACCTCTGGGACAACATTAAACCCACCAACATTCGAATTATAGGGGTCCCAGAAGAAGAAGAGAAAAAGAAAGGGACTGAGAAAATATCTGAAGAGATTATAGTTGAAAAATTCCCTAATATGGGAAAGGAAATAGTTAATCAAGTCCAGGAAGCACAGAGAGTCCCATACAGGATAAATCCAAGGAGAAACACGCCAAGACACATATTAATCAAACTATCAAAAATGAAATACAAAGAATATTAAAAGCAGCAAGGGAAAAACAACACATAACACATAATGGAATCCCCATAAGGTTAACAGCTGATCTTTCAGCAGAAACCCTGCAAGCCAGAAGGGAGTGGCAGGACATATTTAAAGTGATGAAGGAGAAAAACCTACAACCAAGATTACTCTACCCAGCAAGGATCTCATTCAGATTTGACGGAGAAATTAAAACCTTTACAGACAAGCAAAAGCTAAGAGAATTCAGCACCACCAAACCAACTTTACAACAAATGCTAAAGGAACTTCTCTAGGCAGGAAACACAAGAGAAGGAAAAGACCTACAATAATAAACCCAAAACAATTAAGAAAATGGTAATAGGAACATACATATTGATAATTACCTTAAATGTAAAAGGATTAAATGCTCCAACCAAAAGACATAGATTGGCTGAATGGACACAGGAACAAGATCCGTATATATGCTGTCTACAAGAGACCCACTTCAGACCTAGGGACACACACAGACTGAAAGTGAGGGGATGGAAAAAGATATTCCATGCAAATGGAGATCAAAAGAAAGCTGGAGTAGCAATTCTCATATCAGACAAAATAATCTTTAAAACAAAGACTAGAATAAAAAAATTCAAACAACTCACCATCACTCTGATACCAAAACCAGACAAAGATGTCACAAAGAAAGAAAACTACAGACCAATATCACTGACGAACATAGATGCAAAAATTCTCAACAAACAGGAGTCAAAGAAGGACACTACATAATGATCAAGGGATCAATCCAAGAAGAAGATATAACAATTGTAAATACTTATGCACCCAACATAGGAGCACCTCAATACATAAGGCAAATACAGCCATAAAGGGGGAAATCGACAGTAACACAATCATAGTAGGGGACTTTAACACCTCACGTTCACCAATGGACACATCATCCAAAATGAAAATAAATAAGGAAACACAAGCTTTAAAGGATACATTAAACAAGATGGACTTAATTGATATTTATAGGACATTCCATCCAAAAACAACAGAATACACATTCTTCTCAAGTGCTCATGGAACGTTCTCCAGGATAGATCATATCTTGGGTCAGAAATCAAGCCTTGGTAAGTTTAAGAAAATTGAAATCGTATCAAGTATCTTAACCGACCACAACTCTATGAGACTAGATATCAATTACAGGGAAAAATCTGTAAGAAATACAAACACATGGAGGCTGAACAATGCACTACTTAATAACCAAGAGATCACTGAAGAAATCAAGGAGGAAATCAAAAAATACCTAGAAACAAATGACAGTGAAAACACAACGATGCAAAACCTATGGGATGCAGCAAAAGCAGTTCTAAGAGGGAAGTTTATAGCAATACAATCTTATATTAAGAAAGAAGAAACATCTCAAATAAACAACCTAACCTTACACCTAAAGCAATTAGAGAAAGAAGAACAAAAAAACCCCCAAAGTTAGCAGAAGGAAAGAAATCATGAAGATCAGATCAGAAATAAATGAAAAGGAAATGATAGCAAAGATCAATAAAACTAAAAGCTGGTTCTTTGAGAAGATAAACAAAATTGATTAACCATTAGCCAGACTCATCAAGAAAAAAAGGGAGAAGACTCAAATCAATAGAATTAGAAATGAAAAAGGAGAAGTAACAACTGACACTGCAGAAATACAAAGGATCATGAGAGATTACTACAAGCAACTATATGCCAATAAAATGGACAACCTCGAAGAAATGGACAAATTCTTAGAAATGCACAATCTTCTGAGACTGAACCAGGAAGAAATAGAAAATATGAACAGACCAGTCACAAGCACTGAAATTGAAACTGTGATTAAAAATCTTCCAACAAACAAAAGCCCAGAACCAGATGGCTTCACAGGCGAATTCTATCAAACATTTAGAGAAGAGCTAACACCTATCCTTCTCAAACTCTTCCAAAATATAGCAGAGAGAGGAACACACCCAAACTCATTCTACGAGGCCACCATCACCCTGATACCAAAACCAGACAAAGATGTCACAAAGAAAGAAAACTACAGGCCAATATCACTGATGAACATAGATGCAAAAATCCTCAACAAAATACTAGCAAACAGAATCCAACAGCACATTAAAAGGGTCATACACTATGATCAAGGGGGGTTTATCCCAGGAATGCAAGGATTCTTCAATATACGCAAATCAATCAACGTGATACACCATATTAACAAACTGAAGGAGAAAAACCATATGATCATCTCAATAGATGCAGAAAAAGCTTTCGACAAAATTCAACACCCATTCATGATAAAAACCCTCCAGAAAGTAGGCATAGAGGGAACTTTCCTCAACATAATAAAGGACATATATGACAAACCCACAGCCAACATTGTCCTCAATGGTGAAAAACTGAAACCATTTCCACTAAGATCAGGAACAAGACAAGGTTGCCCACTCTCACCACTATTATTCAACATAGTTTTGGAAGTGTTAGCCACAGCAATCAGAGAAGAAAAAGAAATAAAAGGAATCCAAATTGGAAAAGAAGAAGTAAAGCTGTCACTGTTTGCAGATGACATGATACTATACATAGAGAATCCTAAAGATGCTACCAGAAAACTACTAGAGCTAATCAATGAATTTGGTAAAGTAGCAGGATACAAAATTAATGCACAGAAATCTCTTGCATTCCTATACACTAATGATGAAAAATCTGAAAGTGAAATTAAGAAAACATTCCCATTTACCACTGCAACAAAAAGAATCAAATATCTAGGAATAAATCTACCTAAGAAGACAAAAGACCTGTATGCAGAAAATTATAAGACACCGATGAAAGAAATTAAAGATGATACAAATGGATGGAGAGATATACCATGTTCTTGGATTGGAAGAATCAACACTGTGAAAATGACTCTACTACCTAAAGCAATCTACAGATTCAATGCACTCCCTATCAAACTACCACTGGCATTCTTCACAGAATTAGAACAAAAAATTTCACAATTTGTACGGAAACACAAAAGACCCTGAATAGCCAAAGCAATCTTGAGAAAGAAAAACGGAGCTAGAGGCATCAGGCTCCTTGACTTCAGACTCTACTACAAAGCTACAGTAATCAAGACAGTATGGTACTGGCACAAAAACAGAAATACTGATCAATGGAACAGGATAGAAAGCCCTGAGATAAACCCACACACATATGGTCACCTTATCTTTGATAAAGGAGGCAAGAATATACAGTGGAGAAAAGACAGTCTCTTCAATAAGTGGTGCTGGGAAAACTGGACAGCTACATCTAAAAGAATGACATTAGAACACTCCCTGACACCATACACAAAAATAAACTCAAAATGGATTAAAGACCTAATTGTAAGGCCAGACACCATCAAACTCTTAAGAGGAAAACATAGGCAGAACACTCTATGACATAAATCACAGCAAGATCCTTTTTGACCCAGCTCCTAGAGAAACAGAAATAAAAACAAAAATAAACAAATGGGACCTAATGAAACTTAAAAGCTTTTGCACAGCAAAGGAAACCATAAACAAGACCAAAAGACAACCCTCAGAATGGGAGAAAATATTTGCAAATGAAGCAACTGACAAAGGATTAATCTCCAAAACATACAAGCAACGCATGCAGCTCTGTATCAAAAAAACAACCAACCAAATCAAAAAATGGGCAGAAGACCTAAATAAACATTTCTCCAAAGAAGACATACAGATTGCCAACAAACACATGAAAGAATGCTCAACATCATTAATCATTAGAGAAATGCAAATCAAAACTACAATGAGATATCATCTCACACCAGTCAGAATGGCCATCATCAAAAAACCTAGAAACAATAAATGCTGGAGAGGGTGTGGAGAAAAGGGAACCCTCTTGCACTGTTGGTGGGAATGTAAATTGATACAGCCACTATGGAGAACAGTATGGAGGTTCCTTAAAAAACTAAAAATAGAACTACCATATGACCCAGCAATCCCACTACTGGGCATATACCCTGAGAAAACCATAATTCAAAAAGAGTCATGTACCAAAATGTTCATTGCAGCTCTTTTTACAATAGTCAGGACATGGAAGCAACCTAAGTGTCCATCAACAGATGAATGGATAAAGAAGATGTGGCAAATATATACAATGGAATAATACTCAGCCATAAAAAGGAACGAAACTGAGTTATTTGTAATGAGGTGGATGGACTTAGAGACTGTCATACAGAGTGAAGTAAGTCAGAAAGAGAAAAACAAATACCGTATGCTAACACATATATATGGAATCTAAAAAAAAAAAAAAAAAGAAAAGAAAAGAAATATGGTCAGAAGAACCTAGGGGCAAGACGGGAATAAAGATGCAGACCTACTGGAGAATGGACTTGATACGGGGGTGGGGCGTAGGGTAAGCTGGGACAAAGTGAGAGTGGCATGGACATATATACACTACCAAACGTAAAATAGATAGCTAGTGGGAAGCAGCCACATAGCACAGGGAGATCAGCTCGGTGCTTTGTGACCACCTAGAGGGGTGGGATAGGGAGAGTGGGAGGGAGGGAGATGCAAGAGGGAAGAGATATGGGGACATATGTATATGTATAACTGATTCACTTTGTTATAAAGCAGAAACTAATACACCATTGTAAAGCAATTATACTCCAATAAAGATGTTAAAAAAAAAAGTCTACAAATAACAAATGCTGGAGAGGGTGTGGAGAAAATGGGACCCTCCTACACTGTTGATGGGAATGTAAATCTGTGCAGCCACTATGGAAAAAAGTATGGGGGTTCCTCAAAAACTAAAAATAGGGCTACCATATGATCCAGCAATCCCACTCCTGGGTATATATCCAGAAAAGACGAAAAAACTCTAATTTGAAAAGATACATGCACCCCAATGTTCATGGAAGCATTATGTACAATAGCCGTGATATGGAAGCAACCCAAGTGCCCATCAACAGACAACTGGATTAAGAAGATGTGGTATATATGTACAATAGAATATGCCTCAGCCATAAAGAAGAATGAAATATTGCCATTTGCAGCAACACAGAGAATATTACACTTAGTGAAGTAAGTCAGACAAATATTATTGTGATATCACTTGTATGTGGAACCTCAAGAACAGTACAAATGAATCTATATACAAAACAGAAACAGGCTCACAGACATAGGAAACAGACTTCTGGTTACCAAAGGGGAAAGGGGGAGGGGGAGGGATAAATTAGGAGGTGGGGCTTAACAGATACAAAGTACTATACGTAAAATAGATAAGCCACAAGGATTTACTCTATAGCACAGGCAACTATGTTCAATATCTTGTAATAACATATAATGGAAAAGAATCTGAAAAAATATATCAATGAATCACTTTTCTATACACTTGAAACTATTGTTTTCTATACACTTGAAACTATATTGTAAATCAAGTATAATTCAATAATTAATTAAATAATTAAAAAATCAAACAACCCAATTAGAAAATGGGCATAAGACATGAAGAGGCATTTCACTGAAAAGGACATACAAATGGCAAATAAACACATGAAAATATGTTTAAGGTCATTAGCCAATAATTAGAAAAACATAAATAAAACCATAATAAGGTATCACTACACATTAACAGAAAGGCTAAAATAAAAAGTAGTGACAACACCAAATGCTGGCCAGGAATGTGCAGAAACTAGATCACTCATACATTGCTGGTAGAGATATATAAAATGGTACAGTGAACTGGAAAATAGCTTGACAGTTTCTCAAAAAAACTAAACAAGCAACCACCAGATGACTCAGCAACTGCACTTCCAGGCATTTATCCCAGAAAAATGAAGACTTATGCTCACACAAAACCCTGTACATGAATGTTTGTAGCAGCTTTATTTGTAATCGCTAAAAACTGGAAAGAACCCAGATGTTCTTCAACAGGTGACTGGTTAAACAAATTAGTACATTCAGACCAAGGAACAGTACTCAGCAATAAAAAGGAGTGAACCGTTCACACATGCGATAAGCTGGATGGATCTCCAGAGAATTATGCTGTGTGAAAAAGTCAATCCCAAAAGATTACACACTGCATGATGCCACTTCCAGAACACTCCTGAAACAGATGAACAGACGAGCGGCTGCCAGGGCCTAGGGAGGGGTGGGAGCAAGGAGGAAGAGTATGTGCCTTTAAAGGGTGCAGGAGAGATCTTTGTGCTGATAGAAGTGATCTGTATCGGTAGCCAAGGCAACATCTAAATCTTGGTTATCTTATGACCGTTTTGCAATGTCCCCACTGCGGGCAACAGGGGAAACGGTCCGTGAGATCTCTATTTTTTCTTAAACCTATGAATCTATCATGATCTCAAAATAAAAAGTTCTATAAAAAAATAAAAGAATAGGTGGTATTATCAGACAGCGACTCTGTAAGTTGACTCTGCACATCCCACACTGAAAGGACCTCTGAAGGGTGTGCTTCAAGGAGGACGTGGTACCCAGAGGGAGGGACCGGCAGGTGAGATGCGACGCTCTGTGTCCTGTTATTTTCCGTCTGGAGATACATGTGTTTGGTTGACACAAACACGACCAAGCACCACAACCGGCAATGACTTATTCCCTGTAGGTGACAAGGATCCAACTTACGAAGAGTTTCTGTTAAACTCCTCCTGTTGACGAGGGGATCTGGATTTCACAGGCTTCCTCAGAGCTGAGTGGCATCATCTACAAAACCTGGCACTCTCTCCTCGGGGCGTGAGGTTGGCTGGTTTTTCACAGCAGTGAGGCTTTCACTCACGAGGCCCATATCCATGGGTTTGGTAGAAAGTGCGCTCGCTGGCTTGACTGATTTCTTTTGTTTTTATGATCTGTGGTTTTGGTTTTTTTTTTTCCCCTTCTTTCCTTGCTGGAAGTTGGATGACATACACATTGCATATCATGTATGTTTTATACGACAAGTGTACAGTGTTTAACAGCTACAAAAAAGGCATACCAGGAGCAGGTAACTAGGCATGTTACAGAGTAATTTATGGAGGGATGTGTAGGGCACATTGTTAGGTTGTATAAGATAACTAATTGTGAGCTAAATAATGATGTCTACTTCAATTGGATTTGATGTTGTTTTATTACAGTGGATGTCACTTTGCTCAAAATCACAAAGGAATTTTTTGCATCCAACTTATGGTCACTATGAGGGTTTCCTCAGAATGAGCTAAGCTTGAGGGTGGGGGAAAGATCACATCCCAAAATAGAAAACCTAAAAGGGATATACGCTGCTAATATATTTTTAATTTTGCATGAGAAATGTTAAATGAGATAACAGGAAAGGTATTGAATAATTAGAAACCAGTCTTGGGCAAAAGTCAGTCATTGAGGGACACGGACAAAACTGGATCAGGAAAAAATGGCCTCCACTGAAGCAGCTAACACAAAGTCAAAGGATTAGCTCCATGGGGGAAACCTCATTTGGAACCTACTGACTTGTTTTTACACTCATTTCAAGCAACCTCCAACTTCCCGGACCGCAGCAGATCGGTAGCACATGCTACAGTGTGACTGTGGCTACAGGCACAGTAACGGGTGACGGGGAACCGGGCACCAGGCCAGAAAGCGGCACTAAGAGCGCCGCACATCTGCTCCAGCACTGACCTGCAGCCTTCAAGAAAAGTAAGTCACACTGGGTAGACCAGATGACCTCCTCCTTCCTCGTTTCGCCAAGCACTGGTTCTGCTTTTAAGGTTTCCAGAGGTCAGAAAGGAAGCAAAGGTGGATGACGGCCTTGACTGCAGGATTCATTCCATGTATTCCACGTCCTGGCAGAAGAGGCGCTGGGACAGTGGGTCATCTGAGAAGGGGTCCTGGGTTTCCGGCTTAGGGACCAGCTGGTCAGTGACACCAGCAACTGAGGTAAGAAAGCCTGAAGGTTCTGAGGACGTGTCCACGTTGTGGGTGCAGATCCAGGGATCGCACTTCAAATGACCATGACCGTGGAGATCTGGGGAGGTGGTTCCTCTAAGTGCTGACTGTGAAGGGAAGCTCGGTAAGGTCAACCCCCAGCACCCCGTGGTGAACCAGGTCACTGGAGCTGGGGGCGAGGGTGGGCTGCTGAAGGACGGGGGACGTGAGAGGCTGCAGATAAAAAGCCCTGGCAGCTCTGGCCAGAAGCCTGGCTGGGATGGAAAGAAGGGCCAGGTCAGTGAGGGGAGAGTGCAGTGTGGACGCCAGCAGGTGGGCAGTGACCAGTAGAAAAGGGATGACTGCTGACACGCGTCCCTAAGACTTGAGAGGTGAGGTGTGAGGCAGGAGGCAGGGCTCAGTCTCCGCGGCGACAGAGACCTCCGTTCTTGAGACAGCAGGACCAGGGCTAAGGTGAGGCGTGGAGGTGAAGACAGGCTGCAGAAGGGGCGGGAGGGCAGGCAGTCTCCGTAGCACGGCACCTTTCCCTTCCTGTCACCTAGTGGAGGAGAGCTCAGGGCTTGAGATCAATGAAGGGCTAAAACAGCAGATGCAGAGGAAAAGCGAGGCGGCCAGGAGAGAGGGAAGGGCGGCCAGGCACCCTGCGCACCCGGCCGGATGCACAGGCCATCCGGCTACAGAGATCTCGGTCGGAGAAGAGCTTTGTCCGCAGGGCCGCGGGCAGGGCGGATGGTGGGGAGCCAGGGCCGGGGTCACAGGGCGAGCGCAGCTGAGGAAGGAAGAGGCGAAGGAAAGGCCGTGCGCGGCACAGCTGGAGAAGGAGCCGCTCATCGCCCGAACAGAAGGGGCATGGAGGGGCCGGGCGCCCGGAGCTCCTGAGGGGACGAGCGGGGGAGGGTGATCGGGACGGGGCACGCGGCCACGTCCAGAGAGCAGCCGGGGACGGGAGGGCCTCAGAGTGGGGGCAGAAGAGAAGGAGGAGAAGGGGACAGGCAACGACATCGAGGCACTGAGAATCCAAGCGGGGACCCTGCCGTCGCCCAGGGTGGGCGAGGAGCTGTAGGAGAAAGCGGGACTCCAGCCCAGGGGACCCTGGGGGGTAAGGAACAGCCCCGAGGACACCAACAGGGAACAGCAACAAGGAGGACAAAGTACGGCGCAGAACATCGGGTGACCTGTAGTACTTCCAAAAAAAGAAGTTCTGGTTTACTGGGCAGGGGGAATCAAGCAGCAAAACCCTTGGTGGAGCGCTGGCTTAGGCGAGGCGGCCGGTCTGGGTGGCAGGAGAGCGGTGACCTACGGATGGCGGCGGGACAGACGGCGAGCAGCCTGGCTGCTGGCAGCGGCGCTGGGGCTTCGCCGGAGCCTGAGTTGAATGACGACAGAGAGGAGCTGTGACATCGTGGGTTTAACATTCCCGGCACAGGCCCCAAGGGCTGCTCAAGGTCACGGACAGGCTCTGAGACGGTGCGGACACGCTCGTGCGGGTCAGACCCACCGGGGGCCTGAGCTTCCTTAGCAGGTGAGTGAGCCTGGCCAGCGAGCCAGCATCAAAACCGCAAGTTCTTAGGTGATACCTACTTGATGTAGTAACATGAAAAAGAAAAAAAGAAGAGGAATTCTTCTCCTAAAGTAGAAACTGCCCAGAAAAGGAAGTTGGCGGCCAGTGAAGCAGACAGAAATGAAGATAACTAATTAAAAAACAATGATCCTTAACCAGGAAACAAGTCTGGATACTTTAAAGAGTAGAATGTTAAATCTGATTGAGGTATAGGAGAGGATAAAATTATATGAAGAACTAAGGGCAAGTTGTTTGCCAAAATGTTGCAGAGAACACTCCAACTAGGGTAATAAAGAGAGAAAAGTTGAACAGTTAATTTTGTATTTGAGGATTCATACACAAAACGTGTCTTTCTGAACTACAACTTTGGAGCAAGCCTCGAGTACCATGATAGTATCTGCAATTTTAGAGATTACACAGAAATGAAAGCACCCCATGTGAACGGGAAAGGTCTCCGGCATTAGTTGAGAAGGTACAGGCTTCAGCGCCCACTTCCCAATTGTGTCCTGAGTTAGAGAGAGATTCTGACTCGTATCAAACATCCAGTGTTTGTCTAGCACATGCACTAGACAATGAGATCCAGGGGGTCATCACTGATCAGAGCCTATATGGAGAAAGATTTCTGTTCGGGAAAGGAAAGGAGAGTAAGGACTTGATTACCCTTGAGAATGAGCTCAAATGCCAGCCCCACCACCCTAGCTCCGGGACCCTGAGCAGACACCTAGCCTCTCAGAGAGTTTCCTCACCCGCAAGTGCGTCCCAGTGTTTACCTTACCCTGTCCTGGTGAGGATTAGACACTGGATACAAAGCACCTTGTGTAGATTATTCTAACTTCACCCTTCATCTAGAGATCAGGGTTATAATTCAGGCTGACACACCGATGGTTTCTCAATAAGGAAAGATTTTCTGGTACAATGGAAACAGAATAATAGGTCAATACCAGAAGAATCTCATTTAAGGATATTGAGATTAGGGTTATAATTCAAAGATTAGGGTTATAATTCAGGCTGACACACCAATGGTTTCTCAGTAAGGAAAGATTTCCTGGCACAATGGAAACAGAGTAATAGGTCAATACCAGAAGAATCTCATTCAAGGATATTGACCTGAAAGCATCTTTAGTCACGTAACAGCTAGAAATAATAGTCACGTAACAGCTAGAAATAACACTGTTCTTGGGAAATGTAACTAGGGAAAATTAACTTTGTTACTAGATGATACACACCAGAAGAAATACAGAGAAGGTCACTTTTAACTCATAATGCTTTTATAGTTGTGAACACTTATTGAACTTATTTATGTAATAACAAAACACACTTTAATATCAATTTTACCAACAAAGTTTTATCAATGTCTAGACTATGAAGGTCCCTACGGATTTTAATATTAAAGACAATCCAAAGTAAGGACTTCATTCTTATAAAGGTATGTGACAGGTATAGTATCCTAGTTTATGTACAAATTTATGAAAAAATTACTCAAGGTGTTAATTTATGAAAAGTGGGGAAATAGCAATGGCCACCAAATAATTGACTTCCATTCCCTGCACCCCCCCCCAAGTATTAGTGCAGTCAAAGTGGTTCTGAAGGTAAATGTTAGTCTTCAAAACACCAAATATTTTTATCAGCTTCACAAAGACAATGAGAACTAAGGTCAAAGGCAAGTATATTGTGTCTGCAAAATAACACAAGAAATTTCGCTCTTCCTAAGAAGACCAGGGATGCCCATCTGTGCTCGCCCACGGTGGAGGTCCGCGCTCTTTCCACAACTCTGCTGCGTCCTCCCCATTGGAGAAGGGACATCTAAGTCTGCCCTCTACTTCAGGAAGATCACTAACTGGAAGAAACAAGTTCAAACTGAACCGCGGCTGACATTTTTTGGAGACCAGGAGGCACTGCTGCGGTACATGTTGTCCGCCTAACAGCCTTCCCCCAAGGAGCCACAGTAACCTCAGGAAACAGGACCCCAGAACTCCAGGACAGGCACTGTTTTTATAAACCGATTCCCAGGTCCCTCCTCCCTTCCTGAGACTGGATTAGAAACACAGGTTTCAGCTAAAGAGAGCAAGGCATTACCCTGCCTGTAACTGGTCCAGGGCAGGCACTTGACCTAACTTGGCCCAATCAGATGGGGATGATGGACTTTATTTCATAAACATGGGAAAGCACTCCTCTCTTCTATGGATGTAAACAAGGAAGGGTACCCAGATTACAAAGAGTAGCCGTTTTATGACTCAGGGGATGAGGATAATACAGCCGTAAGAGAGAGATGTTAAAAATTTAGGTCCTTGCTGACATGGCTGAGCTTCTGAATCAACCAGCCCTGAAACCTCATCTATAGCTATTTTCAAAAGTACATGTTCAAACTCAACAAGAAGAGCGCACTAGAATGAATTCCGACAGACCAATACTTGAATAAAGTACTCTAAAATGAAAAAAAAAAAATACATTTTCATATTACCTATGCCACTTGCAGTTGGAAACCTTCCACCTGAGAAAATGACCAAAAGAGCTAACAATCTATTATCTATTGAACAGAAATTTTCTTTTAAGCATAATTTCTAAAAAATTTTATTTTTGATCACGTAGAGTCAATTTATAATCAGAAGGTGGTTCAGTAAACATGGATTTAGAACCAGGTGAGTGCATTCGTCGAATGTATTTAATAACTACCAACTGTCGGGCATTTGAATGTTTGGTGAACACAGATTCCAGTCACCTGGTGTTTGTCCCCAGGGTGGGGAGAAGTCTGCCCGGGTGCCCCAGGCCCCAGGGCAGGGTGCCACCCTCCCTGAAGTGCCTGATGGACACACTAAGGCCTGCCTCTGGGCTCTCATACCTGCAGGCCGGCCAGCTGCCATATGACCATCATGTTCTCTCTGCAGGTGCAGTTACGTTCAGCTGGGCAATGGTCAAGGGCTGCTGCCCCAGAAGCAAAGCAATGGTGCCTCTGCAGCCCTCAGCTCCAACCGCTGGGAGCTGGTTTCAGATGTGACTTCCCAAGGGAAGTCCATTCTCAAAAAAGGATGCCTGTGTGACCTCTTTGGAGAGGTTTTAATTAGAATTGCATTTATATTACATACAATGTAAAAAAACTGGTAGACTTCTACCATAAAGAAAAGAATTAAACGACATCTTCCAGTCAGCTTTTCTATTCATCCTGGCGTTTTGTTTCACATCCTGTAACTGAGAGGAAAATATACCACCTCCCCAGTGGAATCAAAGTGAAGGCTCATTCAGCGTCCCCTGACGGCTGTCCAGGGGCTGGTTACAGCATGGGGGACAGAAAGTCATGCAAGCAGTGCCCTGCTTTCAAAGAGCTTACGGTCTAGTCTTGAAAGAGATGTGCTTTGCCACCATCAAGAGCTGACTGAATTGCAAAATAGATCTGCGAGTCCCCGCAGGCAGCAAAGCTGGGTGTTTATTTTATGAGAACGCCTATCGTAACCCATGTAAGCAAGTGAACCAGAGAAACTTCTGTAACGAAGCGAGCACGTGGCACGTAACAATATTTTAAATCACAACAAAGGAGGGAAAGATGCTGTGATTTTAAGTCCGCAGTCTCTTCTGGAAGATTAAAAATTCATATTTGAAAAATGATAAACTTCCCTCTAAAACACATCGTCCCATTCATAAAGTATCAGCACTTTATGAATGGTGTCCCTCCCCACCATTTCTAAATATTAGCTGCTTTTTAAGACTTCTTAACTGTCCAAAACACAGCATATAAGAGAAATAGAAAGAGTTAGAAGGCCAAGGTCACTACGTGTTGTCACATAAGCAGTTACTGTTCTGAGTAGTGTAGGGTTGCATCTAGCTGTGGCAGAGCAATCAAGCATGATTCCCCCAGGTATCACATCCGTCATCATCAGGGATTTACTTATTGGCCAAATCTCTCTCAAAGTAAACTTATTTTTGTTGAGAAAGCTTGGTGGGGATTACAAAGGAAGACAATTTGTAGACAGACAGTGTTTGTTTGACTTATGTGTTGTGCTGTAGTACCCTATCCTTTACGTCTGCCTTGCTTGATCCGCCTTTAAACAATAGTATCCTGCACATCATTTTAGCTTTTGATTCATATTCACAGCAACAGAGAAGCAAAAGTCTTCTTTAAACACATGGAACTCAGTCCATTACCAAGATGAGACTGGCAGAGAAAGCTGTGACGTCCAAAGTCAAGTGTTACAGGACACAGAGGAATCAAAGGTTTTCCCTCAAACTATTTCCACTGGCAAGTATTCGAATGGATTTGTTAGAAATGGGGGGAAAAAAATCTATTACATCAGTCTGAGCAATCTCTAACGGATGGTTGAGGAGAAAAAAAAAAATCAAAGAAACTTCAGCTTTCTTCTCATTCCAAAACAATATTCAGAGCAAAGATCATCTCTTAGGCAAACGGGTACCTGGGGAATAGCAATGGGTAATTAGTTGGCTTTGGGACATGGGGTAGGTTACCTCTAGGCCACCCACATGCAATAGGTAGGTAGGGAGTTGAAAGCAAGATATGTAGCTTGAGGGACTGATGTGGCTAGAAATATTTAGGAGACTTCAGAGAAAGGCAAATGACAGGCAAGGATTGGAATGCTTTATAGTTCAAATGACCATGAAAAAGTCTCATAAACTTCTGATTTCCAAAGAACAATGTTTTCAAAGTTCTAGGGCCTGGAGGCATTGTAGAGAATAGTGTCCTGATACGCAGTTGTGGTCCTTGGACCAACAGTGCGTGCACAGCCTGGGAGCTGGGCAGGTGCAGAAGTGAATATGCAAAACCAGAATCTGCATCTTAACAC
The DNA here is from genome assembly GCF_965194805.1 of Balaenoptera borealis. Lineage (NCBI taxonomy): Eukaryota > Metazoa > Chordata > Mammalia > Artiodactyla > Balaenopteridae > Balaenoptera > Balaenoptera borealis. Next base: position 26,959,834 of record NC_138874.1, read on the forward strand.
ACCAGGGGGCTCAGGGCACATGCAGTTGAGAACCACGGTTGTAGTGTTCCCCAAACGTTGGTTCTTGTTCACCAATTTTCAATGGTGAGAAAAAGAAAACTACAAACATTTAAAATGATAAACGTATTCAATTTAGAGAAATGTCCTTTATTCTGATGTTATATGCTTCCTTTGTTGACATTTTTTACACGCCCTGTCTAGCAAAATACAGTAATGGCAATTTAGGTGATTTCCCTAACAGCAAGTTTTTTCATACTTCATTGGAACCAGATGACTCTGAAGACGTTATTTCCTTTGCCTAGAATGTTCTCCTCACTCCACTTTGCTTTATCAAGCCTGAATTTCTCCCTGAATCATATTTTGACTACCAACGCCTATGTATTAGTTTCCTATGGCTGCTATAACAAAATGCCACAAACTGGATGGCTTATTTGGTAGTCTCGTAGTTCTAGGTTAGGAGTCCAAAGTCAAGGTGCTGGCAGGGCCAGGCTCTCTCTGAGGATGCCAGGGAAGGACCCCTCCTTGCCTCTTCCTAGCTTCTGGTGGCTGCCGGCCATCCTTGGTGGTCCTGGGCTTGTAGTCACATCACTTCGACTTCAGCCTGTCTTTACATCACATTTTCCCTCCACGTGTCTATGTCAAATTCCTCTCAACTTATAAGGATGCCAGTCATTGAATGAGAGCTCACCCTAATCCAACATGACCTCATCTGAACCTGATTACATCAGTAAAGACCCTATTTCCAAATAAGGTCACATCCACAGGTTGCCTGGGCTTAGGACCTGGACATACCTTTTAGGGGACACAATTCAACCCACAGCAGCCTATAGTGATAACATTTTAAAAAGAACATGTCCTGATAATTCTCAAAGTTATATGTCAAATGCTGTAATACTTTGAAAATAGAGGACAAAATAAAAATACTGAGTATACTGTATCAATAATAAAACTAGTATATGACCAACAATTTGTGTTCTGGCTTCATAAATTGTTGTCACTGTAGAATGCATAAAGTCCAGTGTGTATAGAGATTTGGCTTAGACTTTTCCTCACTCTCAAACTGCCTCAGCCCTTACATTTTTTTTTTTTTTTTTTTTTTTAATTTCTAGCATCTTCTACACCAGGGGTCCCCAACCCCAGGGCTGCAGACCGTTACCTTCCGTGGCCTGTTGGGAACTGGGCCGCACAGCAGGAAGTGAGCGGCGGCAAGCAAACAAAGCTTCATCCAACGCTGCCCATCGCTCCCCGTCACTGGCATTATCGCCTGAACCATCCCCGCCCCCTCGTCCATGGAAAAGTCGTGTTCCACAAAACCGGTCCCTGGTGCCAAAAAGGTTGGGGAACCGCTGTTCTACACCACTTACGCTTCTCAGCTCCTTTCTGAACATCACTGCTTGATACTACCTATTTGATTCATTAGTTTTGTCTCACAAATCTTGGTATCAGAAATTAAAGCCAATTTGTGATCAGCCAATCTGGAGCTCCTTGGGAAGCCCCAAGCCATACTAAGTGGCCAGAGCGTTAAGAATGCTGTGGATCTAACAATGTTTGGGAAACACTGTTTCGGTTTAGGGATATTCAGAGGGAGGATTTCAACCAGAAACCTATGTGTTCGAGATTTCAATGTTGTATTACAATATTAAGTAAAGTATTACATAACATATGTTATTCATGCGGTTGGTGCTTTCAGAGCAGCAAAATACTGAACACTATTCAGTCACTGGCAAGTGAAATACTGCTTTAATAAGCTAAAAGGCAGGTAGACAGAGCTCATTAACAGTATACTGATAAGCAGTGGTTCTTTATTTTTCATCATATACCTGTCAAGCTACAGAGACTCCTTTTCCAGAAGAGAGAAAATGAGCACAGAGTACAAAGGAGTTTAAAGATTAGGCAAACATTCCTTTACCAGCTACCTAACAGGCGAACGTCCAGAAGCAGGGAACCAATGCTGTGCCAATCTACCAATGATAAGTGAAGGTGACAGTTTAGGACTTGGTTTTGGGTGACTTTTATTTTGGGTTGGCACTTTCAAGTGCCACACTTGCTTTTCCTAAAACTAATTTTCTATGAGTTTCTTCTATTAGAGGGAAGGATTAAATTCAGTTAGTTTAAAGTAAAAAACATATTTGGAAGGTACCATGAAATAAGAACACTAAAGGTCAAAGCCTGATGAACAGAATCTGATCAGTTAACCTGGGATGCTTGATGAGCTCTGTCTGAAGTGGAGGTGCCACATTTTACCAAGGTTATTGTTTCATATGAGACAACTGAATAATAAAATCCCTATCTTCCCATATTCCTCCTAACTCATAACCCCACTTGGTTTCTTACTTGGACTTTCCACCCCTCCCATGTGCTCCTTCTCCGGGTCAGAGGAAAAAACAAAGTGTGGGGAAAGGAGCACTTGAAAATAAAGAAAAAGCAAAAGCATATCCAAAACTTGCTGGAGAAATGGCTTTTCTTTAGGAAATCTGACTGTGGTTCTCTACAGACAGAGGCAGACCACGTGGATGTGACAGGTGCTGTAGCATCAGAAGCTCCCACGACACTGATCCTTACAAGCCAGGGACGTCCTGTCGGACTTCCTATGCCTTCTAGGAACAGCCATCCTGCTCCCAGTGTTACCAAGAACAGGGCAGGTTCCAGTCACGGGAGTGGCCAAAGGTGGAGCAAATGCCCAGGGGCCAAGGGGCCTCAACCACACTCCTCTTATAGGGACCCTGGATCCCTCAGGGCCTGGGTATTTGCACACTGGTTAATGCCTCCCTGGCCTGGGTCTGGGTCAGGTTTCTTTCTAACATACCTTCAGAGACCACATTCCTTCAGAACTCCTGCCTGAAGTTTTTAACATTCATTAGTATCATACCTGGATTAACACTGTATCCCACCCCGCCCCGGACTGTAAACTCCCTGAGAGCAGATCAGTGCCGGTGGGTACCTTGTAGTGTTGGAAACCACGCCGGCCCATAAAGCCGGCCCACGCCTATCTGTTGATGGGAAAGGGGGCAGCATGCCAGGACACACGGAGGAGACATGACTGATTTGCCTAGAAGTAATGGTTCTGAACTTGAGCCCCTCCCTGGGACTGTAAAATCCAAATCAGACTTAATCTGAGAATGCACACATCTGAGAGTGATTCCAGACTCGTGAACACCTCATGAATCTTGATACAAAGCAGAAGTGTACTATGTTGTTTATTTTTACCACGCAGGACAAAAACACAGTTTATGAATTGGGAAGGCTTTCGTTTATTAAAAAAAAAAAATCTCTGTTGGGTGCCTTCAGGTGTGGGTGCTACAGAGGAAGCAAAGATCAAGCCGACTGGGCTGTGCTTCGGAGGTGTTTATGGTCTTAAAAAGACACATTTATAAATAGCCATCACGCAGCCTGAAAAGTCTCTGGAAGAAGAAATGGATGAACTTGCCTATCGATAAATCCTTGTAATTTCAGTGCAAAGGAAGGACTTCCAATCTAGGAAAGCTCAAAGTGCAATAGCCGAGAAGCACACTCAACTGCAGGCGTCGCCTCAAGTCCTTCACATCCTTTGCTAGGGACAATATCGCAGATGAACCGAGTCTCCAACTGGCTTCCGAAACCCCGACTACTGATATCAGATTAAGAAAGGGAAACCCTACCGGCGTGAACGCGGAGAACCAGCAAGAGGACCCTCGGAGAAGCAGATCACGTAGACTGGCTACCCTCGGCCGGCCGGCGCCCCGGCACTCGTATCGGCGCCCCGCCGCCCGCGCCCACCCCACCCCGGCCCGCAAGCCCTGGCCCCCGGCACCCCGGCCCGCCCCGCCCGCGCCCCTCGCGCCCCGGCCCGCGCCCCCGCCCCGTACCGTAGGTCTCGGACATGGCCGTCTGCGACATCTTGGGAGCGGCTCCGCCTCTCGCGGGGCACCGTCTGCAGCTCCGCCGGGCCGGCGGCAGGGAAGCCGGGTCGTCGGCCGCGCCTCGGAAGGGAACGCCAGGGGTAGAGGACCAGAGGAGGGAGGGGCCCGCGGTCCCCACGGCAACTGCCCGCCACCCCGCGGCTGCGCCCCCGCCAGACTGTCCGCTCCGCGCAGGCGCACGGCCCCGCCCCCCACCGGTCGGGAGGCGGAGGAGGGGGCAGGGGAGGAGGGAAGGGGGCGCGAGGCCCGGCCCCCGCCGTGGTCGCGCGTGCGCGCGGGGAGGCCGGGGCGGGGATGGCCGATGAGCGCCGAGGAGCCGGGTCGGCGCGCGGGGAGGGCGGGGCGCGGTGGGGGGGCGGCGAGGGGCGGGCGGTCAGCAGGCCTTGGGGTGACGGGTTGGGCACAGGGACTGGGACCGCGGGGTACTTTCTCGCGCAGAGGAGGCAAAGTGCCCGCACTGGCGAGGAAGGCAGCCCTTTGCCAGGTTGGCCGCCTCGGTAAAGGCTTGGTCGTCGTCATCTGGGGCGCTCGGCCGGGGAAGGACTTCCTCCGCGCTGGAGGAATGATCAACCCGGGGACGGGGTGAATGTGTAACTAGGAGGCCGTGCGTGGCCCCAGGTGTCCAGCTGGAGGCCAGCCCTGCGGGCGGGGAGGCAGGCTGACCTGCCGGGGCCGTCGCCGCTGGGGCCGAGCTGGCGTCTGGGGGAAACTGACAGAAGCTTAAGACGTACCGGTTCCAAAAAGTCCCCGGAAAACTGTAGACGTTGGCCCCTCTGCACCTCACTTTGGGGAATGTGGCCTTTGGGCAGGAAGCATCTCTGGGCTCTCAGCCGCAGACGCATTTCTACGGGTAGGAGTCGTTGGTTGACTATTTTGATTTAAGGAGCACAAATGAATTCAGAATCCCCTTCTGTTGGAAATGCAGCGATAAACATTTACTGGGAAGAGATTCTTGGTTGGGATTTTGCTCCTTCGGAGCGTGATCAGGGCCACGTGGTATCTCATAAGACCCAACCTTGTTCAAAAGACACAGTAGAATACTAAAAATATGCCCTGGCTAAGCTCCCAAGTGACTTGGATGGTGGGGAAGATGCCAGGAAATGCATTTTATTCAAGCCCATTTGACTCTGTCCTCCAAATTGGCATCAGACCTTCCCTGAGATCTTCCCCTCCTCTCCAAAGGCTATCTGGCTCGGCATTTTACTCTACTCTCTGATGCTAGCAGAAACTAGATATCCTTGCTTCTAAGTCACAGAGGAGGCCCCATGCTGAAATGTGGTGAGAACTGCAATTTCCTGGAATTGTTTTGTATATATCCCTTGTTCAGCAGCTGGGACACTTGTTGTTTTCTCATTTGGCTTTCTGCAGGTTAGGTTTGATTTACACTCCTGAGTATAACAGACTGACTCTGATTAGAGCTATTTCAGAAGAAAGACAGTGATCCCATTCTTTACATCTAAGTCTTCTTCCTGTCAGGAACTTCTGTGGATAATAAGAAAGGAATCACTGAGTTATTGAAACTGGACCTCATGATTTGTGAAACCTGGACAGGGTGATAGAAACAGAAATTAAGTGACTGTTTCAAAGCTGAGAGCAGTTTTCTTTACTGTGGAAAAAGAATGCTTAGATAGGCCTGTGGAAAAGACTATTTGTTTTGGAAAAACCACCCAGAGAAGCCATTTTTGTTTTAGTTTGCAAATATAAAGCCAAAATATCACAACTTGAAAGGGAAGTACTCAAGAACTGAGGTTGGAAGGAGCCAAACTTCCTTGAATAATAATGTGAAAGATGATTTGCATCTCAGCAACGTTGGATCTTTGAGAGAAAATACATTTCTCCTAAATATTCTTGGAGACTGCTTTGATTCTGAGGTACTGTTGATTGTGTGGAAGGGAAACTTACTGCAAAATTAATCTGTGTTCTCTCCAGTTATTTTCTCCTTTCTCTCCAGGGGAGCCTTCCAAAATCCTAGGCACATGGGAAATTTGTCTAATGGAAATGAAGGGAGAAGGAGTTCTTCCAAAATAGGTCTTGCCCACTCCTCCTCAGGTCAGTGGGGCCTGGAAGCACCTGGTACTTTCCTGTTTGCTCCCTGGCAGTGTGTCACATTTAACGAGCGATTAGGAGCTTCAGGGGCTGCCAGCCTCACAAGGAGTCCTGTTCCCCAGGACTGGCAGAGGCCCACATGGGTAGGGGCAGTGGTATCTCTGGAGGAACCAGTGGGGACAGATGGGCTCCTAGACACAGGGTCAGACCTAGAACGGCGGCCTGGTCCCCTGGAGGGGAGCCTTAGAAAGGGCTCGGGATGAGAATCCAGCATGACCCTGACATTCTGGGGAGTGGTGACACTGGGAACAAAGGGACGTGGCATCCTTGGCAGAGCCAGTCTTGGTGGGGGGCACTGGTCACAGTCTCTGTGTCACTGTGATTTTCCTTGGTAACTGAAGGAGGTGAAGAACAGGAGCCAACTTGTGTTTGAGTATTTGGGGACTCAGAAATATCTGGGTGATACTGTGAGAAGGTACCAAGTTCTGTACAGGTCGGTGGAGGCTTGAAAAGGTACCTAAGTTAGACACCCAGGCTGCTGACACTTGTGACATGTAACTCATGTCTTCAAGGTGGAAGAGACCTCGGAGGCCACTGGACAGGTTTGCCTTCTAGTGCCAAACAAAACTTCCACTGTAATGGGACCTGTGTGGTGTCAGGGGGTGTTCAGTCAGGATGGGCTAAGTTAGCTGTAGTAACAAAGGTGTCCCAACATACCCATGCAGTTTATCTCTCACTCAGACTGCCTCCTGCACTCATGCTGGCAGAGGCTCAGCTCCACGTGGCATTGGTAGACCCAGGGTGCCCCAAGGGTCAGCTGCACACATGCTGCTACTGTCTCTTGGGCAGGGGGAAGACACCGCACCACGTGCATTAGCTCGTGAGGACCCCTTCAGGAACTGATAGAATCACTTTCATTGACATTTTACGGGACAGAGCAAGTGACGTGGCCACACCTAATGTCAGAGCACACAATGTCGTTACTGCTGCAGAAGGAGAGAAGGGGTTACGTGGAGAGATGTGACATCCCCGCCCCCCCCCCCCCGCCCAGGAGGTCTTGCCTGTGCAAGCAGCTCATCCTGCTTTTATTTTAAACAACTTTGTTGAAGTATAACTGACATTTAAAGCACACGCTTTGATAATTTCTGGTATCTGTGTACACCTGTGGTCACTACTCCTGGGATGTCACTGCTTCCAGGCCTTTAAGGTGGACAGAAGCATTTTTTCTTTTTATGATGCTATTTTACCTGCTGTTTGCTTATTAGGAATAACTGCTCGTGAGGTTATTTCTAGAGTTATTTGAGTGGTTGTTTTAGGGTTTATAATAGGGTCTTCACCTCATCACTGTCTACCTTCCATTCCTAGCAGCTCACCACCGTTCTCCCCACCCATGGTGCTGTGGATCTTCTGCCCCCATATTTCTCATATGCCCCATATATGCTGTTATTATTTTTGCTTTAAGCAGGCAATTTCCTCTGTTTTTAAAATTGTGGTAAAATACACATAAAACTGACCATCTCAACTGTCTGACTTGAAGAGTACAGTTCAGAGGCATTCAGTCCCTTGGTATCCATGGGGGATTGGTCCCAGCAGCCCCTGCAGATACCAAAATCCATGGATGCTCAGGTCCCTTAGATAGGATGGTATGGTGCAGTTGGCCCTCTGTTTCCGTAGTTCCACAGCCACAGATTCAACCAACCACAGAGAGAAATTTCAATCCATGGTTGGCTGAATCTGTGGATGCGAAACCCATGAATATGGAGAGTCCACTGTGTATTTATGGGAAAAAAATCCATGTATAAGTAGACCCACGCAGTTGAAACCTGCACTGTTCAAGGGTCACCTGTATTCACATCGTACAACCATCACCACCCTCCGTCCACAGAACTCTTTCCATCTTGCGGAAATGTAACTCTGCACCCTCCACCCCCATTCCCCTCACCCCCTGCCCCCTACAACCACCATTCCATTTCTAGGTCTATAAATTTGACTGCTCTGGGGACCTCATGTGGATGCAATCACACGGTTGTCCTTGGTGACTGGCTAATTTCACAGAGCATCACGTCCTTCAGATTCAGCTGTGTTGTAGCACGTGTCAGAATCTCCTTCCTGTATATTCCACTGTGTGTTTTTTACCACATTTTCCAGCAAATTCCCTTTTCAACAGGTTTAAACAATAAGACCCAACATCTCATATTGAGCCCATAGGTAGCATATCTAGGACTCCTCAGCCCTCGGTGTGAATGCACGTCTCCACTTGCCGTCATTTCCCTTTTGCCTGAAGGACTTCCCTCAGCGGATCTTGAAGCACAGGTCTGTGGGTGATGAATTCTTTCAGCTTTTGTATATCTAAAAAAATCTTTTTTTATCTCTGTTTTTGAATGATATTTTTGCTAAGTTTCGATTTCTAAATTAATGTGTGGTTTTATTCCCCCTAATACAATGTTTTCTGGCTTATGTTGTTTTTGATCAGAAGTCTGCTGTCATTCTTATCTTTATGCCTTTGTATGCACAGTGTCTTTTTTATCACTGCCTGCTCTTAAGATTTTACCTTTATCTCTGACTTAAGCAGTTTGATTATGATGTGCTATGATGTACCTTGGTGTGGTTTTTTCCATGGTTTTGTCCTCCAGTTTCATTACATTTCTTTGTTTTGTTTGTGTGTGTGTGTGTGTGTGTGTGTGTGAGTTTATAGTTTTTATCAGATTTGGAATTTTTTCAGCCATTATTTCTTCAGATAGTCTTTCTGCCCCTCCCCTCTCTTCTGCCTTGGAAACTGCATCACACATGTATCAGGCACTTGAATTTGTCCACAGTTAACGGCTACTCTGTTTCATTTCTGGCCAGTCTTTCTTTCAGTGTTTCATTTTGGATAATTTCTATTGCCTCGCCTTTAAAGTCACTAATCTTCCCTGCAGTATTTCATCCGCTGTTAACCTCATCCAGTGTATTTTCCATTTCACATATTGTAGTTTCATCTCTAGAAGTTCACCTTGGGTGTGTGTGTACCATGTTCAGTGCTTGATCTCACCTCTGGCATCTTGAACCTATGGAATATATTCTAATAATGGTATTCATGTCATTTTCTACTAATTTTATCATCTGAGTCATTTCTGAAGCAGTTTCTAGTGATTGGCCTTTCTCCTTGTCGTGAGTAATGTTTTCCATGCCAGGTAATTTTTGATCGGATGCCAGACATTGAGACGTTTACTTTGTTTATATATGTAAGTATTGTTGCACTTTGTTCTGGGATACAGTTAAGCTATTTGGAAAGAGTTTGATGCTTTCAGGTCCTGTTTTTAAGCTTTTGTGGGGGCCCCAGAGCAGCATTTTGCCCCATTACTGAGGCCAACCCCTCCTGACGACTCCGCCCAGTGTCCTTGAACTTGAGGACCCACTGTGGTTCTGGACTTAGGTGCTCTTCTGGGCCCTGGCTGGGTGCTGGGGATTCTCCCCTCCACTCTCCGCAGGTGACCCTTCCCCGGCCCCAGGTAGCTTCCTCGCAGGCCTGTGCGGGTCCATAGATGAAGGCGTGAAGGGACCCCTGGAGGCTCTGACCCCCTTGCTGCACAGTTCTGCCCCCTCCTCACTGGGCCCCGAGGACTCCCACTCTGTCTGCCCAGCTCAGGGGTGCTGCTTTCTCCTCAGGCTGTGATCTCTTATCCTCACTCACTTCCTCATTATTGATCTCATCCAGTCGCAGGGCTTTAAATATCTGGTAAAGTTGAGGCTGCCAGATCTCCTTCTTGCCTGGGCTTCTGTATACAATCGCTTACTTGATACCTCTTACTTGAACGCCTCTTAGGTTTCTTAATACTCACAAAATAAAACCCAAACATCCAAAGTTCCCAGCAAACCTGTGCCCTCTGCAGGCTCTCCTATCTCAGCAAATGGCAGTTTGCTCAGGACAAAACCTTGGAGTCCTCAGCTTTGCTCTGTCACTCGTGCCTGTGTTTGGCCCTCAGCAAGTCCCCCTGGCTCCACCTTCAGAATCACCTTTGCCCACTGTGCTGCCCCCTCACCCACGTGCCCCTAACTGGCCTCCCTGCATCTATCCTGGCCTCCCTGCTGTTTGCTCTCCCACAGCTGCTGGAGCGAACCTATTAAAATGTAGATAAAAACAAAAAGAACAATCCTTTGAAGCAGCCAGGGATGGGGGTGATGGGTGGCCATGCTCTGCTCAGAACCCTTCCTCTCATCACTTCCCAGGGCTCTGTCTCTCCTCTGATGCTCTCCTCCCCCCGACCCCCCCACTAGTCTCATGGCTCTGATCACATAGGCCCTCTTGTTGCGTCTTGAACACACCAAGCAGGCTCTGGCCTCAGGGACTTTGCACGTGTTCTTTCCTCTGCCTGGAATGCTCTTGCCCAGACATCTATGTGGCTTGTACCCCCAGAGCCTTCATGTTTTCTGCTTATACGTCACCTCATCCGTGAGGCCCTCCCTTTCAGAGGATCCCTGGATCCTCTGATCAGAGTGATCCCTCTCCTCCCCAGCCCTTCACACACTTCCTCCTTTGGTCCCCCCAGCATCTACCCTGTACATCATGTATTAGTACATCATCTGCTCCCCTCTAGGCTGTAAGCTCTGTAAGGAAAGGGGATGTATCTATCTGTCTTATTCCCTGCTCTGACCTCATGCCTAAAATAGTACTGGGCACATAGAAAACCCTCAATAATTAAGTAGCTGTTGAATGAGGAATGAATGAAATAAAACTCAGCAGCTCTTTATTAATTTGGATTTAGTTTAATATAATAAACTTAATTTTAAACTTGTTGATTTATGGGAAATTTAAAAGTCAGTAGTTTCATATGCCACCATGTAATTGTGGAAAGGCTGTAATAAAACCATTTAAAAGTATCATCTAATAGTATTTACTGAGGACTTAATTAAAGACTAGGTATAGTGCTAAGTGCTTTACATGTATTATAAACCCTAGTCCTCACAACAAACTCATAAGGTAGGTATTATCTCATTTTGTAGATTAGGAAACAAAGGTCTAGATGGATTACATATTTTGCCCCAGTTCTCACTGCTAGTATGTATCAATGTTGGGATTTTTCTCTAAAGCCAAACTAAACTAGGCATGTCTCCTTTTTATCTATAATATGTAAGAGAAAAAAAAAATGCAGTATAAAAACATCCAAAACACAGGGGTGTGACTTGAAAAGGCATTAAATTGTTTAAAGTAGGGGAACCTAAGAAAACCGATGGCCTGTCTGGGTGCTTTCTGTCCCTTCCCTCGACCCTCACAACACCTGCCCAGGTAGCTCCCCTCACCCTCCTTTACAGCTGAGGATGCACCAAACCCAGGTTCTCTCGGGCACCACAATGCTGAATGTACAGAGATGTGAGTGGTAGCACTTCCGGTTGTGAGATAGAAAACAACACTGCAATTGACGTCCTGTTCTCCATGACCAAGCTCAAGGCTTTGGACCTCCTCTAAAAGCACATGGACTAGTTTACGTGACGGGAACATACCACAAATGCTCAATGTGAGTACACAGTGTATAGTGTTCAGTCGAGGCTGGAGCTATGGGTACACTTCAGTGATGTGGTCATTCCCCCCCTTCATATTTTAATTTGAAACTTACCAGTTAACCGTCCATTAGTTCTAATAGGAACGCTTCTCTGCTTATTTCTGCATTTAACAGCATTTGTATTCAGGGATTACTCACGAGTTCTTTGAATTTTTGTTCTTTATTCAGAAGAAGAAGATTGGGGCTTCCCTGGTGGCGCAGTGGTTAAGAATCCACCTGCCAATCCAGGAGACACGGGTTAGAGCCCTGGTCCAGGAAGATCCCACATGCCGCGGAGCAACTAAGCCCATGCGCCACAACTACTGAGCCTGTGCTCTACAGCCCGTGCTCTGCAATGAAGAGTAGCCACCGCTTGCCGCAACTAGAGAAAGCCTGTGCGTAGCAACAAAGACCCAATGCAGCCAAAAATAAATAAATAAATAAATAAATAAATTTTTTTAAAAAGGAGAAGAAGATTTTCTGGTTTTTGTTTTCTTTTTATTATATTTTCCATGTCAGATTAACTATCTGCCTGAGGATGTTAAAATACACGTGTTTTCATTTTCTGATAAAAATGCTATAGAATTATCTTTCTTCTATTTTTCTATTTCTTTCCCATACTGTGTTTCAAATCAAATGGCCTATTTTTAGCCTGGTTTCTTGTTTAAAAGATGGTTTGCAAAAACAAGTGGTTTTTTGTCTTTATCTTTTCTTCTTGGATTTTCTCTCTAATCACCACCAAACAAAATTAACCAGAAATTTCTTTGCTGGGCTGATTTTTCACTTTAATCAGTTTTACTGAGTTATAATTTACATGCAACAAAATTCATCAATTTTGTGTACAATTCAATGAGTTTTGACAAATTTTACACAGTCGTGTAACAAACAGCCACAACCATCATGATATAGAACCTTCATGTCACCCCAAAAGCTCTTTCATGCTCTTTCTAAATCTTCTCTAGGCTAATTTTTAAGAAGTTCTGATAGAAGATGACTGGCTTTCCCATGGGAAAATATAATATGTTCCATGAGATTGGGGTGGGTTTTTCTACTGTGAGGACACCCACCATATCCTCTGTTTCCAGCCTGCTTTCCCTCCTCCAAACTCGGTCCTTTATTTTGGTCTCCACATCTTTATTTGGGCCCAAACTGTAGCCAGTACCATTTCTATTGTAACAAAGGACCACAGAGCGGGGAGCTTAGACAGCAGACATTTACTGTCCCCCAGTCTTGGAGGCAACTCGACCAAGATCCAGGTGTGGGCAGGGTTGGCTCCCTCTGAGGCTGTGAAGGGGGATCTGTTCCCTCTGCTGTCAGCTTCTGGTGGTCACTGGCACCCCCGTGATCTCTGCCTTCATGTTCACGTGGTCTTCTCCCTTTGTCTGTCTCTGTGTTTTAATTTCCCCTTTTTATAAAGACACCAGTCACATTGGATTAAGTCCTAATGATCCTAATGACCTCATCTTAACCAATTACATCTGCAACAGTCCTGATCTTAAATAAAAGGTCAGTTTCTGAGGACCTGGGCGTTAGGACTTCAACATATGAGTGTGGGGTGGGGACACCATTCAACCCATAAATAACACTTTTCATCACCCAAATGCTCCACAGAGCTGTGAATACAGTACGGCAATGCTGTGTGTCAGTACAGGTCCTGCACTCTGCTCCGATGTGAAGACCAGGCTTCTGCAGAGTCTGTGAACACCTGGGAGACTGGCAGAAGCACAGACTCTGGATCCCACCTCCAGAGGGTCTGACTTACCGATCCTGGGTCAGGGCCCAGGGATCTGCATCTTTTTAACAAGCATCTAAGGATTCTGATGGAGGTGGTCCCCACACGTGGGGAATCCTGATGTGGGCTGGGGTGGGTGGCGCTTTATTGCTAAAGGACTCAGGCACTGACTGCCTCTGGGGCATGGAATGGAGGGCAGCAGAGGCTGAGGGGAATGTCAAATGCGGTGGGTGTCGGGGCCTTTGTGTCTGGCGGTGAGGACGTCTTGCTGGCAGCTAGTTCTCTGGTTAGAGGTATACACAGGTTGGAAATACACCATGGGCTAACGTTCAAGCTATCCATGTTGGGGGCTGCTCCCTCCCTTTCAGGGCTCCCCACCACTGCCCCACTCAGCAGAGCTTCTCTCCAGGGATGCAGCCAACACCAGCCGTCAAAGCTGGGGGGACCGGGTGTGTTGCAGGGCCCCCTCCTCACTCTCTCATCTTTCTCAGGAGGCTCTTGCCTCGGGACTTTCCCTGATCCCCTCTGTTGAGATGGTCCATTTCCTTCTTTTTTTTTTTTTCTGGAGCATCAAGTTTATTAACTAGAATTGGAAGAACCCAGGAGTTCTTGGAACAAGAACTATCCCCCTCCCCCACCAACACGGAAGACAGAAGAGTAGGGGAGGGGAGACGTACCCCAGGAATGACAGTCCCGTCTCTCAAGTTTCACCCAGGTGGGGGTTGAGGGTCAGACCTGCAGCCACGGTGGCCTCGCTTTCGGTCGCCCGGGCTGCTCCGGACCATCCTCTGAGCTGGCCAGGGTCTTGGATACGATGCTTCTGAAAGCCGTGCAGAGAACACACTCCTCTTCCCCTGCACCGGGCCCCAGGGAGCGCGGCGGCCTGACCTTCCTGCCTCGGTCATCCATGGGGTTCACATGGGCTCACTTTATTATGACGCCTCATGCTGGGCAGCTTGCAACAAAGATGTTTCAAAATAAAGTTCCAGATTCTCCCAGCCACCCCTTGCTTTTTCTGGCTCTGGCCAGAGACAGTGGATGAGGACACACTCTCAGGCTGCCCAGTGTGGGAGGACCTTCCAGTGTTGGACACACCCAGGGGGCAGCTGCTTCCCTCTGGGGCTCCAATCCTGCTGCTGCTGCTGGAGGTGGATGTCCCAGTGCCACACTGGGGGGCTGGGCTGGGGGTGGCAGTCCTCGCCTCCAGGCTGGGTGGGGGACAGGCAGACTCACCGGTCTTCTGCCCTGCCTGCTGGTCTTCCTGCAGCTGCACATTTTTTCTGTGGTAGAGCCACCTGGTTTGCAGGGAGGACACCACAGGGCTTGGAGAAGGCTCAAGTTCACTGCCACAGAGGTCCCCGCAAGAGAAGGGCTTCAGAGTTATGATGGAGACCTCCACCTTGGGTTTCTTGGAGCTCACACTGCCTGTCCCAGTGTCCTGGATCTGGTCGCAAGTCAAGCCCGGAGTCCTCACCATTGTCACCTCCAGGTCCTCTCCACAGGGTGGCTGGAGTGGCTCCTTCTGGCCCATGTTGACCCATGGATGCCTCATGAGGTCAGGTAAGGTGCATCTGTCACTGGGGTTGAGGGCAATCATTTTTTGTAACAGATCCCTTATCTTCACAGACAGATAAGGTGGGATGGGGTATTGCCCTTGTAGGATTTGCTTCCGCAGCTCCTGTAAGTCTTTTCCCACAAAGGGCTGGGACCCAGTTACCATGGTGTACAGCACTACTCCCAAGCTCCACACGTCCACCGCAGGGCCGCTGTAGCTCTGCCCCAGGAGGAGTTCCGGGGCAGCATAAGGGTGTGTGCCGCAGATCGTGTCCAGTTGGACAGTGCCATCACACTTGTTGCTGAGGCCAAAGTCTGTAAGTTTGATATTCATGTTGGAATCAAAGAGGAGGCTCAGTGGCTTCAGGTCCCGGTGCACGATGCCCCTCCGGTGGCAGTGCTGCAGGGCGGAGACCAGCTGCTGGAATGGGCCTCGGGCCTCCGCCTCTGTCATACGGCCATGGATCTTCAAATAGCGGTACATGTCCCCCCCACTGAGGTACTCCATCACTAGAAAAACTGTCTCCTCCGTGTCAATCACCCCCAGCAGTTTTACAATATTGGGGTGATTCAGAGCCTTCAGACTGCACACTTCCCAGAAAAGTGCCTGGACACTTGAGAAGCTCTGACGCCTTTTCCTTATGACCTTCACAGCCATCTGTGTCCCGGTCAGAACGTGCCGGACCAACTTCACTTTACCGAAGGTGCCTTCACCAATGGTGTGGAGCATCTCGAAGTCATCAATATGAGCCTCCTTGCCAGCAGATTTGGCTGTGAGGCCCTGCATCCTGGTGATCTGCTAACTACACTGACTGACAGCACTACCTAGCAACGCTAACTACGCTAACTAACAATGCTAACTGTACTAACAGGGCTAAGTATGCTGTCTCTACTAACAACGCTAACTACGCTAACTGTACCAACAGCGCTAACTAGTACTAACTACACTAACTATGCTAATCAAGTATTAACTATACCAACAATACTCACTATGCTAACTGTAGAAAGAACAATGACACAAATAAAAAAGAGTAGAGAAAAGAGAAACGAAAATCAACAAAATGGCAGAAACAAGGAAAACACAAGCTAACTGTAGGTCCAAGGCCGTCAGGTCACCAAAAGCAGCTTCCTGGGCTCTAAGGACCAAAAACCTGGGCCCACCTTTCTCTTTCATAGGGCTTTGTGAAGTACATCACAATGGTGCACTCTGAGGTCAGAGCAAGAAATGGACCCATCACCGCTGGGGATACACCACAGTGGTTTTCTCACTTTTTGAGTTCAAGGCCCCTTTACACTTAGGAAAAAGGATCCCAAAGAAATTTTTCTTTACGTGTGTTATTAGATATTGGTATTCACTTTGTTATAAATAAAAATCTGCAGGATACTTCAGTGGCCTTTTTATTTCTAGTTTGAAAATGTGTAATAATTTTAGAGACCTCATAATGTCTACACTTGAAATGTTCAATTCCTTTTCCTTAAATTCTGGTCTCAAAATAACGTTACAACTTAACTGACTTCACGATACTATACAAAATGTTCTGTTGCATAAGACATGATACGGTACATTATGAAAGTCTATGAAGCTGAGAGAAGGTTTGCCGGGAAGGTCATTGAGCAGATTTCTCATCAGGAGCCTCGGAGGCCAGATGGCATGACTCAATGTACTTGAAGTGTTGAAGGAAAGAAACCGTCAACCAAGAATCCTATATCTAGCAAAACTTTCCTTCGAAAATGAGGGAGAAATCAAGACATTCCCAGTTAATCAAGAGTTGAGAGAGTTCTTAACCACCAGACCCGCCTGCCACAGGGAGTTCTTCAGTTTGGAGTCAAGGACCCTGGACAGTAGCTCAAAGCCTTATGAAGAAATAAAGACCTCTGGTAAAAGTAGACAGACGGGCAACGAGAAAAGCTAGTACTGTTGTAACTTTGGTTTGTAGCTCCACTTTTTGTCTTCTATTTGATTTAAGAGACTAATATATAATAAAACACACACATACAAATCAAAAAAAAAAAAAAAGATCACCTCTTCACCTAGAAAAGTTACTTCACCCCCACTTTAGCCTAACTTTGGGAATTCCCATCAACAACATTCTTCTTTCCACTGTAGGAAGCAACGCTGCCAGAAGCTATGGCAAGCAGAGCCTCTTCTAAGATGCCTTTGATGACTGCAGCAACATGGATGCAACTAGAGATTATTAAGGGAAGTAAGTCAGAAAGAGAAAGACAAATACCATGTGATACCACTTACATGTGGAATCTAAAGTATGGCACAAATGAACCTATCTATGAAACAGCAACAGACTCACAGACATAGAGAACAGACTTGTGGTTGCCAAGGAGGAGGGGGGTGGGAGAGGGAAGGGCTGGGAGTGTGGCATTAGCAGATGTAAACTATTATATATAGGAGGGATAAACAACAAGGTCCTACTCTACAGCACAGGGAACTAGAGTCAATATCCTGTGATAAACTGTAATGGAAAAGAATATAAAAAAAGAATGTCTATATGTGTATAACTGAGTCACTTTGCCATACAGCAGATTGGCACAAGATTGTAAATCAACTATACGTCAATAAAAACAATAAAATAAAATAAAAAATGCCTCTGATGATGTACACAGCCCCTGCTCCTGCTGACTACCTCTCTGCAGCACCCAACACTGTGAAACCCCGCCCCCAGCTGAGGTCACTCCAGTCCTGTGTCTCCTTCCTTTGTCCTCTGTCTCCCACCAGTGTTTCTCTAACAGAAGCACAAAGAACTGCTGTGTTTTCACTCAGTCTCACTGTTCACGTTCCCACGCTTGATTTGGGCATCAGACCTGCAAGAGTTCAAAACTTACTGGGTGGTAGAACTGCCATTTCTCTGCCTGTCTCTCATTATAAAGAACTTCTCTGAAATTCTGAATTCACTGGTCTGGTCATCCATTCACCAGCAAGTATCTAGGTACTGGGGTTAAGAGCTAGGAATGAGATACAGTTGTTAGTAAAGAAACAACAAACCCCAAATGGAGTCACTTGTGCTAAGTCCCACGTCAGCAAACCAAGACTTAATAGCTAACCTAATTGCAGTTTCAGCCTCTCTCAGGAATGGGACCTTTCACCAATAGATCTGGAATTACCTGGTCAGCACTAGAGGGGTGACCCCCCACCTTCCCCCAAAAGGAAGGTGACCCTGCCTGAAACAATCCACTCTTAGCTAGAAACTTCCCTTTTCTGCCCCCTCCTGCCTGTAAAGTTCTTGCATTTTTTACAGCTCCGCAGAGCTCCTTTCTACTTGCTCAATGGGATGCTGCCCGATTCATAAATCATTGAATAAAGCCAATTCGATCTTCAAATTTACTCAGTTAGAATTTTATGTTTTTAATACAGTGATGAGCAAAACAAATAAAAAGAGAGGCATCAAACTCTTCGGAGAGTGTATCCCATTATCCCTCACACTCTTGGAAGCCTGGGTCAGCAGAAATGGAGGAAAGCCAGTGACAAGAAAAAGCCTCTTGAAAACCAAATCAGAGGTCCTGAAATACTACAGACTTACTTGTACAAGTGGTGGGAACAAGCAGAGAGTAGCAGTTGTTTATTACTGTACACTGTAATCGAGGGAAACATTTGGAGTTCAAGAATAGAGATTTAAAGATGAGATGCTAAAATTCATAACAACTTGTCCAAAACAGGCTAGAAAACCTTAAGTTTTCGCCTTGTTTAAAAGAAGTCCTAAGTAAAGGGAAAACCAAATATTATGAAAAATTTTGGAGACATCTCACACACCAACCTTCCCTTTATTTGAATTACTTCATTATCATTACTTTAGAGTTATGTACACTCATAAAAGTTCATTTATTCTGAGTTGAGAAGTCCATTTTATCATCATGTGTATTGTGATTACATTTTAAAATCAGAAACAACTTCCCCAAGATAAAACTGATTCTTCATCTCTTTTGGTTTTACTATTCCAAAATAGATTAGGTGACTTGGGGTATTATTTTTACCCTATGTTGATTTGCCTACCTTGTAAAGGAGCAAGGAACTTTTCCTTCAACCCTTATTTTCCTAGTGATTTGTTTAAAATGAAAGGTAAATATGTGTTTGTGGGCATATAAGTGTGTGTGTGTACAATCATTTTTATATAGAGATTTATTATCTCTCAATTTATTTTGTACAAGAGGTTTGTTTCAGAAAATCAGTGTCTTCTTTTTTTTTTTTTCACGATTCATATCTTTAATACTCTCTGAGAGGCAAGTGAAAAGCAACAATGGATTTTTAAAAGGACCATGTCTGACACATGTCTGACAACACTGAGAGTGGGGGAGGAGGGAAGTTAACCAGCTAGCACAGTGCCTTGCATGTAGTAAGCACTGCAACATTTGTTAAATTGCAATGACTTGAAGTTGAAGATCATGATATATTTTTTTTTTTAGATTTTTAGAAATTTCATGTAATGTCTGAAACATTTATATTAACATATTTCCATAAAAATAACCCAATGAAAGTTTAGTATTAGTTGTTTTGTTTGTTTTTTTATACTGCAGGTTCTTATTAGGCATCAATTTTATACACATCAGTGTATACATGTCAATCCCAATCGCCTAATTCAGCACACCACCATCCCCACCCCACTGCAGTTTTCCCCCCTTGGTGTCCATATGTCCATTCTCTACATCTGTGTCTCAACTTCTGCCCTGCAAACCGGCTCATCTGTACCATTTTTCTAGGTTCCACATACATGCGTTAATATACGATATTTGTTTTTCTCTTTCTGACTTACTTCACTCGGTATGACAGTCTCTAGATCCATCCACTTCTCAACAAATGACTCAATTTCGTTCCTTTTTATGGCTGAGTAATATTCCATTGTATATATGTACCACAACTTCTTTATCCATTCGTCTGTTGATAGGCATTTAGGTTGCTTCCATGACCTGGCTATTGTAAATAGTGCTGCAATGAACATTCGGGTGCATGTGTCTTTTTGAATTACGGTTTTCTCTGGGTATATGCCCAGTAGTGGGATTGCAGGGTCATATGGTAATTCTATTTTTAGTTTTTTAAGGAACCTCCATATTGTTCTCCATAGTGGCTGTATCAATTTACATTCCCACCAACAGTGCAAGAGGGTTCCCTTTTCTCCACACCCTCTCCAGCATTTGTTGTTTGTAGATTTTCTGATGATGCCCATTCTAACAGGAGTGAGGTGATACCTCATTGTAGTTTTGATTTGCATTTCTCTAATAATTAGTGATGTTGAGCATCTTTTCATGTGCTTCGTGGCCGTCTGTATGTCTTCTTTGGAGAAATGTCTATTTAGGTCTTCTGCCCATTTTTGGATTGGGGTGTTTGTTTCTTTAATATTGAGCTGAATGAGCTGTTTATATATTTTGGAGATTAATCCTTTGTCCGTTGATTCGTTTGCAAATATTTTCTCCCATTCTGAGGGTTGTCTTTTCGTCCTGTTTATGGTTTCCTTTGCTGTGCAAAAGCTTTGAAGTTTCATTAGGTCCCATTTGTTTATTTTTGTTTTTATTTCCATTACTCTAGGAGGTGGATCAAAAAAGATCTTGCTGTGATTTATGTCAAAGAGTGTTCTTCCTATGTTTTCCTCTAAGAGTTTTATAGTGTCCAGTCTTATATTTAAGTCTCTAATCCATTTTGAGTTTATTTTTGTGTATGGTGTTAGGGAGTATTCTAATTTCATTCTTTTACATGTAGCTGTCCAGTTTTCCCAGCACCACTTATTGAAGAGACTGTCTTTTCTCCATTGTATATCTTTGCCTCCTTTGTCATAGATTAGTTGACCATAGGTGCGTGGGTTAATCTCTGGGCTTTCTATCTTGTTCCATTGATCTATGTTTCTGTTTTGGTGCCAGTACCATATTGTCTTGATTACTGTAGCTTTGTAGTATAGTCTGAAGTCAGGGAGTCTGATTCCTCCAGCTCCATTTTTTTGCCTCAAGACTGCTTTGGCTATTCGGGGTCTTTTGTGTCTCCATACAAATTTTAAGATGATTTGTTCTAGCTCTGTAAAAAATGCCATTGGTAATTTGATAGGGATTGCATTGAATCTGTAGATTGCTTTGGGTAGTATACTCATTTTCAAAATGTTGATTCTTCCAATCCAAGAACATGGTATATCTCTCCATCTGTTGGTATCATCTTTAATTTCTTTCATCAGTGTCTTATAGTTTTCTGCATACAGGTCTTTTGTCTCCCTAGGT
This sequence comes from Balaenoptera borealis, assembly GCF_965194805.1. Classification (NCBI taxonomy): domain Eukaryota; kingdom Metazoa; phylum Chordata; class Mammalia; order Artiodactyla; family Balaenopteridae; genus Balaenoptera; species Balaenoptera borealis. Next base: position 26,980,791 of record NC_138874.1, read on the forward strand.
AGGTTTATTCCTAGGTATTTTATTCTTTTTGTTGCAATGGTAAATGGGAGTGTTTCCATAATTTCTCTTTCAGATTTTTCATCATTAGTGTATAGGAATGCAAGAGATTTCTGTGCATTAATTTTGTATCCTGCAACGTTACCATATTCATTAATTAGCTCTAGCAGTTTTCTGGTGGCAGTTTTAGGATTCTCTATGTATAGTATCATGTCATCCGCAAACAGTGACAGTTTTACTTCTTCTTTTCCAATTTGTATTCCTTTTATTTCTTTTTCTTCTCTGATTGCCGTGGCTAGGACTTCCAGATCTATGTTGAATAATAGTGGTGAGAGTGGACATCCTTGTCTCGTTCTTGATCTTAGAGGAAATGCTTTCAGTTTTTCACCATTGAGAATGATGTTTGCTGTGGGTTTGTCATATATGGCCTTTATTATGTTGAGGTAGGTTCCCTCTATGCCCACTTTCTGGAGAGTTTTTATCATAAATGGGTGTTGAATTTTGTCAAAAGCTTTTTCTGCATCTATTGAGACGATCATATGGTTTTTATTCTTCAATTTGTTAATATGGTGTATCACATTGATTGATTTGCGTATATTGAAGAATCCTTGCATCCCTGGGATAAATCCCACTTGATCGTGGTGTATGATCCTTTTAATGTGTTGTTGGATTCTGTTTGCTAGTATTTTGTTGAGGATTTTTGTATCTATATTCATCAGTGATATTGGTCTGTAATTTTCTTTTTTTGTAGTGTCTTTGTCTGGTTTTGGTATCAGGGTGATGGTGGCCTCATAGAATGAGTTTGGGAGTGTTCCTTTCTCTGCAATTTTTGGGAAGAGTTTGAGAAGGATAGGTGTTAGCTCTTCTCTAAATGTTTGATAGAATTCACCTGTGAAGCCATCTGGTCCTGGACTTCTGTTTGTTGGAGGATTTTTAATCACAGTTTCAATTTCATTACTTGGGATTGGTCTGTTCATATTTTCTGTTTCTTCCTGGTTCAGTCTTGGAAAGTTATACGTTTCTAAAAATTTGTCCATTTCTTCCAGGTTGTCCATTTTATTGGCATAAAGTTGCTTGTAGTAGTCTCTTAGGATGCTTTGTATTTCTGTGGTGTCTGTTGTAACTTCTCCTTTTTCAATTCTGATTTTATTGATTTGAGTCCTCTCCCTCTTTTTCTTGATGAGTCTGGCTAATGGCTTATCAATTTTGTTTATCTTCTCAAAGAACCAACTTTTAGTTTTATTGATCTTTGCTATTGTTTTCTTTGTTTGTATTTCATTTATTTCTGCTCTGATCTTTATGATTTCTTTCCTTCTGCTAACTTTGGGTTTTGTTTGTTCTTCTTTCTCTAGTTTCTTTAGGTGTAAGGTTAGATTGTTTACTTGAGATTTTTCTTGTTTCTTTAGGTAGGCTTGTATAGCTATAAACTTCCCTCTTAGAACTGCTTTCGCTGCATCCCATAGGTTTTGGGTTGTCGTGTTTTCATTGTCATTTGTCTCTAGGTATTTTTTAATTTCCTCTTTGATTTCTTCAGTGATCTCTTGGTTATTTAGTAACGTATTGTTTAGCCTCCATGTGTTTGTCTTTTTTACGTTTTTTTCCCTGTAATTCATTTCTAATCTCATAGCGTTGTGGTCAGAAAATATGCTTGATATGATTTCAATTTTCTTAAATTTACTGAGGCTTGATTTGTGACCCAAGATGTGATCTATCCTGGAGAATGTTCCATGTGCACTTGAGAAGAACGTGTAATCTGCTGTTTTTGGATGGAATGTCCTATATATATCAATTAAATCTGTCTGGTCTATTGTGTCATTTAAAGCTTCTGTTTCCTTATTTATTTTCATTTTGGATGATCTGTCCATTGGTGTAAGTGAGGTGTTAAAGTCCCCCACTATGATTGTGTTACTGTCGATTTCCTCTTTTATAGCTGTTAGCAGTTGCCTTATGTATTGAGGTGCTCCTATGTTGGGTGCATACATATTTATAATTGTTATATCTTCTTCTTGGATTGATCCCTTGATCATTATGTAGTGTCCTTCCTTGTCTCTTGTAACATTCTTTATTTTAAAGTCTATTTTATCTGATATGAGTATAGCTACTCCAGCTTTCTTTTAATTTCCATTTGCATGGAATATCTTTTTCCATCCCCTCACTTTCAGTCTGTATGTGTCCCTAGGTCTAAAGTGGGTCTCTTGTAGACAGCATATATATGGGTCTTGTTTTTGTATCCATTCAGCCAGTCTATGTCTTTTGGTTGGGGCATTTAATCCATTCACGTTTAAGGTAATTATCAATATGTATGTTCCTATGACCATTTTCTTAATTGTTTTGGGTTTGTTTTTGTAGGTCCTTTTCTTCTCTTGTGTTTCCCACTTAGAGAAGTTCCTTTAGCATTTGTTGTAGAGCTGGTTTGGTGGTGTTGAATTCTCTTAGCTTTTGCTTGTCTGTAAAGCTTTCAATTTCTCCATCGAATCTGAATGAGATACTTGCTGGGTAGAGTAATCTTGGTTGTAGGTTCTTCCCTTTCATCACTTTAAGTAAGTATGTCATGCCACTCCTTTCTGGCTTGCAGAGTTTCTGCTGAGAAATCAGCTGTTAACCTTATGGGAGTTCCCTTGTATGTTATTTGTTGTTTTTCCCTTGCTGCTTTCAATAATTTTTCTTTGTCTTTAATTTTTGCCACTTTGATTACTATGTGTCTCAGCGTGTTTCTCCTTGGGTTTATCCTGTATGGGACTCTCTGCGCTTCCTGGACTTGGGTGGCTATTGCCTTTCCCATGTTAGGGAAGTTTTCGACTATAATCTCTTCAAATATTTTCTCTGGTCCTTTCTCTCTCTCTTCACCTTCTGGGACCCCTATAATGCGAATGTTGTTGCGTTTAATGTTGTCCCAGAGGTCTCTTAGGCTGTCTTCATTTCTTTTCATTCTTTTTTCTTTAGTCTGTTCCGCAGCAGTGAATTCCACCATTCTGTCTTCCAGGTCACTTATCCGTTCTTCTGCCTCAGTTATTCTGCTATTGATTCCTTCTAGTGTAGTTTTCATTTCAGTTATTGTATTGTTCATCTCTGTTTGTTTGTTCTTTAATTCTTCTAGGTCTTTGTTAATCATTTCTTGCATCTTCTCAATCTTTGCCTCCATTCTTATTCTGAGGTCCTGGATCATCTTCACTATCATTATTCTGAATTCTTTTTCTGGAAAGTTGCCTATCTCCACTTCATTTAGTTGTTTTTCTGGGGTTTTTTCTTGTTCCTTCATCTGGTACATAGCCCTCTGCCTTTTCATCTTGTCTATCTTTCTGTAACTGTGGTTTTTGGTCCACAGGCTGCAGGATTGTAGTTTTTCTTGCTTCTGCTGTCTGCCCTCTGGCGGTTGAGGCTATCTAAGAGGCTTGATGGGAGGCTCTGGTGGTGGGTAGAGCTGACTGTTGCTGTGGCGGTCAGAGCTCAGTAAAACTTTAATCCACTTGACTGTTGATGGGTGGGGCTGGGTTCCCTCCCTGTTGGTTGTTTTGCCTGAGGCAACCCAACACTGGAGTCTACCTGGGCTCTTTGGTGGGGTTAATGGCAGACTCTGAGAGGGCTCACGCCAAGGAGCACTTCCCAGAACCTCCGCTGCCAGAGTCCTTGTCCCCACAGTGAAACAGAGCCACCCTCCGCCTCTGCAGGAGACCCCCCAACACCAGCAGTTGGGTCTGGTTCAGTCTCCCCCAGGGTCACTGCTCCTTCCCCTGGGTCCCGATGCGCACACTACTTTGTGTGTGCCCTCCAAGAGTGGGGTCTCTGTTTCCCCCAGTCGTGTCGAAGTCCTGCAATCAATTCCCACTAGACTTCAAAGTCTGATTTTCTAGGAATTCCTCCTCCTGTTGCCGGACCCCCAGGTTGGGAAGCCTGACGTGGGGCTCAGAACCTTCACTCCAGTGGGTGGACTTCTGTGGTATAAGTGTTCGCCAGTCTGTGAGTCACCCACCCAGCAGTTATGGGATTAGATTTTACTCTGATTGCGCCCCTCCTACCGTCTCACTGTGGCTTCTCCTCTGTCCTTGGACGTGGGGTATCCTCCTTGGTGAAGTCCAGGGTCTTCCTGTCAATGATTGTCCAGAAGCCAGTTGTGATTCTGGTGCTCTCGCAAGAGGGAGAGAGAGCATGTCCTTCTACTCCGCCATCTTGGTTAATCCCCATTTCCTTCTTAAAGCCCGATTTCTTCGGTTTTTTTCTTTCTTTTACTCTCCTGACCCCATGATTGAGCGATGGCTCAGCGTCAGCCTGGAAGGGAGTCTGGAGCCTCTGACCCAGTCAGAGCACTGGGGCACTTTTCAGATGCCCCCAAATATGTGTGGGATGAGTGAGTGGATGAGTGGAAGCTGGAACCACCTGTGTGGAAACAGTAAACATGGCCACGGAGATGATGATGAGCCTTTAAACCGTCCCAGGGGAGCCTGCAGTCAGTGCCGAGGCCGCATACCAGCGTCCCCAGGATGCGCGAGCCACCCAGGCCCAGGGCTCAGGGGTGCTTATTCCGAGGCTTCTGTGGGTTTCCTTCTGCCCCTTCTCAGTCAGCTTACGAGTTTCACTTTGCGTGTGAGTAAAGAGGGACCTTTCATAACTAATGACCTTCAGGGAACTGGAGATTCTGTTTGTGGGAGACGTGGTCTTGGAACTTGAGGGCTCTTTGGGAACCAGTGTGCAGTGGGTTTGGGGGCAAGCTTGTGGGACGTGAGTCTGAGCAGGAAGGAGGATAGAGAGACGGGGCCCATGGGGAAGTGGTGGCCAAAGCAGACTTCTCTTGGGCAACTTTGCTGAGAGTTGAAATTACCTTAGCGAGACAGGAGCTTGAGCCAGTCCTGGAGGGACAGACACCCTACTCCTCCACGTATTTTTCTGTTCACTTGAATCTCAGAATCAGTGGGGGCTCCTGGCTCCTCTAACTGAGCTTATCCCACGGGAGTGCCCAGTTTAAGGACCGAGGAGACCCACTGTCTGCCTGAAGAACCTACCAGCGCAGGGTGGTTCCAAGTCCATGGCTGCAAGCGTGGGTGCAATGAGTTTCAAAGCTGCTCAGAAATCTGTGATTGGAAAACCAGTAAATCCTGGAATCTCTCTGGCCCAGCAAATTTGAAGATCATAATTTAAGAAATAAAGTTGAGAAACAATTCATGAAGGAATTCAATAAACCCATAGGTATTTTGGAGTTATTGTCTGGTCAAGTGGTGCCCCCTGGTGGGCACTTTGTGGACTCTCCCAGGCTGCTTGAGCCCCAGGCTGCACTTTGGGGCCAAGCAAGGACAACCCCAGGAATTCCCAGTTTAGGCCCAGTTGGATGATTGTCTGTGGATTGTCTACTAGGGAAGAATGTAATTTATGAAGGTTTTCTGGGTTAATCTGTGTCCCCCCAAAAGATATGATGAAGACCTAATTCCTGGTACCTGTGAATGGGACCTTATTTGAACACAGGATCTTTGCAGATGTAGCTAAGAAGTAAGTTAAGATCAGGTCTTCAGGGTGGGCTCTTAATCCAATAACATTGCTGCCCTCATAAGAAGAGGAGAGAGACACACCAGGAGAGAAGGCCACATGAGGATGGCGGCAGAGATTAGATGGTGCAGCCACAAACCAGGGGACTTGTGGTCAAGACTGCCACCAACACCAGCAGCTGGGGGAGGGTGTGGAGCACATCTTCCCTCAGGGCCTCCAGAAGGACTTTGCTGACGCCTTCATTTTGGACTTCCAGCCTCTGGATCTGTGAGCGAATACAGTTCTACTGTTTTAAGCCACTCCATTTGCCCTATTTTGTTATGGCAGCCCCAGCAAACTAATAGAGAGAGGCGGGGATTTGGAGTCAGAAGACCTGTCTGGAATTCCAGCTACCACGCACTACCTCTGTGACCTTGGGCAAATCACTTCAGTTTCTTTGAGCCTCATTATTTTAAACTACAAAATGGAGAAATGCAAAAGCGTTTCCTTACCCCAAGGTTCCCATGAGGATGAAGTGTGATCCTGCATTTTGTAAGCTGTAGAGCTCTGTGCAAGTGTTACATTATTATGCAAGGGAAGCTGGGATGTCGTGCAGTGCAGAGGGTAAGAGCTAGACTCTGATGTCGGTTTGCCTTGGTCCATGTAGGGAAACATCATAAAGGAGACTATCATGGAAACTGGATCATCAAGTGAGCCAAAGGCACTGATGCCCAGGAGAGTTGGAGAAAGTTAAAGGAATCTGTCATTTATCGCTCTGTGACAAATTACACCAGAACTAGGGTCTGAATACAATAACTCTGTATTACTGCATACCGTTTCTGTGGCTCAGGAACCCGGAGAAGTTTAACTAGGTGCTTCTGGTCTGGGGTCTCTTGTGAGGCTGCACCATCCGAAGTTTAGACTGGGGTTGTGGGCGCACTTCCAGGATGGTGCCCTCATACGGCTGCTGGCCTGAGGCCTCAGGTCCTCACTATGGTCCTCTCCGGAGGTCTGCTTGAATGTTTTCATGACATGGCACCTTCTCATCCCTCCCACTGCCCCTTCCTGCCTACCTCACCACCTTCTTCCCTTCCCAGTGGTTCTTGACCTTTATGGGCCTGCAGACTCACTGAGACCTAAAGAGACCTATGGACCCTCCCTCCAGTGAGGTACATAATCCATGTACACAGAATGTCCTAGAGAGTTTCGGGAGGCTTCAAGGTCCACAGAGAGCTCTGTGAAACACAAATCTAACTGTGTAACTCCCTGTTTAAAATACTTTCATGACTCCCAGTGCCCAGGATAAAAACCCCTCAGCACATCCTAATCTGACTCCAATTTACTTTTCACAACAAGAAGAATGCTAACATCATACTGAGTGTCTTCTGTGTGGCAGGGACTTTCATACTCTTTCTCATCCTTCAAAGGCCCCTGCAAGGACCGGGTTTTAGTATTCCCATTTTGGAGAAAAGGGAAATCTCGGAGCTGAGATGTGGCTGCTCCAAGGCCACATCTTAGAAAGAAGTCAGTTTGGGTTGTGCTGTCCAGTAAAAAAAAAAAAAAGTCTGCGCTAAGGAGGCAGACACAAAGGTGGGCTCCTCTGCTTCACTCACATCTGTGCTGACAGCGCCCTTTGCTGCTGGTTCTGTTCATTCACCTGGTTAGCAAACATTCGCTGTAGGCCCACCAATTCCGGGCTCCGCTCTGTTCCTGGGGCTGTAGCAGTGGACAAAGCCACGTTCCTGCCTCCTGTCTCCAGACAGAACTTGAGGGAATTAATAAGTAAATGTGGAATATGCCAGGAGTGATGTGTCCAGTGGAAGAAGAGAGGGTGGCCCCGTGTGCTGCAGAGCGGGGGCTATTGCCACCGTCCCCCGAGACAATGGCGGCTTGGGGGTGGGGCAATGAAGCCATGGGAAGTGGATGAACTCTGGGTGTATTTTGAAGGTAGAATCTACTGGATCTGGATCTGAGACGTGAGAAGTGAGCCAACAGTGCATCCGGTACTGGCCTGAGCTGTGGGGTAAAGGACGGTTCTATTACCTGAGAAAGGGAGCCTGCGGGGGGGGGGGGGCGCAGGTTGGAGGTTCCAGCTGTCTATCACTGAGGGACAGACCATCCCAAAGTCAGTTCTGCTCACAGGTCTGCCTGTGAGGGCAGAGCTCAGAGGGGACCTAGTGGCCGCGGCGGCTCACACGCTGGCTGGACCATCTGAGGCTCTGGCTCTATGCACGTGCCTGCTGTTGATGTTGGCTGTCAGCAGGACCCTCAGCTTGGACCTTCGGCCAGAAACCCCACATCCCACCTCCCTCACAGCCTGGGGGCCGGGCTTCAAGACTGAGTCTCCCCAGACAAGGTGGAAGCACATGGCATGTTAGGCCCCAGCCCCGGAAGCCCCTCAGTTCATTTCTACTGTCCCCTATTGCTTGAGGGAGTCACAAATGTCGGCCAGGTTCAGGGGGAGGGGACACAGACCTGGCTCTCCGTGGGAGGGTGTCAGCATCACGTTGTAGAGGAGCGTATGGAATGGGGAATACCCTGGCGCTTATCTCTGGGAAGTAGAATCTGCCACATGAGGGATGTGGAGACCAGGATCTGTCAAGTGCTGAGTAGGTAGGTGGATGCACGAGTCAAGTGAGGTCAAGTCAGAGAAATACAATGTGGAGGCTGCCGTATACAGCTGGTGTTACAGCCGACGGGGATGAGTGGAGAGAGGGAGAGGAAGGGGGTTGTGAAGCGCGGCATTACTTACTGTGCATTGAGTGGATGTATAGACTCTGCATCGTGGGGGACACGTTGTGGAGACCATGCAGCTGGGCTCCCTGCTGATATTAGCATTGATTTCAGCTCAGTTTCTGACTCTGCACTTTTATCTCCCTCCCAGCTGCCCCTGGTGCCAGAGCCCCGCGGTCAAATCTAACACAATTCCTTTTGTCCCCAGGAAACTGGCCTCTCTGCTGTGTTTTGCAGTGCCTTTGGGCTTCCCCTGTATAACAATAGCCATGAGTATTCAGATTTGTATAAAACCTTTAACCTTCACTAGAGGTTAAAGAAATGAAAAATGAAAGAAAAGAAATGAGTGAAGAAAGCCACTTTTCATCCTTAAGAGAACAGATGAAGCTTAGAAGCAAAGCTCTAGTGAAGCATCAGGAGATCTTTATTTTGTGATCAGACTAAATGCCAGACTATCAAAAAAGGGTGAAACACAAGCTGCTTAGCATGGTGCCTAAAATTGTCATAATCTGGCCCTTCCCTTTCCTGCCTCATGTGATAGCAACCCCCATTATGTTCTGGTTACTCCACTCAAATCCCCAAACGTGCCACACCTGCTCACCTCTCCAGGGCTTTGCTGCCCTTTTCTATTCCTGGCAAACTCCTATGCATCCCTCAAAGTCCAGCTTGAATGTCCTCTGCCCTACAAAACAGGCATCCCTAGTCTTTGGTAACCCTGTAATGCTTATCCCAAGCAGAGAGTCAGTTCCTTCAGGGCTGTAATACAGGGTACTCTTTTCTGCAGGTCTGGCACCCAGCAATGCCAGACACAGAATAGATAATCGCTATACTTTTTGCTTTTGGAATGGATACACTAAAACTTTAACGCCGCACTTTGGTGAAGAAAAGCACTTTGTTTCCCCTCTAATTTCTTGGTGTTCCTTCTAGAGTTAGGGCCTGAGTGGCTGCTGAGGGAGGTCTGACCCCACTGCTGAGGTCCCTCATCTGTACGGCAGCCCCACAGCCTGGACAGGAGGACAGTGTTGGCCCCAAACTCAGCTTGATTTCTGCCTGCTTCACAGATGGGGGTGAGGGAGCCCTACAAACTCACCAATTTCCAGGTCATTTGGCAGGATGGCTCTTATCCTGATCTGCCATAGCCCAATGTCTGTTGACTCCTATTCATAAAACCTGAACTCTCAGGAATCAATGGGCTTAACAAATCATTTTGACTAACTAAATGCATGGGCTACAGAAGCTGGTCCTAATGTAGTTTTAGGAAGCTTGAAGAAAAAGGGCAGAGGGATGTATACTGTAGTACTTTGTGAAAGTGACATGGCTGTTAGAAAACACGGCCTTGCCTATAGGAAGCTCTGTTTGTTCTAAATTTTTTTGATTTATAATGTTGTGTTAATTTCTGCTGTACAGCAAAGTGATTTGGTTATACATATTATACATACATTCTTTTTTATATTCGTTTCCATTGTGGTTTATCACAGGATATTTAATATAGTTCCCTGTGCTATACAGTAGGACCTTGATGTTTATGTGTTCTCTATATAATAGTTTGCATCTGCTAATCCCAAACTCCCAATCCTTCCCTCTCCCACCCTCCCTCCCCCTTGGCAACCACAAATCTGTTCTCTATGTCTGTGAGTCTGTTTCTTTTTCATAGATAAGTTCATGTCATATTTTAGATTCCACATATAAGTGATATCATGTGGTATTTGTCTTTCTCTTTCTGACTTAACTTCACTTAGTATGATCATCTCTAGGTCCCTTCATGTTTCTGGGAAAGGCATTATTTCATTCTTTTTTATGGCTGAGTAATATTCCATTGTATGTATGTACCACATCTTCTGTATCCATTGATCTGTTAATGGACATTTAGGTTGTTTCCACATCTTGGCTATTGTGAGTAGTGCTGCTATGGACATTAAGGTGCATATAACTTTTTGATAGGAAGCTCCATTTATCATAAGGGATGATGGCAGAAATCCCTGCGTGACAGTTACTGCAGACAGTTACTAGGACTTCCAAATAATGTCCTCTGGTTGTGCATGGGTGGCAAGAGCTGTCTCCAGGAGACTGAAGATTTGTGGGAGGGAGCAGGTGTGCCAGAGACTTCCCTTCCTGTGTCTCTCAATGTCTGTCACTACTAAGAAATAAAGAGATGCTTCTCTTACCCGAAGAGCAACAAGGAGTTCCCCTCCTCTGTCGTTGTCTTACAACAACAGTGAAGGGCTGTCTGAGGTACACAGACCCCTTTGCAGCAATGCCAACATTTCTGGTCTCCACCCATGGGTCCTGGCGTGGGTGACGAGATCAGCTCTCACGGTTCAGAAGATACTGCATCCCCACCTGCTCATCCCCTGGGCTCTCAGGCAACCTCGAGATCCTCCCTGGAACCCTGGTGGCCCTCCATCCTCTGGGGCGTACGGCTCCCTGGTGGGGAGTTGCCAACCAACACGCCGGGAGATGTGACAGCCCACGTGACTGGTGAGGAGTCAGGTGAGCACGTGTAGAACTAGGAAGCCAAGGACCACGTGCAAGTGGGGAAGGAACTGGGGAGAGGCTGGAGGGAGGGAGTGAAGGGAGCAGGGTGATGGGGGTAGACTTGGAACCAGCGAGGCCAGAGCCGGTGGGAGAAGCTGGGGTCGGACATGAGGCTGCCCAGCATTTGCTCAGCAAGACTTAGCCTTGTCTTGACACTGATCTGATGCTAATGGGCAGAGGGGGTGGCCTGGCTTCTGGTGCCAGGCGGGCAGTCGTGTCCTGTCACGTCCCCGCCAGCGTTTGGGCTCAGCATCCTCTTCACTCCCTGGCAGCACGCTGAACTTTCTCTTGCATTAGTCATCTTGCCGTGCAACAATTTACCCCAGGATATAGCAGTTTGAAACAACAAATATTATCTCACACAGTTTCCAAGGGTTTGTTTTATTATTATTCTTTTGTGGTTTCTTTAGGGTCTACAATAAGAATCATACAACAGTCCATTTCTGCCTTCCATCCCTTCTGTTATTACTGCTATGTATTTTATGTCCACATATGTTATAAATCCCATAATCCTTTGGAGTTTTTTTGCTGTAGACAAGGGTTGGCAAACTTTTTCTGTAAAGAGCCAGATAGTAAATATTTTAGGCTTTGAGGGCTGTATAGTCTCTATTGCAACTATCTAACACTGCCATTGTAGCACAAAAGCAACCGTAAGAAGTAAATAAATGAGCATGACTGTTTTCCAATAAAACTTGATGTACAAATACAGGCAGCAGACAGGTTTTGACCTGTGGGCTATAGTTTGTAACCCCTGCTTTAAATAGTCAAAACTTATGTCTTAAAGAAGTAGATTAAAAAAAAAATTATCCACATATTTACCCTATCTGTCACTCTTCTTACTTTTTTTTTTTTTTTCTTGAGATCCCCAATTCCCTTTGGTATCATTTTCCTTCTGCCTGAAGAAATTCAGCATTTCTTGTACAGCAGGTATGCCAATAATACATCATCTCAGCCATTGTTTATATGAAAAAAAATCTTTAATTTACCTTCATTTTTGAAAGACATTTTTGCTTGGTATAGAATTCTAGGTTGACAAGCTTTTTCTTTCATTCTTGTAAAGATGTATTTCATCTTGTTACCAAGTCCAAGCTCACTCTGCTTGTTGCACAACAGGCGAGGTGGTAAAGCAAGGAATATGACTTTATTCAGAAAGCTGGCAGACTGAGAAGATGGAGGACTAGTGTCCCCAATAACCATCTTATTGGGGTCTGGATGCCAGTTTCTCTTATACAACAGAGAGGGGGAGGAGGTGAGGAAGTAAAGTAAAAAGGCCATTAATCTTGCAAGATATCTCCTGGCTTGGCCCGCATCAGGGAGGGGATGTGTTCATTTCTTCTTTTCTGCAGCCATTCACAGGTGGGCTGGGTTCCTTGTGGCAGGCCATTACATATGCTTACGGCTATAGACAGCATCCTTTTAGTGATTAGAATAACAAAAGCAATAAAAAGCAAAGGTTAAAGTAAAAGAAACAGATCCAACATGGAGTCAGATTTTGCCCTTCCCTGTTACACTTTGTCTTCTGGCTTCCATGGTTTCTCAGGAAGGCAGCTATAATTTTTATCATTTCTTACCTTATATAAGTAATTTTTTTCCCTAGCTGCCTTCACGATTTTGTTCTTTATCTTTGAATTTTTGTTACCGAATGCAAGTTTATGTGCCTGATGCACAGTGAGGCCAAAAAACTGAAACATCAGAGTTTGGAGCACAGAAAGGTTTATTGCAGGGCTGAGGAAGGTGAATGGGTGGCTCGTACTCAAAAAAACCTGAACTCCCTGATGCTTTTTGGAGAGAAGTTTTTATAGGCAGAATTTGGGGTGAAGGCTGTAGGGTATGTGACTTTCTTCTGATTGGTTGTTAATGAGGTAACAGGGTGGGGCTCCAGGAATCTTGTGCTCAGCCTGAAGTTACCATCCTTCACCTGGGTGAGGGCCTTAGTTCCTGCAGAAGAACTCAAAGATATTGTTATATATATTCCTTGAAGAGGAAACAGGATCCTGCTTTAACTGCTGCACTATTGTTTCTTGACTGTTCCTCCTTTGTTTCTGCTTCCCCTTAAATCCTTGATTAGCAACTGTTTGAATCTGCCTTTTGGTATTCAGGGAGGTCTAGGAGTCTGAAGCCTTTTTCCTGCAAATAAGAAACAGGGGACACAGAAAAGCTTGGTTTCATTTTCAGCAGTTTGACTAGGATGTGTCAGGTGTATTTTTCTTTGTGTTGATCCTGCCTGGGGTTCTCTGAGCTTCTTGGATCTGTGGTTCTTCAATCATTTTAGAAATTCTTGGGCATCATGTCTTTAGATATTTCTTCCGTCTTATTCTTTCTATTCACTCCTGGAACTCCAGCTGCATGTATGTTAGACTGTTTCAAATTATCCATCACCAGCACCATCACCTCTACCACCTCCATCACCACCATCATCACCTCTACCACCTCCACCACCATCACCTCTACCACCTCCATCACCTTCACCACCTCTATCACCATCACCTCCATCACCACCATCATCACCTCTACCACCTCTACCACCATCACCTCTACCACCTCCATCACCACCACCATCACCTCCTCTACCACCTCTACCACCATCACCTCTACCACCTCCATCACCACCACCTTTACCACCTCTGCCACCTCCACCTTCACCTCCACTTATACAATGCTTACTATGAGGCAGGTATTATTCTAAGCATTTTACATATATTAACTCTTTTAGTCATCACATCAACTCCATAATATAATTGTATACACATTACTATTATCCTGATTTTACAGGACTTGGAAGAGTTATCTGGACTAATGCAGAGGAAAATAGTACAAGTTGTGGAGGCTTCTGAAGCCTTGGTGTATGACTACAAATGCTGTTCCAATATTGAACCTGGTAATTCTGTTGCTTAAGTCCCTTTCAAGGAAATACATTCAACCAATCGTTCATTCATCAAACATTTATGGGATGTCTCCTGTGTGACAGGAAGAGATACAAAGATAAATAGCCAACAAAGGCTGGTACCACCCCACTGCCAAGAATATAAGCTTGCAGCTGTGGACCTGCCCCCTTCCTCGCCCCCCTGCTGGATTTCAGAGTGCCTCTGGCTAACAGATATTGCTTCCCTTCCCCGGCCTCCCCCGCTTTCCTCCTCAGAAGTCTTCCTGCTTTGGAAGTTCCAGTGCCAAGTTGATGGGCTAATTGCTTTGTGGCCTCAGGCCTGGAACTGGACAGCTCAGACATTTCCTAGGATTCTGGGCCTGTGAGGTTTCTGAATAACCACCTCTTTTTTCTGTTTTCTACATTCCAAAGTCCCAAGAAATTGGTTGGTGGTATTTGACTTGCTGAAAATCATATACACTGAAGTTTCCTCATTCCAGTTTCTCTCTGGACTACAGTTTTTTAAGTGAGAATAATTGTGTGCTGGGGACAGTTCTGGTTTACATCTGTTGCCTGAATGTAATCATTAATTATACCCCCATTCACTCACAAAAAGGCTTATTAAATGAAAAACTATATGGTCACCTGAAGTTAAGAAACCTCAAATCCAATTTTGTTGCAGCTTAATCTGCTTTCTCATCTGTTGGACGAAGTCTAACAGCTCTCGTATATGCTGTGACAGTGGATGAAAGAGTAGAAGAAAGTGTTCTGAACTTGCTACAAGGAGTCACTCTAGAAACTAAGGTGGCTTATTATTCTTACTATAATCTTTATGATGCCTACTGGCTTGTAACAGATGTACTCGATTTAGGTCCTGGTGAAAACTTTACAGTAGGATCATAATTTTGTACATGTAATTATATATATGCTTATGAATTTATGTAATTCTTTGAGATGCCTTCTCTTTTACTGAAGATCTTCAATTGTCCTTGGCTCTCTCACACTTGTTTCTCCCCTAAACTGATGTGGGTGCTGGGACGGCTCTTTGGGGACTGTGCCCAGGGCAAAGGATGGCTCCACTGCCTAGAGCAGGGGTTGGCACACTTTTTCTGTAAAGGGCCGGGCAGTAAATATTTTAGACTTTGCAGGCTGCATGGCTTCTGTCTTTGTAGCACTTAACTCTGCCTTTGTAGCATGTAAAGCAGCCATAGACAATAGCCAACAAATGAGGGCGTCTGTGTGTTGATAAACTTTATTTACAGAGAGGCCCTTGGGCCATAGTTTGCCGGCTCCATGGTCTAGAGGCCTGTTCCTGGGCCCTGATTTGACCTGGGCTCTCCTCTTCATGAGCCCTTGTCAACCAGGTGTGGGAGACATGTTCACACCTAGGGGGACCTCAGGGATTCCTTCTTCAGGAACCGAATAATTACTCCTTTCCTTCTTTGGAGAAAATGGGGTTTTCTTAGGATAATGATGGGTAAGTATAGGTTTATTCATTCTCAAACAACGACAGAAATTAAGATCGGAGGTTTGATCAGCTAACTAACAGTCAACTGGGAAGAATACAACCTATGTGGTGAAGGCACAGGGCCAGGCCAGACACTTGCAGCGAGCAGAACCTCCCACTCACAGACCTCTGGTCTCTGGCCCTTTTCACTTCACACCGCTATCCACCTTTCCTTTCCACCGCTATCCACCTTTCCTTTCCACATTCACTTTCTTTGGAGAAAAAAGAAAAATTTGATTGTTTTCATGTGGGTGAGTGGTCCTGCAGGAGCCCCTCGGGGGAGGTGGGGGGTGTCTCAGAGAGCTGCAGTTGGAGGTGAATGTCACAGCCCTGCAGGTGGGCAGAGGCGGGCGGGGACTGGGGTCCCCTGCTCCCTGACAGGCGGTGACCTTAGGGCAGGCTTTGCTGGTCAGGGCACAAGCCCTCCCGAGACAGCAGCCCCGAAGGGGTCTCGTGACGTCATCATTGTTGCAATAAGTTGTTTCCATCGAGGTGGAGATGAGGGCAGAGTTAAGAGGCCCCCACGTAACACAGAGTGGATCTGCTTTACAGCCGCGGGGCCAGTAGCAAGAGGTGGTCACGGGCGGTGGAACCTTTGAGGGCAGCTCTCCTCCAGGAATCCTGAATCCCAAATTGCCAAAAGTCGTAAACGGGCAGTTCCCAATTTACATGCATGTTAGCTACCAAAAGTTGCTAATAAGTCAGTTTTTTTGGAACCTGGAATGTATTCCATAGAAACTATTGTGTTATGGTGATAAGGTGACTGCCAGCTCACTTACACCTATTCAACCCACAGTAAACTCATCTATTAATACTGCAAAGACTGACGGGTGTGTAGTGAGCATTGGGGGCTCAGGAGACACTGGGGGATCATCCCCCCACTCCCCGCCCAGGAGCATCAGAAGCTCCCTCCCTTCCCCCGCCAATGCCCCATAGAGACTGGCTGTGGCTTTCAAGGCCCCAGAAGCCCAGGGGCAGGAGGAAGTGGGTGGGTGGGAGCTGGTGTGGGACAGGGTCCCGCCCAGGAACCACCAGGCTGCATCCAGTTCTCAGTTGAGTCCTTGATATTATTAAACATAATAACGTTGGTTTATTGTTTTCCTTAATCCAGCTGTCATGAGAATTCATTTTAGAAAACTTACAAAATATAGATAAACAGAAGGAAGGACAATTAAATATCCCATATTTGGTATACAGACTTCCAGTGTGCGTCTACGTATGTGTCTATGCATGTATTTACATATAGGTTCATAAACTTTGCAAATGATATATTGTGAATACTTTTGTGTCATTAAATATTTCAAAATGGATAGATATACCATAATTTATTTAACCAGCTTCCTATGGTTGGACTATTAGGTTTTTCTATCAGAAATAACCTGGTGATTTGCATGGATCCACTCTCATTTCCTGGATGATTCAAAAAGGGGACAAGGCGTGTGTGTGAGTTCAGGTATTTAATGACTTATTACCGACACATCTTTGGCTCCCCCCCGTGTGAGAAGGCTTACCTCCACCTTTACCAACACTTGATATTAAAACCTTTAAAAACTCTTTGCTAAATTGATAAGTAAAAAATGGTACCAGGTTTTGTTGCATTTTTTTTTTAAGTTTATTTATTATTTTTGGCTGTGTTGGGTCTTTGTTGCTGTGTGCAGGCTTTCTGTAGTTGCAGCGAGTGGGGGGGCGCTACTCTTCGTTGCAGTGCGCGGGCTTCTCATTGCGGTGGCTTTTCTTGTTGTGGAGCACGGGCTGTAGAGCACACGGGCTTCAGTAGATGCGGCACGTGGGCTCAGTAGTTGTGGCTCACGGGCTTAGATGCTCCGCAGTATGTGGGATCTTCCCGGACCAGGGCTTGAACCCGTGTTCCCTGCATTGGCAGGCGGATTCTTAACCATTGCGCCACCAGGGAAGCCCGCATTTTTTTTTGAGTATTGATGAGCTTGGACATTTTAATATGTTTATTAGCCCTTTTGTGAATTGCTTCCTTCTTTAAATCAAAACACTGGTGTCCCTGGGTTGCTATAGCACTTTGGAATGGAAGTGAGTGTATCCAGGTTTTATTACCCTTTGAAATGTAAGCACAGGCAAATCTTCCCAGGGTAATGAATTTTCTGTCTCTGACTCCCAAGCCTTTTTAAAAAATTTTATTGGAGTATAGTTGATTTACAATGTTGTGTTACTTTCTGCTGTACAGCAAAGTGACTCAGTTATACATCTACATCTATCCACTCTTTTTTAGACTCTTTTCCCAAGTAGGTCATTACGGAGTATTGAGTGGAGTTCCCTGTGCTATAGCGTAGGTTCTTATTAGTTATCTATTTTGGATATAGTAGTGTGATTCCCAAGTCTTGTTCTCTATCCTTCATCCTCTGACCCGGGCTGCCCTGACTGCCCAAGTCCCAGTGTATTCATGCCGTTTCCCTACCGTACCCAGTGCGGGTCTGGTATTGAGGTACTTTGCCTTTTTGGAACTGTGAGCTTTGAAGTAAAAGGAACGGAGGATAAAGTTGGATCAGGAAAGCAGTAGGAAATCATGGACGACCTTAAAGCCAAGAGATTGGATATATCCACCTACCGAAGCATTTGTGTTGTGTCCAGTAATTGGCCATCGTAAATAGAGTTGCCATGAGTGCCCAGGTGTTTGGCAGACACACGCACTTGCTTTGTGTTGGGTATTTACCTGGGAGTGGAATTATTGGGCCAGAGAGTAGGTGTATGTTTAGCTTTAGTAGATAATGTTAAACAGTTTTCAAAAAAGCCCAGTTTAACCTCCAACCAAGCAGTGTCTGAGAGCTCAGCTGCTTTAAACCTTTACTGACTTTTGGTACTTTCAGTCCTCGAATTTTAAGCATTCCGGTAGGTTTCATATATCTTTTAAGGAGCTAATTTGATGCCACATATAATATTTTTACTTTTTCCGTTCTCATTTAGTTTATTTTTATTTTTTGTTTTTCTTCTTTTTTTTTATACAGCAGGTTCTTATTAGTTATCTATTTTATACATATTAGTGTATATATGTCATTCCCAATCTCCCAATTCATTCCCCCCCACCCCCGCTTTCCCCCCTTGGTGTCCATACGTTTGTTCTCTACTTCTGTGTCTCTATTTCTGCCCTGAAAACCAGTTCATCTGTACCATTTTTCTAGATTCCACATATATGCATTAATATACAATATTTATTTTTCTCTTTCTGACTTACTTCACCCTGTATGACAGTCTCTAGGTCCATCCACATCCGTACAAATGACGCAAATTCGTTCCTTTTTATGGCTGAATAATATTCCATTGTATATATGTACCACATCTTCTTGATCCATTCATCTATCGATGGGCATTTAGGTTGCTTCCATGACCTGGCTATGATAAATAGTGCTGAAATGAACATTGGGGTGCATATATCTTTTTGAATTATGGTTTTCTCTGGGTATATGCCCAGTAGTGGGATTGCTGGGACATATGATAGCTCTAGTTCTACTTTTTTAAGGAACCTCCATACTGTTCTCCATAGTGGCTGTATCAATTTACATTCCCACCAACAGTGCAAGAGGGTTCCCTTTTCTCCACACCCTCTCCAGCTAGTTTAGTTTTAAAATAGATATTTTAATCTTTTTAATCTATAGCTATTACATTTTATGGAAACACTGTATGTTCAAGATTTTGTACACTTTCTAATAAAAAATTCTGGGTATAGTCCCTTTATGATGATTTTCACCCTTTTCTACTACCTATAAAGAATTCTTCTTCATGTCTATGCTGCACATTTCTTTTTGACAGTGTTTTTTTTTTTTACCACTTCTCATTCATCCTACAAAATGGTATCCAATACCTCACTCTTAAGTTTTGTCTTATTCTGCTCTATTAAAATGACATGGCATCAATATTAAGCTGAAATAAATTCAGCATGGATTGTTCGTAAACCTCCTTTCTTCAGATGTAAGTTACAGTGTGAAGACTGACTTGGGCTCGTATCTTGCCCACACAGCTTACTAGCTGTGTGACCTTGGGTGAGTTGACTTAACCTCTCAGAGCTTCAGGCTCCCCATCTGTAGAGTAGGAATAACAAAACCCAACCCTTATGATATATAAAGTGTCCTAAATGCACTACGTACTCTATAAATATTAGTTTCCTTCTGTGCTGGAAGCAAAAGCATCAGCTGCCTCTTTGTTACATTTGCCTCTTTAGTTCACGAAACTATTAAAAGTGGGCATGCCTTCACTTCTCTGCTAACCGTACCTCACTGGCTGGCAGGAAACCCAAACTGTTAAACATCGCCTGGACTTCATTTACTACTGGTTTACCCTGCACCCCCTGTAAATCTAAACATCTTGTGTGACATTCCTGGTCTTGCTCTAGGACAGAAATTATTCAATATAAAACTTTATCTTTTGATGTGTGGAGTGTCCCCAGACAAAATAGTGCTCTTACAGTTGGGATTTTGAGAGCCTTCTGCAGATGTGTGGGTTGGAACAGTGCCTCCGTCCCCCCCTTTGGCCACATTTGCCACATTTCTTCAGCACTTGACATTTACATCTGTCTTCCAGAGGGGTGGGCTACTGGCTCCCTAGTTTAGCTAGAACTTTGCCAAGCAGCCTGGAACAGGGGACCACTTTATATTCTGGAGCCAACTTCATTCCTACCAGCCAGAGATCCATCTCTGCCACCAGGTGAAGGTGCTGGTACCCATCCACTTGACCCCGATCCTACTTATGGATGCAAACACTTTAAAAATGGACGACTGAGCAGTGGGGGAATGAAACACTCCGGATGCTTAAAAATGCTGGCAACTGCCAAAGAAAAGGCAGCTGGCGCTGCGGTAGGCGGCTTGAAAATTCTCAGTGCTTTTGTTCTTCTTGTCTTTGCCTCTCCTCCCCACCAGGGTGCACACATGCGACAAGGGACTGGCATCAAGAAAGTGCCAGCTTGCTTAGTAACGAGAAGTCATTGTCAATCGAGGGTTCAAATACAGACCTTTTTTTCCCCAAGGTTAATCACCAGTGCCACTGGGAATAAGCAACACCAACAGAGAGTGGGATTTACAGAGGCATTTTGGAGACAATCTAGGAACTTGCCCACAGTACTGTGAGCCTGCTGGACAGGCCCAGATAAGGCCCATCTCTCAGTCCCAGGGAGGGCATTCCTGGTCTCTGCCATCATGACTGTCACCTGGGTCTTCAAACCCATCCTCTCCCCTGAGCTCCAGGGCCTGTTCTCTAAATGGAGGAGCCGTGCCCTTCAGGAGGCTCATGAAAACATCCCCACGAGAGATGCGGAGAAAAGCGAACCCTCCTACACTGGTGGTGGGAATTAAATGGTGCAGCCACTGTGGAGAACAGTATGGAGGTTGCTTAAAAAACTAAAAATAGAGTTGCCATGTGATGCAGCAATCCCACTCCTGGGCATATATCCAGAAAAGACGAAAACTAATTAGAAAAGATACGTGCACACCAATGTTCATAGCAGCACTATTCACAGTAGCCGAGACATGGAAACAACCTAAAGGTCCATGGACAGATGAATGCGTAAAGAAGATGTGGTACATATTTACAATGGAATATTACTCAGCCATAAAAAAGAATGAAATAATGCTATTTGCAGCAACATGGATAGACCTAGAGATGATCATACTAAGTGAAGTAAGACAGAGAAAGACAAATATCATATGATATCACT
Source organism: Balaenoptera borealis (assembly GCF_965194805.1). Classification (NCBI taxonomy): domain Eukaryota; kingdom Metazoa; phylum Chordata; class Mammalia; order Artiodactyla; family Balaenopteridae; genus Balaenoptera; species Balaenoptera borealis. The sequence goes on from NC_138874.1 coordinate 27,001,554, forward strand.
TATATGTGGAATCTAAAATATGATACAAATGAACTTATTTACAAAACATAGACTTACAAACATAGAAAACAAACTTATGGTTACCAAAGGTGCAGTGGGGGGAGGGATAAATTAGGAGTTTGGGATTAACATGTATACACTACTATACATAAAATAGATAAACAACAAGAACCTGCTGTATAGCACAGGGAACTATACTCAATGTCTTGTAATAAACTATAATGGAAAAAATATGAAAAAGAATATATGTATAACTGAGTCACTTTGCTGTACACCAGAAACTAACACAACATTGTAACTCAACTATACTTCAATAAAACAAGCAAACAAACAACATCCCCACATGTGTTAATCATCTCACTTGACTTGCTGACCTCTCCTCATTCCTCTTGTTTCTGTTAATGGTTCCATCACTTTCTTGGAACCATTCTTTCCACACTGCTCAAAAAGGTCTGGTTTATTACTTTAGGTGAAGTGCTTTTGTAACAGACACTGCAGGCAACCCCCCAACAGCCATCCGTTCCTTCTTCCACAGTGATGGGATTTTCACCTGGGCTGCCCTGGACCCCGACTCCACCTTCCAGTTCCCTGCCCCTGGGTGTGGCAACACGCTGAGCTCTGGCCAAAGGGCTGTGAGTGAGATTATTAGGTGCAACTTCTAGGTCATTTCCTTAAAGGAAGGGGTGCTCTCTCCTTCCGTCCCTTCTTCCATCCTGCCGCCCAGACCATGGAGGGGGGGAGCAGCGAGTTTGGGGAACGCCAACAAGGGAACACCACAGGGATGGCAGAGCGACTGGGGAGGCGGGGCCTGGTCTGAGACGTGGGCGGCTGCCGTACCGGCCATGGGCCTGTCACATGGGGACCGTCACATGTGGACGATAACAGGAGAGAGATATCCATGTCTACCTTGAATCCGGATTGTTTGGGGTCTCTGCGAGAACACTTGAAATTTTTCCTAATGAAAACAGCCCCCAGAGAGGCCCCAACTTGCAGGATCAGACTCTGATTTGAAGGCAGAATTTGGATGTGACAATGGTGGCAGCTAGAGAAGCTTCGATGGAAGTGCTACCGAATTAGCTGGAAACACAGAGCTCACCCTCTCCACGTGTCTCCACCACCCCTCTGCCTTCCGTGGTCACCTGGACCCTGGGTCTTGCCTTTTCTGTTGTCCAGGGGCCCTTACCTTACTGTACGGGCTTCCTAGAGACTTCCTCTCTCTCTCTTCTGTCTTTTCTCCTATCCTTTCTACCCTTTGATACCGGATGAATCTTTGTAAAAGACTGATTTCAATATCTTGATTCCCACTCATAGGTCCCCAGTGACCCCCATATGACTGATGACCTCATCCTCCGTCTCCTCCTCCAGTGAACGTTCCCCGCCTGCTGGGCGGATCACAGATCTTCAGAAACCTGTTGGTTTCATGTTCATTTCCCGTCTTTGCCCATGGTGCCATGACAGTGATGCCTTTGCCTTTTCTTGTCTGAAATCAGCCCAGTCCCCCCAGCAAGAAGGCCAAGCTCATCCCTGCCCGCTCTGACCTCTGCTGCATCTGGGTCCCATGCTGTCTGTAGTTGCTCATCTCACTATTCTTGGGATGATGTGTCTCTTATTCATTCCAATAGCTAGTAGAATCATAGAATTTTGGAGTTTGTCAATGACTCAGATGTGTTTTTCGCCAGCTGGAATATAAATTCAGAGAGTCCTAATCAGAGCCCCATTTTACAATGTCCCCCTTTCCAATCACCGCTTTGATCATAAGAGAATAAAACTCAAAAAACAAACTCCCCAGGCGGCTATCAGGGGCTGCGCACTTAGAACCTTTCCTCAAGCAGCGCGTTTTACCGGCGGTGTTGGCGCCCACTGTACCCTTTGAAGGAAATCACAGCCCTCACCTCCTGCTTGGAGGTTTGGAGAAAACAGCGATGTGACAGTCCATCGAACATAAAGCAAGTTGGGGGTAGCGGGGTGTGTCCCGGCCTCCTGAGAGTCTCGCTTGAGTTGAATTGATGGATCACAGCACATTCCCGGCCTCCCTGTGTCAGAAAGAGAATCTCTTCTGTCGTAAGAATCAGGGCAGGAAGGGCTCCATGGGCATCTCTGGACGTTTTAGATTCATAATGCTGGATTTCTTTTTCTAGAAGAGCCTAGATCATCTCAGAGACAACCTCTAATTCCAAACACAATGGCAAGCACATAGTGGGAGCATAATTAACGCCTCCTGGCTGTCTGGTAATTGCATGGCTCGCCTTAAACATTAGCTGGGGAATGCAGCTCTGATCTCAGAGAAGAAATCATCCACCCATTTCCCTTTTCCTTGTCACATTGCTTCCTAAAGTTTTCCTCCAGTTTCCAGCTAGCCTGGTTTTCATTTCCTGCCTAATTTCTGCTTCTACCTGCTTTGTTTTTCGCGCTCTTGACTATAGCTACCATATGGAGAGCGAGCTATCGTGGAGTCCTCAACAACAAACAGGGTTTCTAGTGTGCTGTGGTTTTTATTTCTTTTTCTTACAAGAGACCGTAGGCTTCAAAGGTTTGGTCTGGCATTGAAAGCTGGGGTGGGCACTCAGATTCCCTGGGCAGTCAGAAATTTCTCCAGCCCAGCAAGACTGAAGTGGTTTGGTAGAATCTGTTTAAAGAAAGAACTCAGCCATCCTAGTGCTGCTTTAGCATTTGCTCTGTTGACAGTAGCAGGTGTTTGCTTTGAAGCTTACTAGGAATACGAGGTAAGTGTGAGTCGTCGTGTCAATCATTTTTTTCTAGCTTCTGTATTTTTTTTTCTGTTGAGGAAGCTTCTAAGTCAGTGAAAAGAAGGTCCTGGCTCTGCTGATTATCTGCCTGAGTGGAGGCCCGAGAGGCAGGAGCCAGGGGTGGTTTCGAGCAGGTGGGGGAAAGGAGTGCAGTGCAGTTGCGCCCCTCCCTCCACGTGGCCCAGCCGAGCTGCTCCTGGAAGCCCCCGAGCGTTCAGAGCTCCTGCAGGGCTGTTACCATGATTTAAAGCCCTGAGAATATGAACTAGCAGGAGGTAGGTTGTGGGTGGATGGTGTCATTCTGGCCCTGAAAGGCCCCCATAAATCAGTACAACCCCCCCCGCAGACTCCCTTCCAGCTGGTCTCTGGAGGCCCCCTGCCCACTCTGCTCTCACAGGGGACAGGAGGCAAGTCCTCGGGTCGGTGGGCACTGCCCAGGCCGCCTGCCCTCCTGCAGCCCCTAGAGGAACCAGCCCAGAGTCCGGGGCCCAGGCTGGAGCTCAGGGTCTGGTCGGGGAGGATTTGACTTTGGTGGTCCTGGTGATGTGTCTTTAATGCAACAGTTCTGTCCTGTTGGATAAACACAGTGGCACTCTCTGAACCGGGGACAAGCCCGGTTTGTTCCTTCCTTCTCCTTTGTGCTTTGTTCCCGGCGCGTCCCTGGCACAGCCTGGCATGGCTGTGCCCCAGCGAGCTGCCAAAGCTCCGCTCTGCCCTTGAGTAAGACGGGGACATGTCGAAGGTCAGCCCTCTCCCCTCCCCGAGGGCAGAGGACAGGCTGAAACCCAGCCAGTGTCCCCGGGCGCTGTCAGTTTGAAGGTTTAAACGTGTTCCCTGTCCTAGTCTCCCCCCAGGTCACCTGTTCTCCCTCCTCGCCGCATGGAGAGCTGGGCTCAGGGCAGCTGGGGTGAACTTTGCCCCCTGAGCTCGTTGACCTCTCCGGCTAGGCAGGTAGGCACAACTTCATTTCTTAGTAGAAAATCAAGTGGGAAAGAAGACCTGGCAGCAGCAACTCTTAGGAGCCGAAGAGGGAGATTCGGGTGACCCTGCACCTCGAGGACGAATCCCGAACCCCTAGAACCCCTAAAGGCACTGACGGCAGTAAAGTTGCCCTGCCTGCCCCGGGGTCCTCCACTCACCCCCTCCCTGGGCTTCAGGGCGCAGGGGCAGGAAGCCTCCTTCTGGGAGGGGACCTGGGGCTTCCTGTCTGCTGTGGCGGACTTCGGCCACCTGACTGTGGACTTACACGTGCTTCGTTGGCTGGTTGGGTTTTGGTCACCAGGGAACTAAGAACAGGAAGGACCAGTAGACAGATAAGACCTGCCACTCTGGGGTCACATCCAGGGTGGGGTCATGGTCCCCGCACAGCTGGGGTGGGGTCGCGGTCTCTGCACTCCCGGGGGCCGACGCTCCCTAAGCAGATGCTCTGCCCACACGGCCCTTGCCGCGGTGTCTGCCCTGCCCTGCCACTCCGGCCGTGCGGCCTCGCACAAGTGACTTCCCACCCTTGTGCCCCCCTCCTGCAGCTGCTGAATTAATTGCGAGCAGCATCGTTGCACGGGAGCTCTGTGAAGGTTGGGACAGCAAAGGCAAAGCCCTAGAACAGTGCCTGGCACAAGAAAGTGGCCAAATTCTCTTTCTGTTGACATTTCCATTTCCTGTCCATCGATGTATGGTTTTTACTGTTTTATTTTTAGTCAAGGATTAGATCTCGTTTCCGGTCTTTTGTGTCCTGAATTCAGGCTGCGGGGACACAGTCCACCTGCCTTCGAGACTTTTCGCTCTGAAAGGTCATTGGCGTCTCAGGATCAGCTCTCGTTTGAACTGCTCCCCTCTTTCCTCTTGTGTCTGCAGAACGATGTTTTCCGGGCCCCGGACAGTCTGGAGCAGGCCTGTCCTTGCTTCTCTGTGAGCATCCTCGCTGCGTCCCGGTTCCTGCCCGCGTGCGCGGCGCTCTCGGCGCGGCCGGCAGGGGGCGCTGAGCGGCCGATCCCAGCTCCAGGCCGGGGCGGGGTCCCGAGGCACCAGCCGTCCTGCTGCGGGGGAGCTGGACCCTCCCTTGGCTCGGGGCCCCGCTGCGCACCTGTGCACGCAGAGCTGTGGAGGCGGAAGGCTGTGTGTTGTAGCTGTTGAGAGTTTTGCAGGCAGACGGCCCCGTGATGAGGCTTCTCGGCTCTGCTTCCTTGGGCTGCAGCCCCCTAGGTGCTGGGGAGGTTGCTGGAGGGGCGGGGGCGGGACAAGCTGTTGGAGTCGCTGGGTGGCTGGCAGAGATATCAGTCACCAGGGTGATTTCTGGGCCGGACCGTTGCGCTGATCTTTTCTCTCCTGGCCCCTCACCCGCTTTTCCTCTCCCAGGGCTCTGCTCCCCCTGCCTGTGCGTGAGGCTTAGGGCTGCCGCCTGCAGTAATGCTGAAGCCCCCGGCCCATCCCCCAGGGTCAGATGGACTAGAGGAGGGGGCGAGCCGCCAGAGGGCTGAGAGGAAGGCCAGGTAACCCCTTCCAGCTCTCGCTTCACTGGTCGTAGCCCTGAAAGTCCCGCATCCGAGGGCACCCTGGCCACCTCGTGGAACATAGCACATAAGGCATCCATCTCAGGTGAGGTCCCTGCAAGAGAGCTGTGTGGCTCTCGGGTGACAGGGCACCAGGAAGGAAGGCCGTGCCATCCTCCCCCAGCCCCCGAGCCGGTGCTGCCTCACCTGGGCATCTCTCAGCGCCCAGTGAAGGGCAGCCGGGCTGGGCCTCCACCCACCAGAGAACGGCAGGGAGGGGGTCAGAGGCGGACGAGTCCCCAAAGAGGGCGCCTGGCAATGGCTTCTTGCCTCTGTCTGGGAGCCCCTGCTCCGCGCAATGGCCCGGCCTCAGGAGCAGGGCCAGCCGAATGGCAGCTCGCTGACCTCTGCCTCTAATCGGCTGCCCCTCCACACACAGCCTGCGGCAAAGCTTGTAAAAAGCCAGGCTTTCTTTCAGACCTTTGGAAAGTTCAAAGAACCCATATCCTTGGGATATCCGGCTGTAGAGACACCTGGATCTGAGGGTCCTAAGGACTCTGGGTGCCCCCCCTCTGCCTGTACTGCCCGTCAGTGTCAGTGTCCCCTGCTCTGGGGGAAGGGAAGCCCAAACCTGCCAAGACCAGCTCTGTCCTGTTTTATGGAATCAGGCTGTGCCCTTTGACCCCGCACTGCGTCTTACAGCAGGAACCCTCCTGGCCACGGGGGCCGTGAAACAGATGTCAGTCCCATCCCAGAGCAATGGGACGTCAAGCATAATATCCCATCGGTGTGTATGAGCCGAACACGTGGGCCGCGGTGAGTCGGTTGGCCCCGCTCTGGCCAGATGCTCCCTCCACAGCCCTGCACCCATCTCACTCCTGTTCCTCTGCGGGACCCCGGACCCCGGGTGTGATGGGGCGTCCCAGGCACAGCTGTGTGCCAGGTGGGAGCAGGGCTTGCAGGCTCTCGTGCTGTTTGTGCACCAGCATCTTTAATGCTACCCTAAAGACCAGTAGAGAGTTTCTAGGGGACGGTGAAACAGCTCCGTGCCCTCTGTCCCAGAACAAAGTGCCCAAGAAATGCTTGTTGAATGGATGAATAAACTCCACTTATGGAACAAGAAGCTGAGATCTCCAAAGGGAACCCGGTTGAGTTACTTGTGGGTATCTAGAAGCAGGATAGGGCTAGCGTGGAAGGGGAAAGCTCTCTCTTTTTTTTTAATTTACTTACCTCATACAGGAAGGCTGAAGTGGCCACAGTGTGGGTTTTAAATACTATTTTCCCTCTTTCTTCCAGGTACTTATATACTTTCTTGACATTAAAAAAAAATTAACTAATTAATTAATTTTTGGCTGCATTGGGTCTTTGTTGCTGCGTGCGGGCTTTCTCTAGTTGCGGCGAGTGGGGGCTATTCTTCGTTGCGGTGCGCGGGCTTCTCATTGCGGTGGCTTCTCTTGTTGCGGAGCATGGGCTCTAGGCGTGAGGGCTCAGTAGTTGTGGCACGTGGGCTCTCTAGTTGTGGCTCACGGGCTTAGTTGCTCTGCAGCATGCGGGGTCTTCCCGGACCAGGGATAGAACCCACGTCCCCTGTATTGGCAGGAGGATTCTTAACTACTGCGCCACCAGGGAAGCCCTGGGAAAGCTCATTTTAACACACCTTCCTTCCCCTCATGACCTCCACTCTCCTCTACTGCCCCAAGGGTAGAGGATAAGATACGCTCATTAATGCTCTGATATGAGCAGTGGAAGGCTGGCCGGCATCTTTCCCCCCTGCCCCCAGCCTGTCTTCTGCCCCTCAGCCCTCTGCCTTGATTGCCTCAGGTTGTCTCAGCTTGTCAGAGATCCAGAACCCAGGCCCTCTGGGTTTTCCTTTCCCATGGTGTTTGGCTGAGCCTCTCCTGAGGCCAGTGGGCAAGTATGTGGCATCTGTGTCCACATAATTCGTGGCACCATCTTGGGCTGCAATGTTTCTGTCCGTTGCTTCACATCTCCAGTTTCTGGATCATTTGGGGTGGAGGTGAGGATTGAGTGCTCCCTTTTTCTTCCACACACACACACACACACACACACACACACACACACACACACGCAAACACACACTCACACGTACATGCTCCCCACCCCCCATCCGTCACACCCCACATCCTCCCACTGGCGAGGGGCTGGGTAATAAGAGAGGACGTGAACTTGTCCTTTGTACTTATTCACAACGTGCTGTACACCAGTCGTTCTGGAGGGTTTTTCAACCTATGTCTGATTGAAACTGCTCTAAATTTTACTGGTAATAATAGTTTAATGCTATAAAAATAGATACACTTTTTTATGGTTTGCAGCTTCTGAAACATGGCGTCTGCTACCTGTTTAAGGAATTTGAGGCAGCAACATCCCTGGTGGCTTTTTTAATGTTATTTTGCTTCTTAAACTCATCTCCCAATGAGCTTTTTTTTTGCTTCTTAAGCTTTTTTAATGTTATTTTACTTCTTAAGCTCATCTCCCAAATCCCGCTATGGTAAGCATCACCGGGCCCCGCTCAGGTGATGAAGGCCATCGCAGAGTTCTGCGTCAGTGGAGTTTGAATGTAGCTTGTCAGGCAACCTTTCTGATTGTGATATGTTTTGGGCAGTAGGTCACCCTGCTGACCAAGTCCAGTATCTCCCTGTGATGCGGGAGGGTGCTGGTTTGCCCTCCGGGCCAGCCTCCATCCTTCAGGAACAGACAGCAGCTCTCATGAGCCTGTGGACTGGCTTTGACGTCTCACTTTGACATCTTACTTTGTCCCTAGTGAGTGCTGGAAGCTTGGCATTCCTGTGATGCTCTGCCCCTCGGTTCTCTTGTGACTTGGGCACAGTGGTACCTGTCTTTCAGGGCTCTTGTGAGGAGTAAATGAGACATTTCAGTAAAACGTCTGACACTGGTTTTATTACCTGCAGTCGTGACCCACTAATGAAATAAATTTGGTGAGTTGTGACTAGCATTACAAAACTAAATAAATAGAATAGATATTAAGTGTGAGTTTTCTCTTTGAGCTGATGAAAATTCTAAAATTCTAAAAGTTCTAGAGTTAGATTATGGTGTCGGTTGCACAACTCTGAAAATATACTAAAAACTATTGAGTTGTACACTTTGGGTGAATTTTGTGATATGTAAACCGTATCTCAATAAAGCTATGTATAAAAAAAAAAGATTGGCAGCCCTACAAAATCCTTAAGCTGTCCATTTGAGATTTGTGCACTTTATTATGGTGTGTTACACCTCAATTAAAAATTCAATATAAAAACAAGAATAGAAAATATCAGAGTACCTCACTGGTAGTAAGGGCGGGCATTGTTTTTATGAAGTGTGTGTGTGTGCACGTGGGGCTACAACAAAATGTGTTTCTTACTGTGAGTTGTTGCTTAAAATGTTTAAAGCCAATGGCCTCCATCTGCCCAGTTACAGCGGGCATTTAACAGGGTGATTTATGCCCCTCCTTCTTTTCTTTCTGGAAACATGACTGCACCCGTGCTCAGTCACAGGCCTTAGAGCGCTGGCCCGCCTGTGACACAAAGAGTGGGTGTTTTGCGTGGCTACAGAGGCCCCCAGCCCTCCTGGCTTCCATGAGCCTGTGTGCGCGTGCACACACACACACTCTCTCACACACACAAGTGCATGCACGCACACACTCATACACACGTGCACACATGCACACACACAATCCAGTCATGCTCTCTCCTCCAGTTAAATACACATCACACAGTCCAGAGGAAGAGCAAATAGCTGGCCTGTCCCCACAGATAGTGCACCTCTGACCTTCTGGTTTTGAAGGTTTTGTAATGTTTACTTTTCAGGGTTCTCTGCTTGACTCCTTCCCTCTTTCATTGGGTTTTAAGCTCTACAGTTGACCTCAGCTGCCTGTGCTGTGGCCCTGGGGCGGGGGTGAGGGGCTGGCTTGCAGACGTGCAGCCCCTGGCCCCTTCCTCCGTCAGGAATGAGGGCGGGGAGAGCCAGTACTGAGACCTGGAAAGACAGGTGTATGGCTGTGAGGTGTGACCAGTGGGGTCCCGGCCACCTGTCCCTCAATCAGGGAAACTGATCAAGCCACCAAGTGCTGGGTGACCTTCTGGAGATGATCAAGTCTCAATAGCCTCGAGATGACCCTGGCAAACAACCCACATGGCACCTTCTGTGACTGCCCGAGGGGCTGGCACAGCTGTGTGTGAGGAGGGACCATGTTGGGAATGACTTGACTGAAGTCTGGGAAATCAGGGAATTGACTGAAGAATTACTTGAATTTACTCCTGTTCTGTAAGTTCTGGGTTCAAATGCCATTTCATGGTGTAGAGTAAGACAACATTATAACTGATAGGGTGGAGGGCTCGTCTCTGATTGGAACCAGCCACCCTGGGAAGACCATGTCAACAGCCTCAGGCCACTTGGACCCCTGATTGCCCAGAGCAAGGGTGGGTATTTTTATTTATTATTTTTACTTTTCTTTTCTTACCAAGTACATGATCAGTGGTCAGTGTCCGTGGCCAACGGCTGATGGTAGTGCTGGGTCCCAGACCTCGGGGTCCGCCTGCCTGCCGGGGACCCTGGCTGTACCTCCTACTTACCGCACCACCTCTGTGCTTCAGTTGCTACATCTGCAAAATAATAGCACCTCACTCTTAGGATTTTGTTCTTATTGCTGTAAAATATACACAACAAAACATGTACCGTCTTAACCATTTGAAGTACACTGCTCAACAGGATTGAATACATTCATAATGTTGTGTAGCTATCACCACACTCCATCCCCAGAGCTCTTTTCATCTCGGAAAACTGAAACTCTGTCCCCATTAAACACTAGCTCCCATTCTCCTCCCCCAGCATCTGGGAACCACCATTCTACTGTCTGTCTGAATTTGACTCCTCTGGGTACCTTATATGAGTGGAATCATCCCTTGTTTGTCCTTTGGTGACTGGCTTATGTCCTTTAGCTTAATGTCCTCAAGGTTCATCCATGCTGTAGAAGGTGTCAGAATCTCCCTCCATTATAAAGATGAATAATGGTCCATTGTGTGTATATACCATATTTTGTTTATCCATTAATCTGGTTATTTCCCTCTTTTGAGTATTGTGAATAATGCTACTATGAACACAAGGGTACAAATATCTGTTCAAGTCCTTGCTTCCAATTCTTTTGAGTATATACCCAGGAATGGACTCCCTAGGTCATATGGTAATTCTATCTTTAATTATTTGAGAGACCATCATGTTGTTTTCCATAGTGGCTGCACCATTTTACATTCTAACCAGCAATGCACAAGGGTCCCAGTTTCTGTACATCCTTGACAACACTTTTTATTTTCTGTGTCTTTTTTGTTTGATAATAGCCCTCCAGAATTTTACTTTTGAGGGTTAGATGAGAGAATGTATGAAAAGCACATATGTAGTCTTGGCTCAGTAAAACAGAGCTGCTTTTGGTGTTTCAGGTTTTGCTTCCCATCCTATGGGAGCAGAGTAAGTGATCACTTTCTCAGAAGCCCCCCAGATGCCTAGTTGTCACCTCACAGATCACTGGCCCCAACTCCAAGAGTGCGCTTTGGGCAGGAATGGTGGATTCACCTCTGCTCTGGAAAGGCCCTGAGGGGCTCGGGGTCATGTTAAGCTTTGAGGTTTTCGAGGGGAGAAGTGTGGCTTTTAGGGCACCCCAGAATGGGGAATCCTCTCTGTGTCACTTCTTAGAGTCTTTTTCTTGCCTGGGTTCCCACAACCTTGCTGGTTTTATTACCTGGCCTAGAAAACACAGGCTGTTTCTATAAACAGAGGAGCAATGAGAATATCCTGCTTATGTCCCATGAACTTCTAAGAAGAGGTATGGTGAGTAAGCACAAGGTTTTTCTTTGATTTATTATGGAAAAGTTGGAAAATGACTGTATTTAACCCTTGGTCAATTTACTTAGAGTATTTTAAATGGAATAACTAGTAAGATGAAAAATGGGCTTTATATTCTTGAATGAGGCTGCGTGTTGAAGAAAAGGACAGAATGCATATGAGCTTAGATGGGAAGATGGTTGGCTTGAGGGGTATTTCTTCCGTGACTGTAACATCTGGACGAGGGGTAAGAGGGGACCCACAGTGTGCTCTGAGTGCTCGTCCTCAGGTCGGCCTTGGGGTCGTTCTGCTGTGCCCTCTGCTTCTTCAGCCAAAGGCCGTGCATTTTAGCTGCAGATTTCTGTACCACATGGACTCAGTCTGGTAAAGAGAAAGCCAGAGAAGTGATTTTGGGATTAGAAAACCAGAAAGAATCCAGTAATCTTAAAAAAAAAAAAAAAAAAAAAGAGAGAGAGAGAGAAAGAATAAAAAACTTCCTTCAATCTGGCATTTTGCTTAAAAGATTCAGCACAGGTCTTTAGTAGGCATGGTTTGGTCAGCTTGATAGAACCTCACCCACCTATTTGAAAACAAACAGAAATGTCAAAGTAATGTTTTTTTTTAACTTTTAAAAAATGTAAAAGCTGAAGTAGAGTTTATTTACAATGTTGTGTTATTTTCTGCTGTACAACGAAGTTATTCAGTTATATACAAACACGCATATATATATATATATATATATACATTCTTTTTATATTCTTTTCCAAAGTAATGGTTTTTATTTAAATTTGGATTCTCCCTAAAAGAACTCATTGGAGGACACTAGTATTATATACCATATCTATCTATGTACCTATGCATCATTTATCTGTTATCTCCTACTGCAGACACACACACATATTATCTGTCTATACAGGAATGAATACCAGTTTCATAGGGTGGTAGCTTATAAAATGTGAGTGGCTTTTTTTAAAGAAAAAATATAAAGAATCTTACATTGCAAGATTTTCCAGAACCATGACTGTGTTAGCACCTCTCTCAACCCTCCCACCATGCCCCCGCTTCTGGCCAGAAGCCTGAGGTCTGATGTCTCTCTCCCTGGAAACCCGGTCCAGGCCTGTGTGGTCCCTGTGAGGGCTCTTGATCAGAGGCTCCCTGATAAGGACGAAGCACTGGTCATGGTAACTGGCAGGCAGAACTGGATACTCGCCCCAGGTCCTGGCCCCTCTCCATCTTTACTGGTCTAAGCAGCCGCCAGGAAAAGCGTATTTTCGTAGCAAATCCAAATGCTCTGGTCTTGAAGTAGAAAGATGAGAAAACCAGCAACAGTGGCAGGAGTGGGAGGGGAAAGAAAGACAGAGGGAGAGGGCTTGGGAGGGGGTACGGGGCTGGGGGTGGTGGTGGCTGGTGGGGTGGGAAGGGGGCAGCAGAGCATCTGCCTTTCAGGTGTGGGAAGAAACGGAGAAATCAGCGGTTTTAGACTCTCCCTCTGATCCTGAGGAGGAGGCTGGAGGCTGCATCAATCCCCAGGGGGAAATTGGTGGCTCACTCCTGGGATCCCACTCATGAGAGCGTGTGGTTTAAAGTGAGCTCAGCTCGGGGCTTGGAGCCCAGCTCTCCGGGGCACAATCGCATCTGTCTGTCCTGAAGCCCTGGGAAGCAAGCCCCCGGCCTCGAGAAGACACACTGCCCTCTCAGGCGCAGAGGTCAGGCAGGACTGGACAGCGACATGTCTTCAGGGCCCTGGGCTTGTCCCACTCCCGTCCCCTCCTGGGTGTCCATCTGTCCACAGGGGTGCGGGGTCCGGGGCCAGGGAGAGGGGAGACAGCAGACAGGCCTGTACTCAGGGGTCCATGCGGGAGAGTGGAGAGAGATGGGGCCGTGCAGCTGAATCCACAAGTAGCGGGGGTGGAATCCTGGGGCAGGGAAATGGCTGTAAAAGACGTTATTTGATGATTTTGAAGAAGCTGGTATTTGGATGAAGAATAGATAGTTGTATCAGTTTTCAATTTTCTGAATTTTTTGTAGTGTTATTATGTAAAAGACTATCCTTGTTCTTAGGGGAAAATGGTGAAATATTTAGGGCTAAAAGGGAATGATGTCTTTGCAACTTACTTTCAGATGGTTCAGAAAATAACAATTATTAAATATGTAAATATATACATATATGTGTGTGTGTATATATATACATATATATATATATAGAGAGAGAGAGAGAGAGACAGAATGTAGCAAAATCTGAGTAACTGGTGAATAAGGGGTATGGAGGGTCCTTTGTCCTATTCCTGAATGACTTCTCTAAAGTTTGAAATTATTTCAAAATAAGAACTTACACAATAAAAAAGCAGAAAGTATGGAGTTCTTCAGGACCACGTTTTGGGGTGTGTTTCTCCTCTGTCTGTGTTAGAATCCCTGGGTGTTTAAGGTACAGATGCAGGGGCTCCACCCCTGGAAATCTGCTCCAGCAGGTTCAGGGTGAGCCTGAGGCCAGCAGCTGCCACTTTAGGAAACATTCCTTCTGCAGGAAGCTGTGCTTGCAATCCAGGTGGGCAGAGGACAGGTGTGCCCTGCAGAGCCTCTTCCTGCCACCTCTGAGGTCCCTGGCTCATCTGAGTTGTGTCTGCAACGTGCAGACTCAGTTCCGAGCTCACCCTGTTGAGGCATGAGGACTGAGTCACCCACCCAAACCCAGGGGTGTCCCACGTTGACTGGACGCCCTGCTCTTCCCTGACACAGTGGACATGGTGTCCCTAGAGATGGTCTCAGAGTCCTTCGGGCCTCCCAGAACCCAGAGGTGTTGCTGCTGGTGTGGAGCTGATGGAAGCATCAGTAGATGATGAGCTCGGGCATGGAAGGAGCAGGGCGTGAGGGTATAAAGAGCACCAGATAAAGGGAAAGACAGGCGCAGGGCGGGCGGGTGGAGCGCAAAACGTCCTTGAGGTTATGAGTGTGTTTGTTGCCCAGATATTCTGTGGCTGCGTACCACGTGCGTGCCAGGCACTGTGCGAGGCGCGGAGTGTGGTAGCAGATGCAGCCTGCTGTCTCCTGGCGCTCTCGGGAGACTAGGACGGTGGGAAGGCTGACTCGTGAAGGGAACGGGTGAGTGGGAAATAGTAGTGTTTGGGAAGTTTGGCGCCAGAGGAGGGGGGATGAGGAGGGAATTCCTGAATATCAGGAAACCCACTTTTCTGCAGGTCCCATCAGCCTGAAAGACTGTGTGTCCCAATAATAGTAACTATTTAAAAACGCAAAGCTTTTCATCTCCAGCTCTCACCAGTGGCCTTGGGAATCATCAGGGGATCCAGAACCGTGGGACCCTTCCCCGCTTTGGGCCCCAGAGGTCCCTCTCTTCCACTAGGTGAGTGACGCCCATCCTCCCCCCGGCTCCCTGTTGCCAGTCACGACTCCAGGCTGCGTCTGGCTGCCCCGTGTAGGGAAGGTCTCAACCCCCTCTCTCTCCTCTACAGAAGGAAATGTACTTGTTTGGTTCTTATTTACTTACTTTTATTTACCATTTATTTGTTGAGTAGGTAGTGCCCTCACAGAGTTGAAAAATAAAAGGTGTAAACGGTACATGAACATAAAGGCTCTGCCCTTCCCCTCTTCCCAGAGGACGTGTTTCTTGTGTATCTCTCCAGAGATAGTCTCTCTATATTAAGGAATGGATTTTTCTTCATTTTTAAGAACAAATTCTAGTACCTTTTAGATACTGTTTTGTACTTTGCATCTTTCACCTATTTAAAATATATCTTGGAATATGGGAAAAAATCTGAAAAAAAAATTTATAATTGAATCACTATGCTGTACACCTGAAACTAACACACATATAAATCAACTACACTTCAATAGAAAAATAAAATATATCTTGGAGATAATGCCCCATCATTACATGAGGAGCACCCGCGTTCTTTCTGTGACTGCATTGTATTCCATTATATACATGCCCTGTGTTTTAGTTAATTGATTCCCCATTAATAGTTGTTTAGGTTGTTTTCAAACTCTTCCCATTATAATTCACATATGAATATAATGCAGGTGAAATTCCTAAAAGTAGAATTGTTGAGTGAAAGGATATTGATGGATCCTGCCGGGTTTCCTTCCATTGAAGTCCCGATTGACATGGCCACCGACCATTTATGAGTGCCTATTTTACCCCACACTTGTCACCATAATAGTTATCATTTTTCGACACTTGCAATTTTGTAGGTGAAAAAAATGGAGCCCCAATGATATTTTAACCTGCATTCCTCTTACTATAAGTAGATCTGAACATCTTTTCATGTTTATTTTCATTTTATTTTAGAAGAGCTTCCCCTTGGCCATTGTCTTTTTCAATTAGTTTATGTTTTTTATTGAAAAGGAGCTCTTTAGAATATATCGGGCCAGATTAGCTCTTTATTAGTGATGTGAGCTGCAAAATGTATTTTCCAGTTTGTCATTTGCCTTTTAGCTGTACTTATGTTGGTTTTTGCCGTGCAGATTCTAAAACATTTGTATGTATGTGTTTGATCAATTTTTTTCTTTTATGGCTTCTGTATTTTGTTTCATGGTTAGGAAGATATTCTTTATACCAAAATTATTAAAAAAAATATCCCATGAAGTCTTCTCATGCTTTCATGATTTAATTTTTATGTTAAAAATTTAAATCCATACTACATTTATCCTGGTGTAAGACGTGAAGTATGAATTCCACTTCATTTTTCCACGGACGGTTATCTGGTTGTCCCAACGTCATACTTAACTATACTGGTTGGAAGTGCTGTCCTTTTCACACACTACATTTTCATTTATGCTTGGGTTTACTTATGGACTTTTAATTCTGTCCCATTTATCTGCCTGTCTATTTTTCATTGGTACCACGCTATTCCAATGATTAATTACACCATGTCAATATCTACCTGGGCTCACCCATCATCACCCTTCTTTTTCAGAAAAGGTCCAGACAGCTTTGCTTGCTTATTTCTGCATTTGATCCTTAGGATCAGTTTATCTAAACAATCTTGTTAGTATTTTATTAGGATTGTTAACTTATGGGCTATTTATTTATATAGTAGTTTAGGGAGAAGTGACATTTATGATGTTTCCCAGTCTAAGAATATGATAGGCTTTTCTATTTGCTCAGGTTATTTTTTTATGTGTCCTACAGTAACATTTAAATTTTTTATAGAGATTTTACTTATTTCTTGAGTTTTTTTCCCAAGTAATTTTTCTTTTTTTCTATTGTAAATTACTCTTTAATACATCTTGTAACTCACTGTGATTAGTGTATGTTGAAGGATATCAAGTTAATTATTTCTGTATATTAATTTAAAATTCAGTCTCCTTACTGAATTTTCCTATTGCCAGTGAATAAGAAACATTGGGCAGGAGTTTTAATCATTAGAAACTAGTTTTTTACCTCTTCCCATTAATATTTATTCATGGGATAAATTATTTCTCTATCACTGGTCAATTCAAGTTTTCCTGTGCTAGTGATTAATGTTGAGTACTCTTCTCATTAACTAATTTGTCAGTTATGCTGCTAATTTGTCAGCTCCAGTTATGTTGGTGTATCAGGGGTTTTATGTCATTTATATTGATGCCAGTATTTTTGTCAACTCAGCAAAAAATTTAAATATTGTTCCAGTGAATTCTCTGATTCACTTCTCTTCACTAGTTGATTTATCAAACAGTAGAAGAGCCTATTCATTATAATCTATTAGTTCTACCAGAAGTTGATTTCTTCTTATTTAATGACTGTTTTTGGTATGTTCTGAAATTTCTTTTGGCTATAATTTGCTCGATGTCAGTACAATTTCTTTGCTTCTATTTGTCACTTTTCTTTCATATTTCATTAATTTGTATCTGGATTTTCCCTCAGTTTTTGAGTAGATAAATTTAAAGATGAAAAAAGAAAATCTCTTTCATATACATGCACATCAGAAATCTGTAATTATGTTCCAAAACAGCTTTCAGTGGCAGTAATAACGGCAAATTTAAGTTTTAATAAGCTTTTAATAAACATTTTGCATTTTTTGTGTTCTGGTGTCTCTTCCCTGTGTTTGAAAATACATTGTAGGCCCCTTACCACATTGCTCACTCATGGGGCAGGGTTTAGACAGTGCATTTTGGGACCCTGCTGAGAGCTGGGACTCATCCAATTTGGGTTTAGTGGTTTGCAGTCACTTCAGTGTGTAATCAGTTCCTGCTGGTGTCTGGTGATGACGGGCTCCCAGGAATATCTTACAGCCAGTCCTATGGCTGACTCAGGGACATAGGAGCCCATTCTACCACCACCTTCTCCAAGACAGAGTGGACAGAGACGGCGGTCCTAACTCACTGCAGTAATGATATCTCATCTCTGCCGATATTCAACAGCATACAACCACGTGAAGGCTAAAGGTCTTCCTGGGCCACGGAAGGTTGGTGCAGGTGAGCAGCTGAGGCTCGGCCTCCCAAGCCTCGTGCAAAGCACCTCTGCACCTACATAGGCCCCGAGCTTCTCTAGTTTCTCTCAGAGAATCAAAGGTCCTTTGGTGACTTCTGATCACAAAACTCCATCTCAACGAGTTGATTATAATGTCCAGGCTGGCGTAATAATGAGAGCTTCTAACTTGAATCAAAGTTGCACCAACCCTTGCATCACCTGCTGGACCTTCTTCAGGTCGGGACTGGGAGGGGGAATACCAGGGTCATGTGTTGAGATGTTCTGGGGATGTGAACCCCAAAAGCAGCCTGCTGCCTGCACAGAGGAGCTTCACCCTGTGTCCAGCCCACGTCAGACCATACTAGATCAAGAAGTGGATTGCTGTGGTGAGCCACTGAGATTTCAGGGTCTGTGGTTTGGACAGTATGGCCAAGCCCATTCTCACCAATATGATGGTGTAGTTAGCGCTGCAGGCACTCTACAAGCATGTGTGCTCTTTCCAGGTTTAAGATTGATCTGAGGCCTCCTTAGTGACCTTGGGAAGCCTCTTCCTGGGGCCTCGGCACCCTCATCTATTAAGTGGGAGTGCAGGGCTCAATGAACCCAGGTGTCCTTCCCAGGTTTCATACTTAACATCTTAGATTCAGTAGAGAGCAGTGGATATGTATAAATCCTCAGTACCTTGGGCCCAGATGCCAGCAAACCTCACCAGCAAGACAGCCTAGCATGGCGGTTATAACATGGACGTCAGAGCCGGGCTCCCTTGTTTCATATCCTTCCTTCCCCAGTATAAGCTGTGTGAACTTAGGTAGGTTAATCAACCTCTCTCTGACTCAATTTTCCATCATTTTTCATAGCTTTTCTCCTAGAGGTCTTGTACATATTTTGTTAGAATTATACCTAAGTAGTTCATTTTGGGGGTGCACTGGGGTTTTAGTTTCAAATTCCACTTGTTCATAACTGGTACGTAGAAAGGCGTTTGACTTTTGTATATTAACCTTATATCTTGCAATCTTGCTATAATTGCTTCTAAGTTCCAGGAATTTGTTTGTTTGTTTTTGATTCTTTTAAATTTCTACATGGACAGTCATGCCCTCTGTGAACAAAGACAGCTTTGTTTCTTCCTTCTCAACCTTAGATCATTTATTTCCTTTTCTTATTGCATTGGTTAGGACTTCCAGTACGACACTGAAAACGAGTGGTGAGAAGGGATCCATTACTTTATTTTTAAAATTTATTTTATTTATTTTTTGGCCACACCACGCGGCATGCAGGATCATAGTTCCCCGACCAGGTGTCGAACCTGTGCCCCTGCAGTGGAAGCGCTGAGTCCTAACCACTCGACCGCCAGGGTGGTCCCCCATTACTTTTTAAATGGAGACAATAATGGGATCTGCCCAGTAGAGGTCTTTCAAGGTTTTGGAAATCAGTGCCTGTAAAGTGCTGAGATGAGACTTGGAACTTAGTAAGCACTGCAGAAGCATAAATTCCTCAAGGCTCCCTCTGCCTGGCTGACCCCAGATGGGTTAAGTGACTTCAGGTGGGTGCTCAGGTCAGGTGAGAGAGCTGGGGCTTGGGGTCAAGGGCGTTAGATCCAGTAAGCTATCACTGCTGGAGTTGCTTTTCCTGATCAACAGGTTTCTTGCCACACCTGCATCATGAGGCTGAGAAGTGACACGGGCTCATTATTAAAAACTCTCCATTGTTTCCAGTTTAATTCCAGCTGAAGATGGAAGCCACAGCCCCTTTCTTCACTTCACTTATTGTGGTTACCTTCAAGATGTGAGCTTGAAGCACCCTTGAACCGCCCCTTCCTTGGGAAGGATAACCCCGAAGCTGCCCAAGGCCACGTCCTGCCCAGCAGGAGCTCTGGGGCCCCAGGAGGAGGAAGGGGCACTGAGCCTCAGAAGGGCGACCCCCTGACTGTTCTCAGACCCCTCCCGGCTGCAGTGGTGTCGGGAGTGGGGCTCAGCTCTCAGGAGCTCAGTGTGTCTCTGCACCGTCTGAGGAAAGGGGCCGTCCCTGGACCTCTCCTGCCGAGAGCCTCAGCCCTGAGCACCATCCACAGTCTCCGCCTGTTTGTGGGGATGCTTAGCAAACTCAGGTCTCCTAAGCAAATCCATCCTGGGAGGAAAGAGAGGTGCCTTGGCCTGAGCTCGGACTCCTAGGCTTATTTCCGGATTCACCCGGTGACTTTCTGATCTCGGAGTCCTTCAGCCTCCCTGGGATTTTCTCACTTGCCTCCTAAAGTAGGCATTTGAGAAGCCGCAAACTCCCTAAGCCACAGTGAGGAAATGACAGTGTCCGGGAGTGGCTGGTCCTCCTGCTACTGAGCGGGGGAGAGTACCGACCAGCCCTCCCTCCTCCTCTTCCCTGCCCTCCCCTCCCTTCTCCTCCCTTGACAGCAAGGGACAGAATCCATCTCTGAGCCACAGTCAAGAGATTTGGAAAGTAACTGAAAAGTCCTGCTTCCTTAAGAAAAAGTCTTTAGAAAGGACTCACCGGTCTTTAGACATTGTCTGGGCTCTAGCCTTAATTTGCAGCCACTGGGCAGTCAGCATATGCCATCCCTGTTGCTGGAAAGCTTAGAGGGTGAATACATTAGAATTCCTGTGGTAGAACCGCGCAGGACCCAGCAAAATGTCTTCATCAGGGTACCATTTACAATCTCATACCCCGAAGGCAGTAGCCTTTCCCGTGGTTTAGTAGGAGTCTGACCAGGAGTAAATTGCTGCAGCCTTTTCATTGGAAAAAAATCCTGCCTCAGATCCTTTGTCACCACGAGTGCCTGCTGGCCGGACCTGACCTTCTTTAATAAAGCTCCTTCCTGAGGCTTTGAGAGCAGAACTTTATTAACCGGGCAGAAGAGAGGACAAGCTTGGTGCGCGATATTAATGCTGGTATGACGGGAAGGGGAGGCTGGTCTTTTCTGTGCTGGGTGTAGCCCTCACCCCAGGGAAAGCTGTAACGTGAGGTGACCTCATACCGTGGATGGCTTCTCTCTGCAGCAGAGACTAACGTCCATTTCAAGAGCCGCTTCTGCCTGGCCTGGGGGGAGGAGCAGGGTCACAGCCAAATGTCAGAGGAGACCCCCTGCTCTCCAGGCCTGCAGGTGTGGAGGGCAGCCCGGCGTGCTTCGCGATCTGCATGTCCCCGCTGCAACGTGTGACATCTGGCCCCAGGCACATTCTGTGCAGCGTGGGGCACTGGAGTAACGCTCTGTAAAGGGGTGAGGGTTTGCTGTTTGAGGGTCCAAGACCCCTGGCTGGAATCCACAGGAACGTTTCAGGACGTGGTCCAGGGGGAGAGCTGCTCAGGGCCTGGAGAGGATGGAGGCAGAGCCCCCCAGAAGAAATCTGCCCTGCCGCCGGGGCCTGACCTGTGGGAGCCCTCGCATCCCCGGCCCTGGGTGTGGCGACCTGTCTCCCTGCTTCTCAGCTCTTCAAGGTGAAGGGGAAGACGGTGGGTCTCTACTTCTACCTCCGCCACCAACTGCGGAGGACGGCTTTTCCCAGGTTTTGGGTTCCGGACTTCAGATGTAGGTTTAAGACTCTGACCACGTTGAACACTGTGGCAGGCGGCCAGGAGGGGAGGGGGCTCGGGCTTAGGGTGGATGAACTGCGGACCTCAGGGGGGTTCAGCCCACAGACGACGTGGGGGAGGTGGAGCGGGGGAAGGAGAAGGAAGTGGGCAGTCGTTTCAGACCATCTTCTGGGCTCCTCACCTGCTGCTGATGCAGAGGGGAGGGGACACGCCAGCCGCCACTTGACACCCAGCTACCTCTCTTTTAGTGCGCGACTACCACCCACCCACTGGCAGCGCTGAAGTGTGGAGGGGGCGGGTTTGCCCAGCATCCCTGCAGAGGCAGAGGGCGGAGGGGCTCAGGATCCGTGGGACCGAGCCGGCGTGGGACGGGGCTCTGGCTCGGCCCGGGGCTGAGCATCATGCAGCCAAGTAGCAAACGACAGCTCCGCCTCTGGATTCGTGGCTACAGAGGAGAAAAAGACTCTGCTTTGGAGGGAGACTGCTGAGATCTAGGTTCCATCACTTACCATCTGGCAGCCTGGGGAAAGTCTCCGTCAGGGGCGCATATGAACGCGCATGCTCAGAATGGCAGGGCGTGACCGGGGCGGCTTCTACGATGCAGGAGAGATCCTGGTCCTGTCATTGTGTCTCCCCCGACTGAGAGATGAAGCCTCCCAGGTCGTAAGCCTCTGAGACACACTGTCAGAGGCAGAAGGCGCTCAGATGCGCGTGTCCACATGTGGGGAGGCTGGGGTGTGAGCCGCGCTGGAAACAGCCTTCCAGTGAAGCGCGACTAATGGTGCCACTCGGGGAAGTTATGGAGGCTCCTCCGTATCCAGAGGACTGTGTTAAAGAGAGCATCTTGGGATTTTCAGACGCGGAGCGGTGCGCGCTGCTGCGGCTTCATCCTGTGGTCTGCGCTCCCGGGGCGAGGGGTTCACACATCCCGGGCCCTGAGTGGGGATGGTGCGGGGAGGGGGCCAGGCTGCTCGCTCTGCCTCGCTTCTCCTCCAGCCTGGGTGAAAGCTGGCAGCGCTCCTGTTGCTGAGATGATTCTGCGATCGCAGCGCTTTGGTTCCCTGGGGCTGCATGAGCTGGTGCAGGGCGAGCACAGCGGTCGTCTTGGTGGCTGGGTAGGGGGTTTGGAGGGAGGGTGGACAGAGGGCGGAGAACCCAGCTTTGAACCCAGACCCCTCCCCAGCCCAGACGTGTGCCCTCCTGCCAGCGCCCCTCCGTCTCCCAGGAGGCCCCGAGTGGGGCTCTTCCGTCTCAAACACTGCTTCTCCGTGTTCTTTTATTTTTTTATTTTTTGATGCAAAAGATTTTTTAATCTAAAAACTCATTTCCCAGGGCTAATTAAGAGCCAAGGCCTGCCAATTTTTATCAGTTTTCTTGACCAAAAAGAGCTATTCAGCGTTTTCTTCAAAGTAAGATAATATATAATAGATTTTGATAAATCTTTCTAAATGAGGACATGATACTGCAGGCAGTTCAAGGAAAAATAGCCTTAACTTTTTCTTTGGTGTAACCACAAGGATATCCAAAAGTTAGCAAATGTGGACAATTTCAAGTGATAAGAAATTGCCAAATGGAAGTTTAAGCTCTGGTTTAAAAAAAAAAAAGCTGTGGCCTGGCTTGTCCTCATACTGTAGGAAAGATACGCATACAACCCACATCTGCCTGTGTGTTTTTGAGTATCCCAGATCTAAAGTCATACCAAACTGCAGAAGTGTATTTGGTCCAAGCAGAGGGAGCCCCACGTGTGCCAGGGAGACGTCTCAGGGGCCCGGCACCTGGCTCAGCGGAGTCCCGTGGGCACCCTCCTGGGTAGACAACGCATTGTCCCCTCGCCCCACCCCTGACAGCTTTGTGGGAAGTGTGACTGCTGTGCAGGCGGGGCTGCTCTGTCCTGGGGACACTGGAGGTTCCCACGGGCAAGGCTGAGCCCATGTTCCTGGAAAGGGGTTCTCCACGCCGCGTGAGGCTGCTCGGGCTCCTGGCCCCGCCAGCCCAGGAAGTCACCTCACCCCAGCCTCCTGTGGATGCTGGCCAAACCCCCAACCCTCCCCAAGCCCACTCCCTGGGGCGGACGCCATGTGAAGCCAGCCTACTGTTCTTCGAGCACCAGCTTTGTGCCAGGGACTCGCACACGTGCCCTCCTTGAATCTTGACAATTGCTCTGCCAGGGAGACTCTGTTAGGCTCACTTTACAACGTGGAAGCTGATACTCACCCAAGCATAGGCCTTGCTCAAGGCCACGGGGCCGCTGGGGTGGAGCCCAGCCCAGGTGGCCCCGGAGCCAAGTCTCCCGGCGCACTGCCCTGCACACAGGCCCCTGGCTGGCGGCCGGCCGCAGAGTGGATGCACACACAGGAAATGGGACATGTGGAGCCGGAGTGGGGGGACCGATAGCCCAGAAAATATTGCCAGAGCCACTCTCAGACTTGTGGCTTCTTACCTTTCTTTCTGTTTTTAAAATCTGGGGTCAAGAGTCCTCGCCCCTAGACTCAGTGCAACTGGGAAGCTTTTCTGCTCCGGGCTGTCTGTTTCCATGGATAAAATGGAAGTAATAAAAACAACAGCAGGACTCTGAAAAGTATGGAGCATTAATGTCCAGAAAACGTTTACTGCTTTGGAAAATCTATCAATCGAAGGACTTTTTATGCTAATGAAAGTAAAATGCATGAAAGCGCAAGAACCCCACACACTGTGTATAATTTCAGAAGTGAACTGAAGGACAGGAAAACAGCAATCGAGTTCCACCGGGGCTTAACCCAGCCTCCCATTACG
Source organism: Balaenoptera borealis (assembly GCF_965194805.1). NCBI lineage: Eukaryota > Metazoa > Chordata > Mammalia > Artiodactyla > Balaenopteridae > Balaenoptera > Balaenoptera borealis. The sequence goes on from NC_138874.1 coordinate 27,025,346, forward strand.
GGAGAAAACCCTGGATGCCACAGATTTCATCCCTGTAAAGCTTAGTGAGTCAGTGACAAGTCCTGCAGCCAGTCAGATTCCGTATTGGAAGCATTACATCATGGGGGCAAAGGCTGATTGGTTGTCTGGCTTCTGAGACCCACCCCCAAGCCTCTGGCCAGTGTAAAACGGCTTGTTCTGGGGGTGGGCGAGACAGGGCCTCCCAGACTGATGCGCGGTCCAGCTTCGAGCATCCCTCTGTCTCAGAAGGCTGTCCTTACCTGGAGGTCGCTTCCTGGGGGACCTGGCCATGCTTCCCTCCTGCGGGGAGGGACTGGACTGGAACGGGGCTGGAGTCCTGCGGCAGACGGTCCCCTGGGCCCTGGCTGTGCCTGTGGCTGTGGTTTCATGGGCGCACAGCCTACCTCCCATCCGCTGTCTCATGGAGGAGGTGAGTTGTGGTGGGGCCTCTGGCCTGCAAAGCCGGCCCGTTGCCTCTCTGCCCCTTTACAGACATAGTCTGTGGCCCTTGCACTAGAGGACTGAGCAGGTCTGTACTCTGGCATTGTGAGGTCAGTTCTTAAATTCCCAGCGAACTTTCAAGCCCTCGCCAGTGGCGCATTTGCTTGAAGAAATATTTGTAGCGAATCCCGTTACAGACGCTCCCTCGCAGTTTGTGTGGTGGCCTGTGAGCCATGGCGATGCTGAACTCCCTTATTGCCCACAGTCTACTGCACCAGGAAGGCCGCAGCAAGGAGGAGGTACAGGGTCACCTCCTCCACTCTGTCTCAGGAACTGAATCCATCCCCGGGCTCGCATCCCCTCCGCCCATGTGGAAGGCGGCACCCCTGGAAGGGTAGCAGGTGTGAGGAATGCCCCGGAAGCACATGCCCTGCTGTTGAGAGGCACAGGGGACCGAGGCCCCTAAGGTCTTCGGGATCCCGGTGAGGCTGGCCCGAGGGGGCAGCTGGATGGGGCCGGTCAGGCCCATCCCGGGCTGGCACTGCAGCTGTGTCTTCGGCTAAGGCAGCAAAGTGTGGCCAAAACGTGGCCTGTCTGGTTTCGTGGGAGCCTGTGGCCTAGCAGTTTGTTCTCGATGAACTCACATGTGGTACCTGTGAAGATACTCAGGCAAACAACCAATGGGTCACTGAGGAGATAAAAAACACTTGGAGACTTATGAAAATGAAAACAGAATGATCCAAAACCTATGGGATGCTGCAAAAGCAGTTTGAAGAGGGAAGTTTACAGCCATACAGGCCTACTTCAGGAAACAAGAAAAATCTCAAATAAACAACCTAACCTTACACCTAAAGGACCAGAAAAAGAAGAACAAACAAAACCTAAAGTTAGTAGAAGGAAAGAAATCATAAATGTCAGAGTCGAATAAATGAAATAGAGACTAAGAAAACAATAGAAAATTTCAATGAAACTAAAAGCTGGTTCTTTGAAAGGATAAAGAACATTGATAAACCTTTAGCCAGACTCGTCAAGAAAAGAAGAGAGAGGGTCCATTTTAAGAAATGAAAAATAAGTTACAACTGACACAACAGAAATATGAAAGATCATGAGAGATTATTATGAACAATTATATGTCAATAAAAAGGACAACCTAGAAGAAATGGACAAATTCCTAGAAATGTACAATCTCCCAAGACTGAATCAGGAACAATAAAAAATATCAACAGACCAATTACCAGTAATGAAACTGAATCAGTAATTTAAAACAAAAACCTCTCAGCAAAGTCCAGGACCAGACAGCATCACAGGTGAATTCTACCAAACATTTAGAGAAGAGTTAACACCTATCCTTCTGAAACTATTCCAAAAAATTGCAGAGGAAGAAACACTCCCAAACTCATTCTGTGAAGCCACCATCACCCTGACGCCAACACCAGACTAAGATACCACAAGAAAAGAAAAGTACAGGCCAATATCACTGATGAACATAGATGAAAAAATCCTCAACAAAATACAGTTGACCCTTGAACAGCACAGGAGTTGGGGATGCCAGCTCCCTGTGCAGTCAAAACACTGCATATAGTCCGACTGTGGATCATGTGATACCGTAATACATATTTGCAATTCCCTAGTGACTAATTATGTTGAACATGTTTTCCTGGGCATATTGGGCATTTGTATATATTCTTTTTTTTTTTTTTTTAAACATCTTTATTGAAGTATAATTGCTTCACAATGGTGTGTTAGTTTCTGCTTTATAACAAAGTGAATCAGCTACACATATACACACGTTCCCATATCTCCTCCCTCCCGCATCTCCCTCCCTCCCACCCTCCCCATCCCACCCCCCCAGGCGGTCACAAAGCACCGAGCTGATCTCCCTGTGCTATGTGGCTGCTTCCCACTAGCTATCTATTTTACATTTGGTAGTGTATATATGTCCATGACACTCTCTCACCCTGTCACATCTCACCTCTCCCCCTCCCCATATCCTCAAGTCCATTCTTTAGTAGGTCTGTGTCTTTATTCCCATCTTGCCACTAGGTTCTTCATGACCTTTTTTTTCCCCTTAGATTCCATATATATGTGTTAGCATACTGTATTTGTTTTTCTCTTTCTGACTTACTTCACTCTGTATGACAGACTCTAACTCCATCCACCTCATTACAAATACCTCCATTTCATTTCTTTTTATGGCTGAGTAATATTCCATTGTATATATGTGCCACATATTCTTTATCCATTCATCAGATGATGGACACTTAGGTTGCTTCCATGTCCTGGCTATTGTAAATAGAGCTGCAAGGAACATTTTGGTACATGACTCTTTTTGAATTATGGTTTTCTCAGGGTATATGCCCAGTAGTGGGATTGCTGGGTCGTATGGTAGTTCTATTTTTAGTTTTTTAAGGAACCTCCATACTGTTCTCCATAGTGGCTGTATCAATTTACATTCCCATCAACAGTGCAAGAGTGTTCCCTTTTCTCCACACCCTCTCCAGCATTTATTGTTTGTAGATTTTTTGATGATGGCCATTCTGACCGGTGTGAGATGATACCTCATTGTAGTTTTGATTTGCATTTCTCTAATGATTAATGATGTTGAGCATTCTTTCATGTGTCTGTTGGCCATCTGTATATCTTCTTTGGAGAAATGTCTATTTAGGTCTTCTGCCCATTTTTGGATTGGGTTGTTTGTTTTTTTGTTATTGAGCTGCATGAGCTGCTTGTAAATCTTGGAGATTAATCCTTTGTCAGTTGCTTCATTTGCAAATATTTTCTCCCATTCTGAGGGTTGTCTTTTGGTCTTGTTTATGGTTTCCTTTGCTATGCAAAAGCTTTTAAGTTTCATTAGGTCCCATTTGTTTATTTGTGTTTTTATTTCCATTTCTCTAGGAGGTGGGTCAAAAAGGATCTTGCTGTGATGTATGTCATAGAGTGTTCTGCCTATGTTTTCCTCTAAGAGTTTGATAGTGTCTGGCTTTACACTTAGGTCTTTAATCCATTTTGAGTTTATTTTTGTGTATGGTGTCAGGGAGTGTTCTAATTTCATACTTTTACATGTAGCTGTCCAATTTTCCCAGCACCACTTATTGAAGAGGCTGTCTTTTCTCCACTGTATATGCTTGCCTCCTTTATCAAAGATAAGGTGACCATATGTGTGTGGGTTTATCTCTGGGCTTTCTATCCTGTTCCATTGATCTATATTTCTGTTTTTGTGCCAGTACCAAACTGTCTTGATTACTGTAGCTTTGTAATATAGTCTGAAGTCAGGGAGCCTGATTCCTCCAGCTCCATTTTTCGTTCTCAAGATTGCTTTGGCTATTCGGGGTCTTTTGTGTCTCCATACAAATTGTGAAATTTTTTGTTCTAGTTCTGTGAAAAATGCCAGTGGTAGTTTGATAGGGATTGCATTGAATCTGTAGATTGCTTTGGGTAGTAGAGTCATTTTCACAATGTTGATTCTTCCAATCCAAGAACATGGTATATCTCTCCATCTATTTGTATCATCTTTAATTTCTTTCATCAGTGTCCTATAATTTTCTGCATACAGGTCTCTTGTCTCCTTAGGTAGGTTTATTCCTAGATATTTTATTCTTTTTGTTGCAATGGTAAATGGGAGTGTTTTCTTAATTTCACTTTCAGATTTTTCATCATTAGTATATAGGAATGCAAGAGATTTCTGTGCATTAATTTTGTATCCTGCTACTTTACCAAATTCATTGATTAGCTCTAGTAGTTTTCTGGTAGCAGTTTTAGGATTCTCTATGTATAGTATCATGTCATCTGCAAACAGTGACAGATTTACTTCTTCTTTTCCAATTTGGATTCCTTTTATTTCTTTTTCTTCTCTGATTGCTGTGGCTAACACTTCCAAAACTATGTTGAATAATAGTGGTGAGAGTGGGCAACCTTGTCTTGTTCCTGATCTTAGAGGAAATGCTTTCAGTTTTTCACCATTAAGAATGATGTTGGCTGTGGGTTTGTCATATATGGCCTTTATTATGTTGAGGAAAGTTCCCTCTATGCCTACTTTCTGCAGGGCTTTTATCATAAATGGGTGTTGAATTTTGTCGAAAGCTTTCTCTGCATCTATTGATATGATCATATGGTTTTTCTCCTTCAATTTGTTAATATGATGTATCACGTTGATTGATTTGCGTATATTGAAGAATCCTTGCATTCCTGGGATAAACCCCACTTGATCATGGTGTATGATCCTTTTAATGTGCTGTTGGATTCTGTTTGCTAGTATTTTGTTGAGGATTTTTGCATCTATGTTCATCAGTGATATTGTATATATTCTTTAGAGAAATGTCTACTCAAGTCCTTTGCCCATTTAAAAATTGGGCTGTCTGTCTTTTTACTGTTGACTTGTAAGTGTTCTTAGTATGTCGTATGATATCAGATATATGATTTGCAAATGTTTTCCCCCATCCTTTGGGTTGTCTTTTCATTTTCTTGATGTTTCTGAGTTTTTAAAGCATGTAGATACGGGGGTTTCTGTGGTTATCACACTTAGATGGTTTTCAGGAATGACATCACGTAATGAGGGAAACAGTTTCAAACATCAGTTTTAAAAATGCCTTCTCCAGCACACAATTTTCTTTCTAAAAGACTTTTCTCACTCCTAGTTATAGCAGTACCTTCACCTTGTGGACTAAGAGGATTTTAAAATTTTATTTACACATCTGAGTAATATCTGCTGGCAGGCGTACTGTTGAGTGCCACTTATCATAGGAAATGCCAGCCGATTTGGAACACCTTGTACAAGAAAATGGTTGGTTTGACAGGTCTTTTAAGCATCTTGCCATGAGGCAACCATTGTGGTACAAAAATTTCATCGTTACTCAAATTGAAAGTTTAAAGGTCTTGTTTTTATAAAACTACCCACATCAGTGACATGAGCAGAACTTAACGAATTGATGTCAACCTACCTATGCCACAGTTACTTGTCTGCAAATGAATTTCAAGTGAGGTGCTATTTGTAAACCTAACCCCAGAATTTCTTTTTTTTAAAAAATTTAATTTAATTAATTTATTTTTTATACAGCAGGTTCTTATTACTTATCTATTTTATACATATTAGTGTATATTTGTCAATTCCAATCTCCCAATTCATCTGCTCCCACTGCCACTTCCCCCCATTGGTGTCCATACGTTTGTTCTCTACATTTGGGTCTTTATTTCTGCCTTGCAAACTAGTTCGTCTGTACCATTTTTCTAGATTCCACATACATGCGTTAATATATGATATTTGTTTTTCTCTTTCTGACTTACTTCACTCCGTATGACAGTCTCTAGGTCCATCCACATCTCTACAAATGATGCAATTTAATTCCTTTTTATGGCTGAGTGTATTCCATTGTATACATGTACCACATCTTCTTTATGCATTCATCTGTCGATGGACACTTAGGTTGCTTCCATGACCTGGCTATTGTAAATAGAGCTGCAATGAACATTGGGGTGCATGTGTCCTTTTGAATTATGGTTTTCTCTGTGTATATGCCCAGTAGTGGGATTGCTGGGTCATATGGTAATTCTATTTTTAGTTTTTTAAGGAACCTCCATACTGTTCTCCATAGTGACTGTATCAATTTACATTCCCATCAACTGTGCAAGAGGGCTCCCTTTTCTTCACACCCTCTCCAGCATTTGTTGTTTGTAGATTTTATGATGATGCCCATTCTAACTGGTGTGAGGTGATACCTCATTGTAGTTTTGATTTGCATTTCTCTAATAATTAGTAATGTTGAGCAGCTTTTCACGTGCCTCTTGGCCATCTGTATGTCTTCTTGGAGAAATGTCTATTTAGGTCTTCTGACCATTTTTTGATTGGGTAGTTTGTTTTTTTAATAATGAGCTGCATGAGCTGTTTATATATTTCAGAGATTATTCCTTTGTCCATTGATTCATTTGCAATTATTTTCTCCCATTCTGAGGGTTGTCCTTTCATTTTGTTTATAGTTTCCTTTGCTGTGCAAAAGCTTTTAAGTTTCATTAGGTCCAATTTGTTTATTTTTGTTTTTATTTCCATGACTCTAGGAGGTGGGTCAAAAAAGATCTTGCTGTGATTTATGTCAGAGTGTTCTTCCTATGATTTTCCTCTAAGAGTTTTATAGTGTCTAGTCTTACATTTAGGTCTTTAATCCATTTTGAGTTTATTTTTGTGTATGGTGTTAAGGAGTGTTCTAATTTCATTCCTTTACATGTAGCTGTCCAGTTTTCCCAGCACCACTTATTGAAGAGACTGTCTTTTCTCTTGTATATCCTTGCCTCCTTTGTCATAGACTAGTTGACCATGGGTGCATGGGTTGATCTCTGGGCTTTCTATCCTGTTCCATTGATCTATATTTCTGTTTTTGTGCCAGTACCATACTCTCTTGATTACTGTAGCTTTGTAGTATAGTCTGAAGTCAGGGAGTCTGATTCCTCCAGCTCTGTTTTTTTCCCCTCAAAATTGCTTTGGCTATTCGGAGTCTTTTTTGTCTCCATACAGATTTTAAGATTTTTTTGTTCTATTTCTGTAAAAAATGCCATCAGTAATTTGATAGACATTGCATTGAATCTGTAGATTGCTTTGGGTATTATAGTTGTTTTCACAATATTGATTACCCCAATTCAAGAACATGGTATATCTCTCCATCTATTTGGGTCATCTTTGATTTCCTTCATCAGTGTCTTATAGTTTTCTGAGTACAGGTCTTTTACCTCCTTAGGTAGGTTTATTCCTAGGTAATTTTTTCTTTCTGATGCAATGATAAATATATCGTTTCTTGATCTTTCGTTGTTAAGTGTATAGGAATGCAAGAGATTTCTGCACATTAATTTTGTATCCTGCAACTTTACCAAATTCATTGATTAGCTCTCATAGTTTTCTGGTGACATCTTTAGGATTATCTATGTATGTATCATGTATCATGTATCATGTCACCTGAAAACAGTGACAGTTTTACTTCTTCTTTTCCAATTTGTATTCCTTTTATTTCTTTTTCTTCTCTGATTGTCGTGGCTAGGACTTCCAAAACTATGTTGAGTAATAGTGGCGAGAATGGACATCCTTGTCTTGTTCCTGATCTTAGAGGAAATGCTTTCAGTTTTTCACCATTGAGAATGATGTTTGCTGTGGGTTTGTCATATATGGCCTTTATTATGTTGAGGTAGATTCCCTCTATGCCCACTTTCTGGAGAGTTTTTATCATAAATGGGTGTTGAATTTTGTCAAAAGCTTTTTCTGCATCTACTGAGATGATCATATGGTTTTTATTCTTCAAGTTGTTAATATGGTGTATCACATTGATTGATTTACATATATTGAAGAATCCTTGCATCCCTGGGATAAATCCCACTTGTTCGTGGTGTATGATCCTTTTAATGTGTTGTTGGATTCTGTTTGCTAGTATTTTCTTGAGGATTTTTGCATCTATGTTCATCAGTGATATTGGTCTGTAATTTTCTTGTTTTGTAGTATCTTTGTCTGGTTTTGGTATCAGGGTGATGGTGGCCTCATAGAATGAGTATGGGAGTGTTCCTTCCTCTGCAATTTTTGGGAAGAGTTTGAGAAGGATGGGTGTTAGCTCATCTCTATATGTTTGATACAATTCACCTGTGAAGCCATCTGGTCCTGGACTTTTGTTTGTTGGAAGATTTTTAATCACAGTTTCAATTTCATTACTTGTGATTGGCCTGTTCATATTTTCTATTTCTTCCTGGTTCAGTCTTGGAAGGTTATACCTTTCTAAGAATTTGTCTATTTCTTCCAGGTTGTCCATTTTATTGGCATAGAGTTTCTTGTGGTAGTCTCTTAGGATGCTTTGTATTTCTGCAGTGTCCGTTGTAACTTCTCCTTTTTCATTTCTAATTTTATTGATTTGAGTCCTCTCCCTCTTTTTCTTGATGAGTCTGGCTAAAGGTTTATCAATGTTGTTTATCTTCTTAAAGAACCAGCTTTTAGTTTTATTGATCTTTGCTATTGTTTTCTTTGCTTCTATTTCATTTATTTCTGCTCTGATCTTTATGATTTCTTTCCTTCTGCTAACTTTGGGTTTTGTTTGTTCTTCTTTCTCTAGTTCCTTTAAGTGTAAGGTTAGATTGTTTATTTGAGATTTTTCTTGTTTCTTGAGGTAGGATTGTATTGCTATAAACTTAGAACTGCTTTTGCTGCAACCCATAGGTTTTGGATTGTCGTGTGTTCCTTATCATTTGTCTGTAGGTATTTTTTGATTTCCTCTTTGATTTCTTCAGTGATCTCTTGGTTATTTAGTAACGTATTATTTAGCCTCCGCTGTGTTTGTGTTTTTCACATTTTTTTCCTTGTAAGTTATTTCTAATCTCATAGCATTGTGGTCGGAAATGATGCTTGATATGAGTTCAATTTTCCTAAATTGAAGAATAAAAACCATATGATCATCTCAATAGGTGCAGAGGCTTGATTTGTGAAGATGTGATCTATCCTGGAGAATATTCCATGTGCTCTTGAGAAGAAAGTGTAATCTGCTGTTTTTGGATGGAATGTCCTATAAATGCCAATTAAATATCTGTCAATATCTATCTGGTCTATTGTGTCATTTAAAGCTTGTGTCTCCTTATTAATTTTCTTTTTGGATGATCTGTCCATTGGTGTAAGTAAGGTGTTAATGTCCCCCACTATTATTGTGTTACTGTTGATTTCCTCTTTTATAGCTGTTAGCAGTTGCCTTATGTATTGAGGTGCTCCTATGTTGGGTGCATATATATTTATAATTGTTATATTGTCTTCTTGGATTGATCCCTTGATAGTTATGTAGTGTCCTTTCTTGTCTCTTGTAACATTCTTTATTTTAAAGTCTATTTTATCTGATATGAGTATTGTTACTCCAGCTTTCTTTTGATTTTCATTTGCATGGAATATCTTTTTCCATCCCCTCACTTTCAGTCCGTATGTGTCCCTAGGTCTGAAGTGGGTGTCTCCTAGACAGCATATATATGGGTCTTGTTTTTGTATCCACTCAGCAAGCCTGTGTCTTTTGGTTGGAGCATTTAATCAATTCACATTTAAGGTAATTATTGAAATGTATGTTCCTATCGCCATTTTCTTAATTGTTTTGGGTTTGTTTTTGTAGGTCCTTTTCTTCTCTTGTGTTTCCCACTTAGAGAAGTTCCTTTAGCATTTGTTGTAGAGTTGGTTTGGTGGTGCTGAATTCTCTTGGCTTTTGCTTGTCTGTAAAGCTTTTGATTTCTCTGTCAAATCTGAATGAGATCCTTGCCAGGTAGAGTAATCTTGGTTGTAGGTTCTTTCCTTTCATCACTTTAAATATATCAAGCCACTCTCTTCTGGCTTGTAGAGTTTCTACTGAGAAATCAGCTTTTAACCTTATGGGAGTTCCCTTGTATGTTATTTGTCATTTTTCTCTTGTTGCTTTTAATAACTTTTCTTTGTCTTTAATTTTTCTCAGTTTGATTACTATGTGTCTCAGCATGTTTCTCCTTGGTTTTATCCTGCCTGGGACTCTTTGCACTTCCTGGACTTGGGTGGCTATTTCCTTTCCCATGTTAGGGAAGTTTTCAACTATAATATCTTCAAATATTTTCTTGGGTCCTTTCTTTCTCTCTTCTCCTTCTGGGACCCCTATAATGTGAATGTTGTTGCATTTAATGTTGTCCCAGAGGTCTCTTAGGCTGTCTTCATTTCTTTTCATTCTTTTTTCTTTATTCTGTTCCACAGCAGTGAATTCCACCATTCTGTCTTCCAGGTCACTTATCCGTTCTTCTGCCTCAGTTATTCTGCTACTGATTCCTTCTAGTGTATTTTTCATTTCAGCTATTGTATTGTTCACCTGTGTTTATTTGTTCTTTAATTCTTCTTGGTGTTTGTTCTTTAATTCTTCTAGGTCTTTGTTAAGCATTTCTTGCATCATCTTGATCTTTGCCTCATTCTTTTTCCAAGGTCCTGGCTCATCTTCACTATCATTATTCTGAATTCTTTTTCTGGAAGGTTGCCTATCTCCACTTCATTTGGTTGTTTTTCTGGGGTTTTATCTTGTTCCTTCATCTGGGACATAGTCCTCTGCCTTTTCATTTTGTCTATCTTTCTGTGAATGTGTTTTTCATTCCACAGGCTGCAGGATTATAGTTCTTCTTGTTTCTGCTGTCTGCCCTCTGGTGGATGAGGCTACCTAAGAGGCTTGTGCAAGCTTCCTGATTGGAGGGACTGGTGGTGGGTAGAGCTGGCTGTTGCTCTGGTGCGCAGAGCTCAGTAAAACTTTAATCCACTTGTCTGCTGAAGGGTGGGGTTGAGTTCCCTCCCTTTTGGTTGTTTGGCCTGAGGCAACCCAGCACTGGAGCCTACAGACCCTTTGGTGGGGCTAATGGTGGGCTCCGGGAGGGCTCACACCAAGGAGTACTTCTCAGAACTTCTGCTGCCAGTGTTCTTGTCCCCATGGTGAGCCACAGCCAACCCCCACCTCTGCAGGAGACCCTCCAACACTAGCAGGTAGGTCTGGTTCAGCCTCCTATGGGGTCACTGCTCCTTCCCCCTAACCCCAGAATTTCTTTTATTTAAAAAATAAAAAGAGAATTCTGGCTAAAGAGGCAGCTCCCTCCCTGTTGACACCTTACACACCCTTCCCATAAGACGTTATTTTTTGTTGTTATTGTTTTTGGTTACATTGGGTCTTCATTATTGCGTGCATGTTTTCTCTAGTTGCAGCGAGCAGGGGCTACTCTTCATTGTGGTGTGCAGGCTTCTCATTGCGGTGGCTTCTCTTGTTTCAGAGCACAGGCTCTAGGCGCATGGGCTTCAGTAGTTGTGGCACGTGGGCTCAGTAGTTGTGGCTCATGAGCTCTAGAGCACAGGCTCAGTTGTTGTGGTGCACAGGCTTAGTTGCTCTGTGCCATGTGGGATCTTCCTGGACCAGGGCTCGAAACTGTGTCCCCTGCATTGGCAGGCAGATTCTTAACCACTGTGCCACAAGGGAAGTCCAAGATGTTATTTTTATTAAAGATGTCATTTAATTTTGAGTACATCTTCTCCAGGATGGTTTTTAGTAGCTCACACACAGAAAAGTTATTTTGATATGTTATTTTTAAAAGATTTATTTATTTATTTATTTATGATTTATTATTGTTACAGAATCTAACACACAGTATAAGCTGAGATACGTGAGGGAAATCTTTACTTTCATCTAATTGTATAATAAATCTCCTTGACTAATTCACTTGTTCTAATGCTTTGCTGCTTCAAATGCTCACCAGGATTTGAACTTATGTCTTTCAATAGTATCTGCTTAACACAGGATTACATTTTGGCTTGTTGCCATGTTGTTCTTCTTATCTTATTTCAGTCATTCTTTCCCCAGCAGGGGAAAAATAGGTGTTTTTCAAATGTTGTGATTCTTTTTTTTTTTTTTGTCTACTGCTACGAAATGAGAAGCCTTGAAAGAAGTTTTAAATTTATCATTAAGTTCAGTGAGGTTTTCAAAGGCAGTGGATTAAATATTTCCTCACTTTAAGCATTGCTGAAGAACTGGCAGAGGTCTGTCCTGCATCTATACTCTCGTTCAGTTTTTAAATGTCTTGCTAATCATGATGGTTTCACATGGTCATTAGCCAATATCTCAGCACAATACACCCTTCAGGGAAATCCATTCTTCAGATCATCTTCTTGATTTTTTTTTTTTTTTTTTGATGTGGACCATTTTAAAAGTCTTTACTGAATTTGTTACAACATTGCTTCTGTTTTATGTTTAGGTTTTTAGGCCATGAGGCATGTGGGATCTTAGCTCCCCAACCAGGGATGGAAACTGCACCCCCCCACACATTGGAAGGAGAAGTCTTAACCACTGGACCGCCAGGGAAGTCCCTCATCTTCTTGATTATTGCAATATTTGTGGCTGATTTTCCATCAGGTCTGATTAGATTGCCTCTGTTTTTACTTGTTAATGTGGCTGATGAAAGGTTTGTGTCAGGGATAGGAAGAGGGTCATTCGCTGGGTTGCATGGTTGACTCTATCCTCACTGTAGTCTGCTGGCAGGAATCTTCTAAGGCCATTTTGTAAGAGTGAATCTAGTTAAAAACCAGACACTCTACCTGGGCCCACGTCCCGGCACCCCCAGCAGCACCATCGGAAGGTGGGCGTGGATGGGAGCCCCACGCCCGACCCCCAGGGTCCTTCAGGAGACCCGCATGTTGCCTCCACCCCGGGATGATCTGAAGTGTAGAAAAAGGAAACGCAGCTGCTTCCACCATAGAGTAAATAGCATAAAGCTTAATCTCCTCATTTTGTAAGATAAATATTAATTAAATTTCTAAGATTTCTTTCCATCCCCCAGCAGATGGCTGTGACTAGTTCTAAGGTATGTGTACCTACTTAGGAGACCATCTGCTCTAAACATTAGATTAAAGTACCTTTTCAAGACAAAGCTAGCAAACACGTCTGATATATACTTGTTTTTCAAAAAGAAAAACCCAAACCTCCCCAAAGGCCTGTGGGCATAGCACTATTCGACAGATGCATTATTTAATTGTTTTATTGGAAACCTAGTTTTTAGGCAAAATAGTCTAAATAGGTAAGAGAAGCTTGGGACCTTTTGGTAGATGACTCCGTTGTGTAAAACAAATTATCAGTCCCTAATTGTGTTTCATAGTTTTGGACTTTTTTTAACCAAAGATACAGAGGGCTGGGCTAATCACACTTCTTGACTCAGGCCACAATATCACCATGTGGAAGATCCCACTCTAGTTTCTAATTTCCATTATTCATCCTTTTATAGGCATTTCCCACTCCCATTTTTCTCCCTTCATAGGCAACCATTCCCTGTAACACTCGTTGTGTGTGTTCTGTGTATCACTTTGTCTAAGTAAAGGCATTTCCTTTCCATTTGCAGTTTTTTTCTGTTAGTTAAGAGGGTTTTTTCTTTTCCAGTTAAAAATAGGTATTGAATATTACTGAGTGTGTTTTCTGGGAAAATCGAGATGATAGAACTATTCTACTTCATTCTAGTAATGTTAAACCTAGACCTTTTCTGAGATGAATCCTAGTTAGTTATAATTATTCTTAATACCTTCTTAGGGTCAGATTATGAAATATATTGTCTATTCCTTGAAAATCTGGCAGAACCTTTCAGGAACACAGGCATTATTTCAAGTTAGAAAATCTTTTAACACAGTAACTACATAATAGGTTATAGGAGGAAAACAATGTAATCATCTCAGTGTGGCAAGAGGAGACAGTGAGTATTTTCAGCATCTTAGATTGGCAAAATTTCTACATGTTAAATTCCAACTACATCACTTGTTGAATGTGGAATGGGCAATGAGTTTTCGCATACAATCTTGGTGGGAGTGTAAATCAGTAACTATACTGTAGAAAATTTTTGCCGCATCAATTAATTTTTGTAATTAATTGTATGTAATTATTTTTTGTAATTAATATGGAATGGGCACAACCTTTAACTGAGGGATTACACTGGTAGTTATCTACCACATAGAACCGCCCTCACATAAATACTAGGATATATATAAAAGGTGGTTTATTACAGCATTATTTGAAATAAAAAAAATTTTAAACAATATAAATATTCTTAACTAAATAAAATGTGATACATGTATATGATGAAATAACCTGAATATCTATTTGAATAGCTACTAAAAACCTAATCTTGTGAGTGATGCATATATTTTTATAAATTTAAAAAGACTGAAAAAAAAAGAAAATTTGGCAGAACTGACATATGAAACAGTCTGGGCCCAAAGCCTCCAGAATTTGATATGCAGTATTGTGATTGTTAGTTCATTGCTAAGTATTTTGTAATTTCTCTTTTGATTTTATTTTTAATCAAGACATTATTTATTAGTATGTTAATTGGTTTCCAGATACATGGGATTTTTAAAAGATACTCATTTGATACTGATTTCTAATTTTGTTATATGATGAGATAACATTATATATAATTAATATATATAATTTTATATATATATATATATATAGTATTGATTCCTTAGAACCCATTGAGGTACACGGTCGATTTTTATAGATATTCCATGCCTGCTTGAAAGAGTGTGTCTTCTGTTTGTCAGGTGTTGAATCCTTTTTAGAGCTGATGGTTGAAGCGTATGGTGAATCTTTGCTCATGATTTTTGTCTACTGAGCCTCTAGAGTTTGGGAAATGTGCACTCAATCTCCACCCGCCATTGCTGACTTACTGATTTTTCTTCACCGGTTTGTTAGTTGGTGCTTCATATATTTCGAGGTTATATTGTTTTGACTTTAGGGTGGAGTTCACTTCAAGGTCACTTAGGCTTTCTTTTCATTTAAACTCTGGGCGTATGCAAACGTCAGCTGCCTGGATGTGGTCCACCCCCACCATGCTGTCACCCCCTTGCCAGTTCCACGAGGTACGGGCAGCCACGTGGCCCACGCTGGCCATGTATAACTCTGACCCCTTGTTCTCTGTACTGGGCCGCCTGCAGGAAGTCAGATGTGGGAAATGTGCCAGGTGAACCTGCCCTGAAATGTGGGGATTTTATCTGCCCTACACTGATAAGAGCTGTGGTACCGGCTGGACCTGGACAGCTCCCTGCGGTATAGGAGAGCACAGCAGACATTTCCTTCTTGCAGCTGGTTTTCTTTCTTCAAGCATGATGCCCTGCCTTTGTCTCTACCAAATTGCTTTTGATGCTTCCTGCTTCTCCAATGTATTGAAGATGAACTTCGATCTCATCTCTCACTCTCCTCCTAGTACTTTGTCATCTGTAAGCCTAAGGAGTCTGTCCTGGGAACACTGATGGAAACTGTTGTATGACCCCGCTCCCAGCACACGTGCCTTTGGACACAGCTTCCTGTCTCCTGCAGAACTGATACAGACCTAGGAAGAGGTGGCCTTGAAGGGAATCATCTAAATGGTTACTGACCTATTTTGTGCAACCCTAAATGTGCAACAGAGTTAAATCTGGCTCTGTGGTCACAGACAAGTCTTGCTCATTTTAAAGACATCTTCGTCTTCTGTTCTTGATGTTCTGAAGTCTTATAATTTGGGTCAGAGGGATCTGGCCCTGTGTGCGGGTCGTGGTGGGGGGGTGTTGCCCTTTTCCTCGGGATCCTGCCCCTCCCCCAGGTCCTTTCCATCCCTCCCTGCTCTGCTCTTCACGAATCGTCCCTCACCCCTCACACTGTCTTCCCACCCACCTTCAGAACACAATTTCCTCTCAGTGACTGATCATTGGATTTCCGAGCAGAGTTTGAGGTCCCAGGGATTTTGACAGTCAATACCCCCAAGAAACGACCTGGAGAAGCCAGTACACACACACCCCATGCTCAGGTAACCTGACTTTTCTATGTTTGCTGCACTATCGCTATGGGAACATGCCCCACCTGGCAGGGACTTAAATTTAAACCATCTGCACCTCAAAGCTTGCGACTCGCCCAGGCTCTCACCTGCCCTGGTGTGACCTGGGGTGAATGTTTACCTTCTGAATCTTTGATTTTTTTCCCTATGTTTAAGAAACGAAAAATCAGCCTTGATCTCTACCCTTCCTATTGACTCTGATTTGAACCGATTTATTAAAAATCCTTTTGTCCCAAACCAGTGATTCTGGTTTTATTCTAAATCACGCACAACGTGCTTTGTGTGTTCTGCTCCTTCTTTTTCTACCAATTTGCCCTCAGAGAATCTCTCATGAGTTTGATTTGACATAAAAGGTCTGTTGGAGCTCTTCTGACCATTTCCTGAAGTATTTTCTGAGGCAGGGGCTGAGGCAAGGCCTCGTGAGGGTGGGATGAGCAGGGCAGACTTGGAGAGATGCCGCCTGCGCTCTGAGTGGAAGGTTCTGGAGCGTGAGCCTGGCACAGGTGAAAGCGTGGGCGTCTCCACACCAGCATGTGACTAAACACAGGGAAGTGGGTGCTTTGAGATTCTGAAGACAGTTCCCATTGGAGTTCTAGGTACTTTATTCATCACCTAGAGAAGAGCATGGTTTCTTAGTGGTTCCTGGAATTTGTTTCGTCTCTTGAGTTCTTCTTTGCATCCCATAACCCAGCAGTCCCCAACCTTTTTGGCACCAGGGGCCAATTTCATAGAAGACAATTTCTCCACGGCAGATGGGGGGCCGGGGGGGATGGCTCAGGCGGTAATGTGAGCGATGGGGAGCGGCTGTGAATACAGATGAAGCTTCGCTCGCTTGCCCGCCGCTCACCTCCTGCCGTGCGGCCCGGTTCCTAACAGGCCATGGACCCGTACCAGTCCGCAGCCCGGGGGTTGGGGACCCCTGCCATTACCTGTACCCGCTTAGACTGTGCTGACATCCAAGATTGGCTGACACAAGCACTTGGACTCTCTCTGGAAAGGCTGGTTAATTGCTCTTTTGTTCCTGGGGTTTGATCTGAGAGCCCACAGTGGGGCTGACTGCAGCATGGGGCTCTGCTCTGTTGGGGTCCTGGGGGTCGTGTGCCCAGCTGGTTATCTGGACCTCCCAAGACTGAAGTCCTTGAAGCAAATCAACTAATAGCATCTGGTGTCCTTTTGTCCCTGGAGAGTGGACAGTCCCACACCTCCCGGAGCTGCTTATTGAAGCCGAAGCTTCAGTGACAGTGACCCTAAGTGACAGGAGAGGAAGATCTCATGCTGTCCACATTTGGTGAGGAAGAGGGAGTGTCTGGGGTCATGGAGTACCCTGAGAGGAGGGCTGCAGGGCCAGCGTCCCCAAGACCCTCAGAGGCGGCGGCACAAGGCCTGTGTGCGTCTCAGGCAGCAGGAGACCAGGGCGGGCCAGGCGGATAGCAGACCTCACCCCGTCCTCCGCCAGCTCCATTTTGCTCGGCTTCTTCGAGCTCCTCCAGAGCACAGGGCGCCTCCGGATGGGCCTGCACCTTCCAGGCACCCTCTCCTCCATCTATGTGCCCCCACGTGCCTCTGCACCTCGGGCGGCAGCCTGTGAGCCCTTGCCTGGTGCAAGAGCCCTCGCCTGGTGCAAGAGCCCTCGGATGCCTGCTGTGTCCTGACGAAGGCCGGACGCCTGTGCCGAGGGTGCGTTCTCTTGTGGTGACACTTTACGCCCAGTGTCCCAAGGAGGCATCTGCAGAGGAGCTGCCAGGAGCGGCTGGCGCTGCGGTGGCGGGGGGCGGTCACTCTGCAGCCCTTCTGACCCCTTAGTGAATGCCGGCCGGCACCTCCCAGACTCCTCGCAGCTGACAAACCAGAGATCGTGCAGGACCCTGATCAGGTGGCTTGGGAGGGACCCACATTCTGAGCCGAGTCCGTCGGGGAGGGAGGCGCAGTTTGTGCCCCGTTGGCCAGTGCGGCTGAGGCAGGAGCCCTGGAGCAGGGGGACCACTGCAGGGGCAGCTCCTTGTCATTCTTCGAAACCCAGCCTAGCGTCTGTTAGTTCAGCTGCAAACCATTTACTGCGCTGAGAAACCCCGCTGCCTGGCTTGCTGCTGTCGCTGCCGTGCTGTGCGGCCGAGCTCTGTCACACACAGAGGGGACTTGGCACCGAACCTGCATGGGAGGTGGTTCATTGCTCACCTCGCCTGTTGCAGAGGAACAAGGAAGCACGAAAGTCCTGGGAGTCTGGCAGACGCAGGGAGGGTGTGGGGAGAGTCAGGACAGGTGGCCGAGGGTGACTGAGACCCAGAGCCCCGCCTGCCCTCATGGGCCGTGCGTGCAGCTGCTGCCCGGAGTGGCTGTGACATTCCTGCTGGCAGAGGGGCACTTGCTATGTCGTTTAGAGAATGTCACCAGTTCCTGAGAGCCCCACCTCTGGCCGCACTACCTCCTCTCCGCTGTACTTGATTTCTCCAATGGCCGATCTACCTAACAGGCCCACGGGTTGTTGAGAAGTTTAAATGCATCTGATGCATGCCCTCTGTCTTTGTACCCCCAGGAAAGGGTGCAGGTGGAAGGCCCTTCCCCCTTCTCGCCCAGCCCCACTCCTTTCTGAATCCAGGGCCTTACGTGCATGGGGCAGACCCCCCAGTTTCATGTCCCTGCACACGGCCATCCAAGCCCAGGAGTTCTGACACCTGCAGCATCTTCTGTCCTGGAGAAGATGGACCCGGGGACGAGGTCTATGGGGCCACCCCAGGCTTGGCGGCAGGAGCTTCTGGGGTCTGGCCAGGAGGGGAGGCGTACCAGGTCCCCGACCTACAGACTCCTCACCCCAGGGGGAGGGGAGTGGCCAGACAGGAGCTCGGGAGCAGGACCCTCCCAAGTGGGGGACGCAAGGGCCGGGGTGGCGCGGGTCTAAGGGGGGCACCGTGACAGCCCCTCCCCTGTTAGTCAGGACAGACCTACCCCTTCAAACTAGCTTAAGGAAAGGAGGACTTGTTTGCCTCACTTGCTGGGAAGGAACAGAAGTGGAGCGGCCTTGGGCATGACTGGGTCTGGGGCCTCAAAGTCAAGGCCGTCCTCTTTCCTCTCGCCCTCCCAGCCCAGGGGTGCCAGTGCGTGGACTGGTGAAGACAGGCCTCTTCCTTGTAGGTCAGAAAGATGTATAGACCACGGCAGTGTTAACAGCCCCAGAACAAGAGAAAGACTTTATGTTGTGCACAGTAAGAATACCAGGTCACATGCCCATCCCCGGGTGCATCACGGTGTCCTGGCAAGTGGAAGGGATGAGGACCAGCCAGGCCAAGGTCAAGTCCGGGACACATATTGCAGTGGGCTGGGCACATGGGGGGAGGGAGGTACTTTCCTCCTTGGAAGGCACTTGTCTTCCGAGGAGGAAAGGTTGCTGGGGTCGCTGATGGTCCTATGTCTTTACCCCCAATAAAGCTGATGCTCTTTTTTGATTCTCCATCAAAGTGGGAGCCTGATAATGTAGGAGAACCCTGCACCTGTGGATTTGAGCTCTGATCTCACTCCTGCCCCCCATCCCTCCGTTCCCCACCGACCACCCTCCCCCTCACCGTCCACCCCCCTCATTTCCCCCTCTCCTCTCCTTTTCTCCTCCCCTCTATCCTCCCTCCCTCCCTCTCCCTCTCTCTGTCTCTCTCCGTCCTTCTATATCTTACTTCTCTCCCCACAACTCTCTCCTTTCTCCCCCTCCCACTCCCCCCCTCCCATCTCTCTTCACCCCCCATTACTTAATTTCTTGGTTTACCAGGCGGATTCACATGTGAACGGATGTTTCGATCACTGACTTTGCTCAGAGCCCACTAGTGAGTTAAATACAGCCGGCTAGTCAAAAGCCCCCAAAGTGCAAATCAAAGGTAAAATGGTCTTTGATTTTTCTGCTTGTTTGTGATGACATTGTTTTAAGGTAGCTTTCTTTCTTGCAGTTGCAGGCTGTATTTTTCTTGATGTTTAAAGGATTTCCTCCACCCACATCCAACACAAGGGTTTAAGCCTTCAAATCCAATTACTTCCTGATTGGATTTGCTCGCTTCTTCCTCAATCAGTAAATGAGCTCTCATTTCATCCACGGGGCACGTCCTTGGATCTTTGTTGAAAACGGCCCTTAAGTGTTCTGTTCTTCCTCTGGGCAGGCGTATCAAGGCTGAGTCTGTGACAAAAGGCCTGTTTCAACCATCTGTGGACACAAAGCCCCTTCATGTTCTGTGGCTGTCTTGGCCCCATGACATCAGGCCCTGGCTGAGGCTGGTGCCGGCCAGTGTGCCCTGTGGGTGAGGTCTCCACGGGGGGCCAGTGGCCACCCTAGAAGCATGAAGGACCCAGTTCAGGGCAGAGGGAAGAACTGCTTTTATAGACAGCAGTTAATAAGTACGTGGTGGTGCTGACACTCTCTGGAAAGACTAATCTGTATGTCCAGAGGCATAGATGGTAAAAATGCGGTGGGCCAGTAAGGGTGTCTTCTGGTAATTTTATTAAGATGCTCCATTTAAAATGATCCTAGAATCATCAAATGCCAGACAAGGTGCCATCCATCCAAGTGTCTCACCACGGGGCCGGCTGATCTGCACAGCCCCTTGTGCGTGGGACTGACACCTGCATCGCAGGGTCCTCACTCAGCATCCTAGGACCCTCAGCCCTAAAGGCTGCAGCCCCCTCCCCATTCATGGTGTCAAAGATGTCCCCACACATTTCCGTAAATGCTCTCTAATTCTCTCTTTGGCGGCAGGAACCTCGGTTGAGAGTTGGAGGCTGGCCCAAGAGTGAGAGCTTGGTGGCTCGGCTCTTTCTACTGGTTCCAGGTCAGCCTGCCCAGAGCGAGGGGCCCTGAGGTGGCAGTGTGAGGTGGGGTGGCACTCACTTTGTCCCACGGTTGGTATTGGAGGGTTGAACGCGCCCTCTCTCCCCACCTCACCCACATGTCCGCACTCACAGTCACCTTTCTCTGGGGACCTTTCCGTGTTTCGTCTGATGTTCTAGCCCTCCCCAAAGTGGCCTTGAAATGTGGAGGCTCCTTGGATCAAACCGCAGATTGGGGCATGGGATTTATTATTCCTGTTCATTTCACTGTTGGAGAAACACCTTGGAGATAACAGTGGGTCCCCTTCCCCTTTGTAACCCAACAGAACGGTGTATATAGACCTGCTGGGCCATCAGCCCCTTTAGGGCGGGATTGTCATTCCCACGTTTGTGTTCCCAGCGGTGACCAGAGTGCCTAACAGACCCACAGGAGCGAGTGTGCTGAGTGCCGGGGCCTCAGGCTGTCCTGATGGGCATGTCCTCTCCACGTCTACCCCGTGAGGCCGCGGTGACACAAAGCGTTGCCTGCAGTCCAAGAGAACAGAGACAGCAGAGGGGACATTGAACAAGCTACAGTGAGGTACCAGCCCTGTGAAAACGGTCCATCGCCTGGAGTGATGGGTGAGTGGGGACGGGGCAGTAGGCGGGGCAGTCCAGGGAAGTCTGCTACCCATCTACTTTAACACTAATGCAGCACATTGCAAATTCTTGCGCAACCAGAACTTACCTGACTAGACCCTTGAGGTGAATGATGCGTTCTGCCCTACACTTGACTTTCAGGAGAAGATATCAGCCAGCTTTTTGCTGGGACAACAAACAACCCACATCTTGCCGTGATTCCTTGTCTTCTTGGGATTGGCGGGGCAGCTGCCTAGCTTTGCTCCTGGTTGGGTCAGGTCTGGGGCCTCCCAGGGGAAGGAGCCCAGCTGCCTGGGGTCTGTGCAAACCCTTGGGTACATTCGAAGCTTTGCCTGGACTTGGCATGGCTCATGCATGTTCACACTCCGTGGGCAAGTCTCATGTCCAGGCCCAGCATTGCAGGGCTGGTGTGTGTGTGTGTGTGTGTGTGTGTGTGTGTGTGTGTGTGTGTGTGTGACCCAGCACAGCTACCAGGAAACCAGCTTCTCTGAGTTCTCCTGTTCCATCCTAAAATGACACTGCATTTTGTTCATTTTGTTGCAACTCTATTCAAAATTCTTTACTCCTTCCCAGGTAAGGCCCAAACCCCTCCTTCTAGCATGGAGAGTTTCCCCAGCGGTGCCTTACCTACCTCCCCCCCCACCTATCCCCCCAGGGTGCTCTCACCCAGACCCTTTGCTCCTGACAAGCCTGGGTGGACAGCAGGCCTACAGGCTGGCTTCGCATCTGTCCCCATGTGCTTGGTGAAGTCTTTGAAAGCCTCTCGCTCCCTCTATGACCCCACCTTGATTCTTACTGTTTCCTGTTTGTACCATCCCTTCTACAATTACCCATGCATCACCCAAAGATTTTTCCGGTCATATGTTTTAATTTTACTTTTCGTGTGCTTATGTTTTGTTGCTCACTGAAAAAGAGCAGCTCCTGGTGGGCTGGAGCCCTGGTTTAAGGCCTGTTTCCCTGCAGGCCCTACCAAAGGCTTTTGGATCAGAGGTACTCAGAGACGAGTGCTGATGCAATGGGGATGCAGGCGCTGCATCCCCAGGCCCTCCTGACAATGGCCTGACGGATCCTAACAGAGATACGGGAGCATCGTTTCCAGGCCTTGTGACAACCACCTGGGGACACAGCAAGGCTCTGAACCCCACATCACCTTAAAATGGCACTTTGTATTGACTGAGAGGGAAAACTGCTCTGCTGTCACATTTCTTCAACATTTTCAACAAAGAGAGAAAGACAAAGGTCTTTTTTTTTTAAGACATACATTAACAAACTGTCATTTTCTAGATGTGACGACAATATATGCTTATTGTAGAGAAATTAGAAAATAAAGATTAATAAAAACAAGGAAAAGGAATCATCTGTAACCTTAACTACAGGCAACTTTTTGGCATGTGTTCTTCCAAATATGTGTGTTCATATGGGTTTTCTTGATTCTGAGATACCGTCATTTCTAAGACACACTCTTGACCAATTAATAGCCTTTTAGAGACAAAATGAAGTACTTTCAGTGGTAAAATGATTCCATTTCAGAAATAGTGAAATCCCATAGAAAACAAACTTATGGTTATCAAAAGGAGTATGGGATTAACAGATTCACACTACTATATATAAAATAGACAAACAACAAGGACCTACTGTATAGCACAGGGAACTATACTCAGCATTTTGTAATAACCTATATGGGAAAAGAATATGAAAAAGAATATATATATATATATATATACACACACATATATACACACACACAAAAACATACGTATTGGGTTGGCCAAAAAGTGCCTTCAGTTTTTAAGTAAAAGTAAAAGACACATTTTTCATTTTCACCAAGAACTTTATTGAACAACATATTCACCCTTTTGTTCCACTACCTTCTGCCATTTTTCAGGCAACTTCATAATTCCATCTTCCCAAAACTTTTTATCTTTTTGAGCAAGGAACTGTTCCAGGTGCCTTTTACAGTCTTCCAGGGAATTGAAACTTTTTCCATTAACAGAATTTTGTAAAGACCAAAATATATGGAAATCTGAAGGTGCAGTGTCTGGTGAATACGGTGGATGAATGAGAACTTCCCAGCCAAGCTGTAACAGATTTTGCCTGGTTATCAAGGAAACACATGTGGTCTTGCATTATCCTGATGTAAGATTATGTGTTTTCTGTTGACTAATTCTGGACGCTTTTCGTCGAGTGCTGCTTTCAGTTGGTCTAATTGGGAGCAGTACTTGTTGGAATTAATTGTTTGGTTTTCCGGAAGGAGCTCATAATAGAGGACTCCCTTCCAATCCCACCATATATACAATATCACCTTCTTTGGATGAAGACCGGCCTTTGGTGTGGTTGGTGGTGGTTCATTTCGCTTGCCCCACGATCTCTTCCATTCCACATTGTTGTACAGCATCCACTTTTCATTGCCCCTCACAATTTGTTTTAAAAATGGAACATTTTCATTATGTTTAAGTAGAGAATTTCATGCGGAAATACGGTCAAGAAGTTTTTTTTCGCTTAACTTATGTGGAACCCAAACATCAAAGTGATTAACATAATCAAGCGGGTGCAAATGATTTTCAGTGCTTGATTTGGATATTTTGAGTATGTCGGCTATCTCCCGAGTGGTATAACGTTGATTGTTCTCAATTAATGTCGATTTGATCACAATCAAATTCAACTGGTCTACCCAACCATGGAGCATCGTCTAGCAAGAAATCTCCAGCACGACACTTTGCAAACCACTTTTGATATGTTCAGTCAGTCACAACACCTTCTCCATACACTGCACAAATCTTTTTTTTGCATTTCAGTTGCGTTTTTACCTTTCTTGAAATAATAAAGCATAATATGCCAAAAATGTTGCTTTTTATCTTCCATTTTCAATATTAAAATGGTTACACAAAAATTCACCAGTTTTGATGTCTTTTTTAAAAATGCATGCTGATATGACAGCTGTCACATACAATCTAACAAAATTGTTTTGAATGAAGTTAAAGACAACTAAGTGCTACTAGAGCCATCTTATGGAAAAAAAAAATGAACAAACCTTTTGGCCAACTATATATATATATATATATATATATATATATATATGAATCACTTTGCTGTACACCTGAAACTAACGCAATATTGTAAATCAACTATACTTCAATTTAAAAAGAAAAAATAAATAAATAGTAAAATGTGATAAAAGTGCACTTCTAAACTCAGAAATATATGTCATTCCCAAAGCAGGACCATACTGTACATACTGTTTTCATAACACTTAAAATTTATATTGTAAATTAATGCTATTCCTTTCCATTAGTGCTATTCTGCAGCATAATTTTAGATGACTGTAATCACTGATGTAAATCATTGTATGGATATAACAAAAAATACATAGCTAATTCTCTGTATTAAAAAATTAAATGAAAAAGTTTATTCTTCAGTGAACTTCTTATGTACACCCATGATAATTTCCTTAAACGTGGAATTTCTTGGTCCAAGTAAATGATTATTTTTAAGGCTGTTAATAAGTGCTGTCAAATTGTCTCCAAGAAAAGTTGTTTCAGTCTTGCTCGCAGCAGCTACAGCTCTCACCCTTTCCATCACTAAATGTTAGAGTTAAAAATGGCATTTATTTCAATGTGCATTTCCGGTGAATTCACAATTAAACAGAAAAGCCCATGCAGAGAACTCGAGAGTTAGTTTGTTGTCCGAAGTCTAGTCCTCTCTCAAATCAAAGAGCTTTCCCGCTGTGTCCGCTAGTAACTCTGCCCCGAGACTCCCCATGGTGACAAAGGCTCTGTGGGCTCTGTGTCACAGCTCTGTGGGTGCTGCCACTTGGCAGGTGTGATCTTTATTTATTTATGTATTATTTATTTTGGCTGTGCTGGGTCTCAGTTGCAGCATGCAGACTCTTAGTTGCAGCACACATGCGGGATCTAGTTCCCTGACCAGGGATCGAACCCGGGCCCCCTGCATCGGGAGCACGGAGTCTTACCCACTGGACCACCAGGGAAGTCCCCCTGGCAGGTGATCTTAATTCAGTGTGTAGCTCATTGAGACGTCTCCTCCAGCCTCAGAGCAATGGCCCAGATCAAGTTGTCACGGGGAGAAAGAGCACGTGTAACTTGTACAATCCTGGGAGTGAGTTAAGCAAAGGGAATAGGGTGAAGCAGCTTGGGAATCAGAGGATGCATTTACTGGGACCTCCTCTTTCTCCCCTTGCTGTGGCCAGGGTCTCTCTGCTGAAGCGTGGGAAGAGGAGGAGAATGGGGTGGTGGGGTGGGGGGGCCTACATCCACCTGTTGTTTTCCACACCTTATGGCAACACCCTGTTGTGGCAAAATCATATGCTGGTTGGCGTAGGGGTCCATCTCTTGTAGCCAAGGGACTGGAACACCCAGCCACCTTCTGTTCGGGTTTCCCGGGGTCTACCTGGAGCCCCAGCACTGTAGCTCCACCTGATCATGTGCTAGAGATTCAATTTATTTAACATTTATTGATTCAACATATAATAAGGGGAGGTTGGGGTTAGCAGATGTAAGCTATTATATGGAATGGATAAACAACAAGGTCCTACTGTATAGTACAGGGAACTATATTCAGTATCCTGTGATAAACCATAATGGAAAAGAACCTGAAAAAAGAATGTATTTATATGTATAACTGAGTCACTTTGCTGTACAGCAGAAATTAACACAACATTGTAAATCAACCATACTTCAATAAAAAAAAAATAAAATCATTCAAAAACTGAAAAAAATTTATTAAATACTGAAGTGTGAGATATTATATTGCACAGTGGGGACTCAACAGTGTCCTCATATATGGGGGGGCTTACTGTCTTGTGGGTGAAACAGGCAAAAGAGAAAAGACAGTGAACAGTTAAGGATGCCAGGATACGGGCAGATACAGTGGAAGCAGATGCCCTGGAAGAAATGGCCAGTTTAAACCGGTGATGGGGAGCCTTGAAGCTAAGATCTCATAATACAGGTAAGCTTTGATCTGAGTTTTGGGGTTTTTTTGCATTAGATGAATATTTTCTATTGTAGAATTGCAATTCCTTTAATGATTTTCTTGGAGTTTTTTTTCTTAATGGTTGCCCTAGGAACTACCATATATTTCTTCAATTATCAGAACGTATTTCAGATTTATTAACTAGCTATTATTAACTAACTTAATTCCAGTGGCTTATAGAAACATTACTTCTATATAGGTCTATCCCCTCATTCCCTTTCCTGTACTGCCATTGTTGCATCTATAAATGTTACAAACCTAACAGTACATTGTTGTAATTACTACTCATATAACTTTATGCCTTTTAGAGAAACTGAGAAAAGAAGAGAGTAAGTACAAAGTACATATTTATGGAGTTGCTTCTATTAACTTTCTTACCATTTCTGTTTCTCTTCATTTGATCTTGTGGATTTGCATCACCATATGCTATCATTTCCTTACCCCAACACAATTTTGCTCCCACTTGCCTTCTTTGTGATGCTATTTTCAAATATATTACATTTCTGTATGTTATAGGTTTGACAGTATATTATATACATATTGCTCTATACAATTACTTTTTAAATCGGTTAAAAAAAGAAAAAAGAAATATGCATTTATACTATCTTTTATAATTACATAATCACCTTTACTGGTGCTTTTTTTTTGGGGTGGGGGTAAGATTTGAATTACTGCTTGGAGTCACTTGCTTTCAACCTGAAAAACTTTCTTTAGTATTTCTAGTAAGGTTTGCTAGAAATGCATTTTCTCAGTTTTTGTTTATCTGGGAATGTCTTGATTTCACAAAGATAGTTTTGCTGGATATAGAATTATTGGTTGATAGTTTTTTCTTTCAGCACTTTGAATATGGCATCCAGTGCCCTGGTCTCCACGATTTCTGATGCAAAGGCAGCTGCTAATCTTATTGGGACAACTTTATGGGATGAGTTATTTTGTCTTGCTGCTTTCAAGATTTTTCTCTTTGCCTAAATATTCTACTCACAATAGGCTCCAGGTAGATAGGAGGCACAAGGCTTACTGTGATCATTATTGTAAAGACTTATGACTAGTTTTATATGTAAAATTATATATATAAATTATATATTAAAACTATTCCTGCTACATTCAAGGCACTTCATCTATTTGGTATCTAATCGAATCCTCATAACAACTCCAGGAGGTTACTGTCTTCATATTACTGATGTGGAAACTGAGGCTTAGAGAGGCCATGAAATGTATCGATATCACACAGCAACTAAGGAGTCTTCCTTTCTCCGTCCTTGTTTTTAGTCCTCCTGAGATCTAGAGACATAAGAAAGAGCAATAAAGGTGTGAGTTTGTGTGTACGTCAGGAGGGGAGAAAGAATTGGGGTGGGAAGGAGACCCCCTTGGGGATGTATCAGTAAATAAAACAAAGTTGTGACCTGAGGTAATTTCACTCTAGCTGGGGAGACAGACACACCATGGCAGATCTGGGCCCTGGGTGGGCAGCTGGGTGGCTCCTGTCCTGGGCCTGGATGCTCTGTGGGACCACAGAAACCTTGTCTTGACTCTTACCCTCTCCCTTTACCACGTCCTATTGCTCCTCCCTCTGCAATGCTTCTCTGCTTTCTTCTTTCTTTCTTTTAACACAACTGCAGTTCAGACCCTTGTTGTCCTCACCTGGATCTCTGCAATGACCTCCTGGCTGGCCCTGGACCCATCTTTGTGGCCCTAGCCCAGCCTCTGCTCCAGAACCTATCGTGGGTCCTACAACCATACTTTCCAAGGACAGACTCCTCTGGCCAGTCTTCAAGGCAGACCATGATCTTGCCCTTCCCAGCACATTTGGTCGCATCTCCCCTCCTTTGCAAGTTGACCACTGCTGGCTAACAAGGGTGCCGTTCTCTCTACCCCTCACAGATCCTGGGCTCATTCAAGCCCCTACTTCCTCTTGCCTTTTTGAAAAGCACAGTGCCACTTGCCTCCTGCCCATCCTAATGTGTGGGGTTGTAGTTAAGAACATGGGCTTTGGGGTTAAAGAGATCTGTATTAAAATTACATAATTACCCCTTGGCTGGCTGTGTGTGAGCTTATTTAACCTTCAGAGTCAGAGTTACCACATGTAAAATGAAAATAGCAATAGCAATGTCCAAGTGTTGACAGAAGGGTGACATGGTGAAGAGTCCCATGAGAGGCACTTTGCACAGAGTCTGGGAAATCAGAAGGACTCAGATCTGGTGTTGGTTATTGCTATCCTCCCGTCTTTAAGGTGCATCCCACACCTGCCTTCTTTGCCAGCTCTAGCTACACAGTGTGAATGAAAAATGTTGCCTGCCGTACCAGTGAAAAAAGGACGTTGCAGCCATCAAGCCATCACATTACAGCTGCCCTGATGGTGAGCCCTGAAGGAACTCAGGGTGGAGACAAACAGGCTGCCCTCAGCCACTGCAGCCACCCCCAACTGTGTACCCTGAGGGGACTCAGGATGGGAAAGAACATGATACTGGCCCCAGATAGCTGAGGTGCACATCAAAAGGATGATTTCTGTGAGCCCAGACTCTTGCATCTTCCAATACATAGAAAGGTGCTAAATTCCTTGAGATGTCTTGTTTTCTTTAATTAACAGTAATCTTTTGATGTTCTGACTGAAACCCAGCAGGACCCTGTGGGACTCCTGGGCACAAAAGCCTTTCTGTGTCCCCTTTCCTGAGTTCCAAAGGGCAGGTTCAAACAGTTGCTAATCAGGGAAGGGAGGGGATGCAGAGACAAGGGAGGAGCAGTCAAGAAACAATAGTGCAGCCTTGGGGCAGGGTCCTGGTTCCCCCTCAAGGGATATACGTAACAATAGCTTTGAGCTCTTCTGCAGGACTAAAAACCCACCAAATGGAAGACTTGATGAAGCACACTTCATTCCAGAGAAGGTCACGGTTCGCCCATCACCACCTGATGCCACATGATCTCTGAATTGAAGGAATGCGGGCCCTGCATATACCTTGATGCTTATCAGCAACCCCACCCCTGGACTACAAGATTCCTCACAACGCCCCCTCACCCTGGGTTGGGACACACAGTTTTGAGGGCATTAGCCCACTGTGGCCCCCTTTGTCTGACAAAGCAATAAAACTACTCTTTCCTCCTTCCCCAAAATAATTCCTCAGGGTAAGAAATCCAGGCTGGCTGAGGCAGGAGGACGAAGGGTGTGTCCTCAAGGCAAAGGTGGCCTTGGTGGTTGCTAGGATGGTCCTTCTTCCACTGCCCACTCCCACCTCGGAGTTCTGACTATCGGGACCAGGTAGGCCCAGGGCTTGGCCTTTCCAGGCAAGGGTCCCAGGTTATCTGGTCTCTAAAGGAATTCTCCAACCCTCCACTCTCTTGAAAGAGGCTGGTGTGAAGAAAACCTCAGAGCATTTGATCAAGCCAAGGGACCCTCCTGGGGCCATCCCCACGTCGGCCCCACATTGGGCGCCAAAAATTTGAAGCCGAATCCAGGCTCTGTACACAGACACTGAAATAAATCTCAGAGATAGTTCTGGGTGAAGTAGAAAAGAGTAAATTTATTGCTTTGCCAGGCAAAGGGGGCCACAGTGGGCTAATGCCCTCGAAACTGTGTGTCCCAACCTGGGACAGGGGGTGGGGTTGTGAGGAGTCTTATAGGCCAGGGGCAGTGTCGCTGATAAGCATCAGGGTATATGCAGGGCCCTCATTCCTTCAATCCAGAGATCCTGTGGCATCAGGTGGTGATGGGCGAACTGTGATCTTCTCTGGAATGAAGAGTGCTTCATCAAGTCTTCCATTTGGTGGGGTTTTAGTTCTGCAGAAGAGCTCAAAGCTATTGTTACGTATATCCCTTGAGGGGGAACCAGGACCCTGCCCCAAGGCTGCACTATTGTTTCTTGGTTCCTCCTCCCTTGTCTCTTCATCCCCTCCCCTCCCTGATTAGCAACTGCTCGAATCTGCCCTTTGGGACTCCAGGAAGGGGACACAGAAGGCCTTTGTGCCCAGGAGACCCACAGGGTCCTGATCGGTTTCATGACTACTTGGTCTTTGCTGCAAAGACTCCTCTATATCCTGGCTTCCCCCTTGCTTCTTTGGAGCAGACTCCCAGAGTTATCTGAGATGCCATGTCCCAGGCTTAAGTCCTCAGAATGTCCACCGAATAAAACATAATTCTCAACTTTGAGGTTGTGTTGTTTTCAGTCGACAACAGCAGTCAAGTCCTCATGCAGTGAGGGCCCCCTATTTGGCCTGAATTTTTCCCCATGTGGTGATGACATTACATGTTATCTTCCATGTTGGAGTGCTCTCTTTTGAGGACAGATATTGTAGGTTTTCTTCATACTCCTTTTGTATGCCCACAGCAATTGTAAAATCTTCTGGTTGGAGTTAAGGGGAACCTGGGTGGGAGTGGTTCTCCAGCTACAGTAAGCCCAGGTCCTCTGGATTCAGGCTTCTATGAGCCCTACAGCTCTTTAGGGCTGCCCCCTCCCTGTCCCCCCCAGTGTTGCTGCAAGCTGGACAGACACCCAGAGCTGAAATTGCACAGAGCAAGCCTGTGGCTCGTGGAGGGATGAACTATGGCCTGGGTGCCCACACTTCCCCTCTTGCTGGGGACAGAGGGTCCCACAACTGTGGCCAGCCGGTCCCCTGCTCTGCACACCCTGTGGGATCTTCATGGGCAACATTGGAACAGAAGGAGGGATTTTTACATGAAACAGGCAGGAGTTCTCTTTAATGAGGGGAATTTGAAATGCAAGGTGGGGAGATTATGTGAAATGACTCTTAGACAATGTAATCACAAACCATGTTTCACCACTAAATTATGATCATTTATCCAGGCACTGGCCCTATTTTGGTTAGCAGAAGGGAACAGTGGCCTGTGTCTGCCTTTCAGCAGTGAACTGAGGCTGTCTTTGACGTTGGGGCACCAGGGATGCACATCTATGTTGGAGTGCTTGCTACTATGAAGAATATTCCTGAAAAATTGTGTGTAAATTGATTTCTATAAATATTTCACCTGTGGCTGACATTATAGTAACAGAGATACTCCATGTCTGATTGCTCATCAAGCACCCTTGAATGCTTCCTCTTTTAGTTTCCTAAGTAGTTAATTGTCTGTAAATGTGTGAAGGAGGGGGCTTTCTATTTAAAGCAATGAGCTATTTTAAGTGAATCCTTTTGTAAAGCAAGAAATCCTGTTTTATTCTCCCCCCAACTCATCCCTCTAATAAATGGCGTTTCTCTTATATATAATCATTAATGTGCTAGAATTCATCCTCTTCTACCTGATTCCAGAAGGGGGAGCAGTGTGGTGGGGAAGGAGGGTGGACTGAGGGGCTGGTGCTTCCTGCACTCACGTCATCCACCCACAGTCCTGTGAGGCTGGTACTGTTAACCCATTTAGCAGATGAAGGAAGTGAGGCTTGGAAGGGGTTAAGTCCTCATCCGAGGTGGTACGGCACGTGGCCTGGAGGGACACCCAGGACCCACGGGCCTCTGCTCGTACCCAAGCCTTTTAATTGGAAGCAACCTAGGAGGACAATTTAGGTTCTGTACTTGAAGCCCCCTCCTCACTTATAGCTCTTTGAGCCATTCTCCTGGTGGAGTCCCTTACCCTTCAAGAAAGGAAATGGGTTCTCTCTGGATGAGGTTTCCCCAGCAGCTCCACTGAGGCCGTGAAGGATGGTGGAAAACAAATGGTGACTCCCTTTTTCTTTCCCAACCCACCCGACACCTGGGGGCTCTGCCAGGTCACCCTTTCCTTTACCTTCTCCAGGATCTTCTCGAGGCAGCGTCTTTACCTATGGTTCCTTTATCCCAACAGGCTGAATTATTTGCTCTTAAATGGGCTTGTACTTTGGCCAAGGACAAAACTGCCAATATTTATACTGATAATAGATGTGCTCCTGGAGTAGCTCGTGGCTTTGGAATGTTGTGGAAGCAGCGTAGCTCCCTTCCTTTCCGAAGAAATTTAAATTAAAAATTTCCCCTGTGTTCAGGAATTATTAGATGCAATAATTTTACCTGTTACTTTAGCTATTATTAAGATTCTGGGGCAGTCTAATCTTGACTCTCTGGAAGCTAGGGGAAATCATCTTGCTGACATTTCTGCAAGGACTGCTGCCCTTAAAGAGAACAAGAACAGCCAAACTTCTGTCATGGCCTAAGGGGTATTTCCCGGAATGATAACTTAGAAAAACTCGCTAAGAAAGCCCAACAATTGGCTTCAGAAAAGGAAAAACAAGATTGAAAATCCAATAATTGTTGGTTTGATTAAAAGAGAAAGCTCTGGTTTGGACCAAATAACAACCCAGTCCTACCGCAGACTCTAAAATTCTTGCTCCTCACCACTGTACAAGCATTAAGCCATTAGCCTACTGACACAATGAGAGCCTTCATGAGTCAATATGGTGGGGAAACACTAACAAGGCTGCAGAAAGTGCCGCCCTCACTTGTCCCACTGTCCAAAGTACAACCCAGGGAAGTCTGCTGGTGCTGCCCTGGGACATTTTAAACTGCCTAATGGACCATTCGAGGTCTGGCAAATGGATTTCATACAACGCCCTTTATCTCATGGATATAAATTCATTTTAGTCATGGTCTGTATGTTTTCACACTGGACTGAAGTCTTCCCTTGCAGACAGCCTACTGCCTCTTCTTGTTGCCAAAGTCCTTTTGGAAAAGATTATCCCTTCTTGGGAAACTCCTCTTGAACTTCATAGTGATCAAGGAACACATTTTACAGGCCAGGTGCTTTGACAAGTCTGTGCTGTTTGGCTGGTTTTACAACTTTCACTGCATTTACCACCTCAATCCTCTGGTTTAGTCCAGTGCACTAAAGACATTATTAAGACTCAATTGGCAAAATTTCTAGAGGCCCTCCAAATACCTTGGCCAAAAGCATTGCTGCTGGTCCCTCTAAATTTCAAATCCACCCCGTTTGGACCTCATGAACTCACCCTTTGAAGTAGTCAGAGGATGCCCAACGCACTTGGCTCCTGCTTGTTTTGACCCACAACTTATAAAAGGGGAGATACTCCAATACTGCAAAGATGTAATTGCTTCTATTAAAAACAACCATGTTTTGGTAGAGCAACTTTTTCATAGTGTGTCCTCAGGAGACAAAGACCTTGAGCATCACACCTTGCAACCTGGAGATTTCATCTATTTCAACCTGGAGATTTTCACCTCCAGAAGAACTCTCTTCAACTTAGATAAAAGCCCTCTATCAAGTACTGCTAACCAAACCTTGTATGGCCAAACTCCAAGGAATAGATTCTTGGATTCACATGACACGTCTAAAGAAAGCCCCGAATCCTGACTGGAACTGCACATCATCCAGTGACCTGAAAGTAAAGATTTCATGAAATTGGAGTCAATAACATCTGATGAGACAGTTTTTCCAAGATATCCAGACCAGGCCTGTTGGAAGTTTGTCACCAGACCTTTGATGATGACATATCACTTCAGGTGCTCCCTAACATCTATAATTTTGATAACATATGGATTTTAGGTAAAAAATGTCTGAGAGTTCCTCCTCCATCCTAGCTTGTTACTTGAATGTAACCTCCATAGGTTTCCAATCTGTGCATTTTCCCTCCAACATGGGACACTACACTCAGGAAAGGTTCTTCCTGGCATTGAGGAGCAAAAAGCCACTGAAACTGGAAAACCTGACTCTTGATCAGTGATGCTTTCAGAGAAAGATATTGATCAAAAGGGGAAAATGTAAAAAAAAAAAATAAACAGAAATCTTGATTAAATAGAATTGGGAGACCAGAAGGAGGAGCTCTCATGCACTGCAATGATAGCTGAGCCCAACAGAAAGAAGAAAGAGTCCTCTTCTTTCCTGGCAAGGGCTCAGCCAACGAAAATCCATGGACCCTTTGTTTACTGTAGCCCTTTCCACTTCCTTTTCCCTGTATTAGAGAATTCGCCTTTCCTTGCTGTGTGTGGACTTGCATGGGGTTTGCTGTGGTTGACGACCCCAAACTGCAATTCTCTGCTGAACCTGAATAAATAAATAATGTTATTTATTTGCTGAAGAAATACCTGGCAGTGTACTTATTTCACGTCAACACACCAATACATTAAAAGATAGGGTAGGAAAAACATTTCTATTTTCAAAATACTACCTGGACAAAGAACTCCTTTAGCCTTCCTTTATATGGAGAGCTACCTAAATGCATATAACATTATGTTTCTAAAATTAGAATTGTTTTTATTCAATAGAATTGTTTTTATTCAAATATGCTTTATTAGAGATAATTTATCTGGCATCAAACTATTGCATACAAGTATGTGAGATAACTTCTAAATAATAAATACAACCACAGCTAGCCCAGATATTCTCAAAATATGCTCTGTGGAACACGAGCCTCCCAAGATGTTAATGAAGCATTCTTTGAAAAAGCAGTTCCTTAACCAAAGCATTTGGGAAACACCAAGTTAAACAAAGTAAAATACATTTAAAAAATGTAAGACTCCCTCTGAGACTCAAATATGTTAATATATGTGTATCAGTTATCTATTGCTAGGTTACACATTGCTTTAAACTTAGTGGCTACAAACAACAATAAACTTTGAACGCTGCTCACAATCTCTGTGTGTCAGGAATTTGTGAGCAGCTTGGTTGGGTGGTTCTGGCTCAGGGTCTCTCATGAGGTTGCAGTTGCAGTGTTGGCTGTGGCTGCATCATCTGAAAGCTTGACTGGGCTGGAGAAGCCACCTTCAAGGTGCCTCACTCCCCTGGCCAGTGAGTCGGTGCTGGTTCTTGCTGGGAGCCCTCAGTTCTTCTCCATGTGCACCTCCCCACGGGGATGCTTGAGTGTCCTCATGGCGTGGTGGCCATCTTCCCCAGAGACAAAATTTGCAGGGTGCTATATGACCTAGACTTGGAAATCACACACCATCACCCCTGCCATTCTCTACTGGTCACCCTTATACCAGCCCTGAATCAATGGGGGTGGGGACTATACAAGGGTGTGAAGACCAAGAGTCAAGACCTTCAGGGCCACCTGGAGGATGGCTACCACAATGTTACACAGTCTTAGGTAGAGGTTATGGCATGTAGTTTCCCCCAGACTTGCTTGACCACAGATACACAGAATCCCTTTTTTTCTTAAGAAATGTTTATTCCTGGTGTGTGCTGACACCCCAGTGTTCCAGCCCAAGTTGTTCAGTTCAACCCCTGGCACAGATTGAGCTGCTGTCTTCCACCTTGCATGGTGCCAGGAGACTCCTTTGTATTATGGGGTGTGTGTGTGTGTGTGTGTGTGTGTTTGTGTGTGTGTGTGTTTGTGTGCAGGGTGTGTGGAGCCAAGACCATGATGTGAGGCTGGATGGGATGCACTGTGATGGCCAGGTGAAGACACCGGAGTTGAAGGAGCTCCTGGACATTTAAGCTGCACCAGCCCAGGTGGACATTCCTCACTCAGGCGCTGAATTGGTTCCCTGCTCTGACTGCTCCCTCCCTGCGGTCAAGGGTCCCTGCATGGGGAGTTTCTCTGTATTTCTTGCTCCCTTTCTCACCTCCTGCCATTCCCTGCCTGGATCCATTGTTTCTCCTACACACTCAAGCCATCTTCCAGGCTTTTCTTTCACAAAAAGCCATGATGGCTAAATGGGAATGATGCTTTAAAATAGGACTCGAGTCATTAGCAACAGAAGAGAGCAGCTTTCCCATCCTTGCTGTGGGGAAGGCTCCACTTGCTAACACAGCCACTGTCTGAACACTTCTTGGGAAGGTTGTTCCCTGTCTCTGCCTACCCAGGTCAAAGGTGGGACAAGAGGCAAAACACCTTGAATTTTTATATGTAATTATATTGACTTATATAGTGGAACGTTGCTTCTATCACAGGCCTGTCTCTCCCTGCATCCATCCTTGGATGTGAATGCAACCTTCCTAATAATAAAGCATCTTCAAAGTGCCTTTGCCCAAGACATGATGTCTTTTCTGCTTTGCTTTTGCATTGACGCTCCCATCCACCTCCCTAAACCCCTCTTCTGTTGTGATTGCCTTATATTTTCCTGCTATAAACTGGGCTTGGTCACTTCCCTTGCTGCCCCTTTCCTAGAAAGTGTGAGGTCATGGAATTAGCATCTGACAGCTGCGTCCAGGGACGCTAGAAGGTGAGGCTATGATAATTAGCATCCCAGGCAGAAGGGCTGCAAATGTGTGTGTCACTCCTTCTTTATCTGTCCCCTTGCATGGTGAGGGTGGGAAGGCCCACTGTCTCACGTTACCCAGTCCTAGTGAGACAGGTTGGGACCTGGGACCTGGGACCCTTTGCTGCAATGCTTGCACCTGGAAAAACATCTCATCAAGCAACAAAATGCAAAGAAACTATAAGGGATTAAAACTAACTGTGTGCACGCGCAGTTGGGGCAAATTATGGACAACAAGATACGAAACACCAAAAAAACCCAGTTGCCACTTCTGAGGAGCTAGGAACAAAAACAGGGTGTTGGGAGCAAAGACAGGGTACTATGCATGCCCCCTGCACTCAACACCACCAGAGGGGTGGGCAAAACACCTAAGCCACCCCTCCGGCCTGAGTCCTAGACACACCCCTACCGCCACCCCATGTGAAGAACCAGCTCACTGCCCCCCGCCCCCCACCTTAGGGAGCTAGCAAGGGAACCTGTTACTTGTTTTCACCACCCCCTGCTGCAGCAGGGGCCCCAATAAAGCCTTGCCTGACTTTCTTGTCTGGTCCCTGATCAATTTCTATTGATTAAGGAGGCCAAGATCCCTGGTCAGTATCACTAGAAAGGAAAGAGGGTTGAATACATTTGATGCGCCATCACGGAGGGGCTGAGGATGTGGCGTGTGAGCCCATTCTGTGTGGACACTTGGAACATCTCTGCAGCTGGCCAGCAGCGTTACTGAACCTCTCTCTCTCTCTCCCCACCCCACCCCCCAACATCTCAAGTGATTTTCTTTTCCATCCACCTCACTTGAAGTGACCTCCTGGGCAAACTTTACTTACTTGTAGGAGTCTTTTTCCTTGTGTCATTTCCTCCCTGCCCTGAAAAGCAGATGTTCTTTGGGAGAATATCTGGTCAGAGACAAAAGGGAAAAGAGTTCCTGGACAGGGCAGTTCTGGAAATTGTCAGCTTTCCTCTGCACTGTGAACCTCCACACTTAAAGTACACAACTCTTTTTCCAACACAGCTGCTGATTAAGCCCCAGGGTTGTTATTACAGAGAAAAAAGGGTGGTTCCTAATTTTGGCAGGGTAAGTAAAGACTAATCTCCCCAACAAAATGCTTATCAGGGAGTTCTGAACTCTTGTCAAAGACCCATCTTCTTAACTGCCTTACCCCCTCCTCCAGCAAATCTGCTATTTTCATTTGTTGATATATTTTCCTAAAGTGTTGTGCAATCATCTTCCCCTTCATTGTCTTGTGGAACAACTTCGTATGTTTTTCCTG
This sequence comes from Balaenoptera borealis, assembly GCF_965194805.1. Classification (NCBI taxonomy): domain Eukaryota; kingdom Metazoa; phylum Chordata; class Mammalia; order Artiodactyla; family Balaenopteridae; genus Balaenoptera; species Balaenoptera borealis. The sequence continues at coordinate 27,062,935 of NC_138874.1, forward strand.
AGTGAAGAATGGCAAAACCGAGGCATGGGAGACAAGAAAACTTAAATAAATTGCTTCAAAGGGAATTTCCCCTGGCTGACGATAGCCCCGCTGTTCTAGCCCACCTCTGAGGAAGGTGCTTCCCATAAAATCCAGTGAAACTTGTAGTACAGATTAAGAGACCTCTTAGCAGGCAGCTCTGCTTCTAGAACTTAGTCTGTAAGAGAAGGTCCCCCCCACTAACCCAGGGCAGATGGAGTCCAGTTGCTCGGTGTAGGCACACGTTTTTCTGGCCCCAGGCGGATGGCTGGACAGGGTGGTGGGCACACCTGGGCCAGGTGATGTCCTCAGTCACTGATCTCTAGATCCTTCACCATGAGCCTTCCACTGCATCATGGAGGGAATCCGGAGGTCATCGTTGCTCCTGGATATAGAATGCCCTGGAACAGGATGGTCAACATGGAGCCATTGTAGCTGAAATCCAGCCTCTGTACCCCGGTACAAAATTGAATCTCAGAGACAGAGTTTGGGTGAAGTAGAAAAGAATAGCTTTATTGCTTTGCCAGGCAAAGGGGACAGAGTGGGCTAATGCCCTCAAAGCTGTGTGACCCAACCTGGAGCGGGTAGCGAGGAGTTTTATAGTAATGGTTCAAATAGGAGGGCATGATCAGCTCGTGGACATTCTTCTGATGGGTTGGTGGTTAGGTAATTGGGAGTCAACATCATCAACCTTCTGGTTCCAACAGGTCTGGGGTCTACTTGCTTGTGGGCAGCATACAGTTAACTTTTCCTATGTGGTGAGGGTTTCAGTATCTGCAAAACAGCTCAAAGATACTGTTCTGTGTCTCCCTTGAGGGGGAACCAGGACCCTGCCCCAAGGCTGCACTATTGTTTCTTGGCTGTTCCTCCCTTGTCTCTGCATCCCCTCCCTTCCCTGAATAGCATCTGTTTGAACCTGCCTTTTGGAACCCAGGGAGGGTCATGGAGGCTGAATAAAGCAAATGAAAAAATGGGGGACACGGAAAGGGTTTTGTGCCTAGGAGCCCCACAGGGTCCTGCTCAGTTTCACCGTTTCTGAGTAGGAGACTTCAGAACAATTGCATGGCTACACCATCTCTCTGATCCCTCTGCTGTGAGACCAGCGTGTCCCAGGGAGGGGCTGCTCCTGCAGCCTTGCTTCTGGAGTCCCGACAACCTAGAACAGGTTGGCTGGAGCCAACCCTTCTGAGCAGGGAAGGCTGCTAGGGAGTGTAAATCAGCCCCAGGTGGCTGGTAAAGAGGCTAAGTCTATGTATCATCAAGAGTTGATAGGGACTTCCCCCGTGGTCCAGTGGCTAAGACTCCGAGCTCCCAATGCAGGGGGCTTGGGTTTGATCCCTGGTCAGAGAACTAGATCCCACATGCTGCAACTAAGAGTTCGCCTGCTGCAACTAAGACCTGGCATGTCGTAACTAAGACCTGGCGCAAGCTTAACAAAAAAAAAAAAAAGAAGAAAGAGTTGATAAACAGGGGATGGGAACAAGTGATCTGGAAAAGCTGTGCATATTTAAGGTTTGGGTGAAATTGAGGCAGAGGGGTGAGGGGGTGTGGCATTCAGGGAGTGGTGCTAGAGAGTTGGAAAGGAGAGGACAGGACAGGGACGTTTTATAAATGCCGCTCTAGGTTTTACAGCAAATCACTCTAATTCTCTTTAAAAGAAAAGACACTACAGGAAATCTTTGCATGGAAGGCTGGTGACACTGGATCACAGGGGCCCTAGAGTCCACCAGGTGCATTCATGAGTGTAAGTTGTGTACCAATAACTGTAAATGCTTTAGAAATCTAGAGGCAGGTACTCAGTGAAGGTTGGAATAGCCAACAAAGGCTTAGATGCATTGACATTTTAAGGTGGGCCTTGAACTCTGGGCAGGGTTCAGGAGGATGGAGGAAAGTGGTCTGACAGTGCAGTGGAGTGGGGAACCCCACTGGAGAGCCACAGAAACAAGAATGTCCAGATGGATTCAGAGACACCAAATGATATGCTCTTGGTCTCGGACAAGGAGGCCTTTTAAGGACGTCAGGGAGTTCCCTTATTTCTCAGAGGTTGCAAACTACTGTGCCTACTTTTAATTGAGGTGATAAGGACGCAGAGAGAGAGGGGAACGTGGAGGTGTGGGGGGGCATTCCTTCAGTCACCCACGGGGTGGCTGCAGAGTGATCTGAGGGTAACTCAGTGCTCCCTTCCTTGTACCTGGAGGCGGGTAGGCAAGAGGGCCAAGCTTCATTAGCACACAGGCTCCTTACACTTGGGACAGACTGAGTGAGATCTTTGGGGAGCCCAAAGCACTGAGAACACCTGGTCTCTTCCTGTCCCCATGGATTCAAAACAGGTCTAAACCATAGAAATAAGTGTAGGAAGTCCAACAAAGTTGTGGTTTTCTCCATCAAGGCTATGCAATTGCTTCTAGAAATCAATGAAAAATCGAGTCTCTCTTTTTGTCATTGCCCTAAGCATCCGCTGGCCTGCCTGTTGGGTAACCACTGTCAGGATGGCCGACCAGCACTTTTACCGCAGCAGGAAGGCTCACAGGAGAGTCAAGGGTCCTATGTGACCTGCCTCTGCGGACAGTCGGTGCCAACTGGGGGCCTCCACCCTGAGTCTGAAGACTGGGTGCTAAAGCCTACCACCCGTAAAACTAGGCCTGCACAGGATCCTGATGAGCAAATGCATGATGTCAGAGGGCTGAAAACCCCACCCTCAGATCACGCTAAGCACCTCCGTCTTTGAACATGCCTCCCACAAAGGAGCATGTAACTCAGCTACACCTGCGCAGAACACTGATCACCTCACCTTTTCCCCACCTCCAATCACCTTTCCCTATGCCTAAGGCCACTTGGTTTCTTCATCCCATAAATATCTCAAGCCTCTCGCCTTTGGGGAGGTGGATTTGAGATGCGTTCTCCCATCTCCTCAGTGGCTGCCTCGTGAATAAGCCCTTTCCCTGCCCCAAACCTTGGCATCTCAGCATCTGGCTTGTTGGCTGTCGGGCAAATGAACCTGGTTCTGTAACGGTCTTATCCTCCCATACATCTCGGTCACCTTACACTCAGCATGAAAAGGGTAAACGCACAACTTGGGTGAGGCAGCATTTCGTCCTGAGTGGTTGCCTTTTAGCTCCAGATTTTATCCCTGGGGGTGGTGGGTGGAGAGACTTGATACGGAGGGAGAGACAGGAAACCGTCACCGGGAGGAAGGCTGTGACGGACATGAGGGGGCCCTCTCCCCGGCTCGGCGCCCACACAGCCTGTAAACCTCTTCCTACCGTGGCCCGGTGTCAGTCCCAGGCTTTCCGCCCGCAGCGGGCATGGCTTTGAGGATGCAGAGTGCTTATGTAGGAAGGTTCTGTACTTTCACAGCTGAACTCTTAGTCAGGACAACGGAGAACTGAGCGGTCTCTGCAATCAGCCTGTGGCCCTGCTGACTCAGCGAGGAGACAAGCCCAACCCCGGCTAGTCTGGACTAGCTCAGGACACACAGGCGGAGTACACAGCCAGGTGAAAAAAGTGACGCGCCTGGACAAACCGGGCCACTGGCCCACAACCAGGGGGAGGGAAGGTAGTAATAGGGTCACAACGCAGTTATGTGTGTGCAGGGCTTGTAGTTGATGTATACTTATATGTCTCTATGTTTAACTGAACTGCTTAATAACCTGCTGATATTTTTATACCATCGAATGAATTCAGTTCTGTTCACCTTATTATACTGTTACTTGCAAAGTCATGAGTTAAAAGAAATTCCTTCATGTGCGCTGGGAAATTAGAGCAGCTGACATCTGGGAGTACAGGGTCCGGAACCATGTGCTTAACTTCCCGGGGGAGGCGCACCTTGAGACCAGTTCCAAGCAAAAGGGCCCTTCCTTCCAAGTCAAGGCCTTGGCTCTGGCCTCCAGCGCGCCCTCTGGAACTTGCTGTGTCACAGAGACCACAAGCGTGTTTTATGTAGACGATCGGTCTACACAGCCTCCTTCCTCTGGGCTATCCGCGGAGGGAGGGTCGTCTGGGTTACCCAGCTCACAGAGAGAAGTGGCAGAAGGAAGGGGCCAGCGGCAGCGAGCGCGCACGGGAGGAGGGGAAGAGGGGAGGAGGGGAGGAGGCGGGCGGGCGCGAGCAGAGGGACAGCGCGTGCGCATGCGTGTGAGGGTCCCGCCTCGTCGGCACCCTAGCAGCTCAGGCGTCCGGGAAGAAAGCGTGTCCACCGAGAGCATCTTCTCCTGCTGCGCCAGCTCTCCAGCTCCTGCGCTCAGGCTTTTGAAGCCGATCATTGCCTACAGCGCTGCCCTTCCCTGGAGGTGGGCTTCATCTCCGGGCACCGCGAGCTTCTCGTCACCATGGCGTTAAGGAGAAGCGCCTGTCTGGGCAACCCCCTGAGATTTCCCGTCTTCGTCTCAGTGGCGTGGTCGGGCCGCCCTTGGCCCTGTGGACTGGCCAGATTGGGAGCCTCGCTGTCCTGCGAGCCACGCCCACTCGTGGCCACAGGTGGCTTTGGGGTGGGAGCTCCAGGGACCTCCCAGCTGCTCTCACGGGGTTCTCCCCATGCCGATACCGCAAAGCCTCCACGCAGGGACACCTGGCACCTCTGCCCTTGTGCTGCATTCAGACAGTCTAGGGAGTGTACTGCGGGACAGGACCCCGGATTAAAGGTCTCTCCCAAGGCCCCCCTTTTCACCCTCAGCCCTCCCTTTGACTGTGTTGAGGTCAGCGCGGTCTGCTGGGGTGAGGGTGCAGGTGTTGACCCTGAGCAGAACTGGGTCCTCCCTGCTTTTTAGGCTCAGAAGGTAGGTTGGTGAGTGGCAGATTTATGGGGTAAATTTGTAGATTCCGCCCTGCCCCAGATCTGACGCCACCACCCGGCCCTTTCACCTCGGTCCTCAGTCTTCTGGGGCTGGAAGGAGATACCAGCCGAGGCCCCTCCCCTCGGGCCACGTGCAGGCTTCAGAAGGAAGCTGGCACTATGTCAGGAGCCGGCCTCACCCAGAGGCGCCCGTTGTCCTCCCGTGAAGCCAGGCACCTGACTTGACCGGGGGGGTGGGGATGGGGTAGAGGTGGGGGGCCCACCGAGAGGGAACGGGAGAGCACACAGGGACTGTCACCGGGGAGAAGGGGAGGCCAGGGGCCTCTAACTTGTCCTTTATGATGAAACTCTCTCAGAACTAGAGAACTTCTAAAGATGGAAGGAAACTTGGGGCTCTTCCTAACCTTCGTAATGCGCCAGAATTACCCGGAGAGCCTTCAAAAGGCAGATTTCCAAGGCCCACCCCAGAGCTAATGGAGCAGGACGTCCGGGGTGGACCCAGCTGTGCTGGGCTGGGGTGATGCTGTGCCAGCGGGCCAGACGGTTTCACAGTCAGCGTGGATTAGCCACTCACCGGCTGCCTGTCCAAGGACACATTACCAGCCTCAGTTTCCCCGTCTGAAAAATAAGAACAGCAGCACCTGGCAGGGCTGGGGTCAAGGTTAAGGAAGACGCCACGTGTGAAGAGCGGGGCGGGGAGTTGGAGGTTGCTGCACAGTCAGCCCTGGCCGTTTGCTGCTCGCCCCGCGGCGAGCGTGTGCTGGAGGATCCCGCGGGGGCAGGCGACCCGCTCACCCATCCCGCGTTCCGTCCTCAGGGAGACGGAGCCCGACAGACAGGAGATCCAAGCGTGTGCGTTCCGGACGCGGAAGGGGTGACTTTGCACGGACAGGCTCTCTCCAGGGGCCCAGCTCCAGCAGGGAGGTCTCAGCGCTATCTTTCCCCGCTTCCCAGTCCTGCCAACACAAACGAGGGGCTGGCTTGTTACCTGGGACACTCGGTTAAGTGAAACCAGAGCTTTGTGCCCAGGGGACCAGCTGGAGGACGGAGGGCCCCAGAGAGGGAAGGGCTTATGTAAATACTGACTGAATAACTGGGTCTGTGCGTTGATTAGATAAGGGCTGAGAAGCTGAGGCCCAGTGACTAACAATTGAGCTCCAGGCTGATAATGGCCTGATTTGAAAGTCTGAGGCAGGACGGCCTGGCACGGGGTGAAGGGCAGATTTCCCTGATGGGTCTGTGGCTGCTGAGGTAATGGCCGGTGACAAGGGGACAGAAGTGCAGGGACCACAGAGTCTGCAGGCCCCTCCAACAAACCAGCCTGGGCCTCTGTGCCTGCGGTCCTGCCTTGGATGGAACACAAAGACAGCCCAACAGCAGGGAGCCCTGCCCCTGGGAGTTGAAAATCCTAACGAAGATTAAGTCAAAATTGGCCGGTTTACAAAATCAATTGTACAATTGTACAAACATTGTGAGCAGCTTGGAAGTCAGCCCTGGGGACAAAGAGACGGCAGGGGATGAGCGAATAGTGACCATGCTCTGGGTTCTTTGCACTGGTTATCTTTGGGGCTCTGTGCGACAGATGACCTCATCCTCACTTCCAGGCCCAGGGAAGTTACGTAACCAACCCTAGGAGGCAGAGCCAGGGTTCAAGGCCATGGGAAGGCAGCAGGAAGCAGGGGGGGGGGGGGGGAATCTGATGGAGATACCAGGTCCGCTCCTGAAGGCTCGTCCAGTTCCTGACCTTTGACGGCCCCTGGGAAGTTCTGAGACACGGTCTGGACCAGTCCCTGAGGTGACCGCAGGGCCTCATCTTCAACAAAAGACGGGCAGAGGCCTTGTGTCAGAACCTTAGAGCTTAGAGGTCTGTGCTGTGACTTTCCTACTGGGAATTTCCTGAGGCTCCACCTAGTGTTTTTTCCATGTGGAGATACCTCTAGCACCATGGAATCTTCTAGCACCTGGTGGGTTATATGGCACTTGCTCAGTGATCCACTCCAGACTGGTAACCTCTGGGTCACCTGACAGTGGGTCAGAGGAGTATTCCCAGTGCCACATTTGCTGCCTCTGAGAACTGAAGAGCCTTGTCAGGCACGGGTTTCTTAGTGATGGGAAGTGCAAGTTGCATTAAGTGGCCTTTACCTTGGGCAGTATTCCCTGGAGACAGAGATGCATTGGGGAAGTATTCTGTCACCTGTTCATCATTATCTCCTAACTCCAACTGGAGGATCACGATGGCTTTTCACATCTCCTGCAACCCTGTGTCAGCTCAGACCCATAGCTAATAGTCCAGGAATTGTCTGCCTGGATCCCTCCCCCAGGGTTTAGTGACTTCAGCAGATGACCTCTGATCACTTTGGGAAAGGATGGGGGAAGTTTACTATATATACTTGTGATGGCATCACTGGGTCTTTCCTCAAGGAGATCCAGGCTTTCCTTCATCCAAGAACGATTTAGATCTGAGAATTGAATGAAAGGCTTGCTCCCAGTCTTTTCTGTACAAGTTGAGTGGTCCCCTGGTTGACTCTCTGTCTATCTTGTGCTGATAACACGTGATCCAGTAGCCATCACCATGCATCCCTATAAGTCCAGCACCAGTAGCATTTGGATTGCTATTCTTATCTTGGGTCATAACATCCTTTTTTTTTTAAATTTGGGTGCCCCCTGGCCTCTGTGATTCTCTCATTCCATTATCCTCACTGATTGGAGGGAGCCCAATTCTATGACATCATCTCTCACTGTCAACTCACCCCTAAAAAGTGCGGCCCTCTGCAGGCTTTTCAAAGCTGTCCATATAGCCATCCCCTGTGCATTCCTTGTCATCTCAGTGGAGGGTGTGCCCCTAGGCTCTCCTGGGGATGAACACAGGGATGACTCCTCAGTCTTTCTTGGTAAATCCACTCTCACCTCCTTGCCTCTCTGAGCTGACTGACCCTTTTCTCAATACTATGAGAAAGAAGTTGGTATCTCCACCTCATTAAATGAGGGTTGTCCTTCTGTCAAATCTTCAAGGAGGAATCTCAAGAGACTCTTAGGACTGGCTCCAGGTGTCCTTGTCAGAAGGTGGACCCTGGGCTTCCCTGGTGGCGCAGTGGTTGAGAATCTGCCTGCCAATGCAGGGGACACGGGTTCGAGCCCTGGTCTGGGAAGATCCCACATGCCGCGGAGCAACTAGGCCCGTGAGCCACAACTACTGAGCCTGCGCGTCTGGAGCCTGTGCTCCGCAACAAGAGAGGCCGCGATAGTGAAGAGGCCCACGCACCGCGATGAAGAGTGGCCCCCGCTTGCCGCAACTAGAGAAAGCCCTCGCACAGAAACGAAGACCCAACACAGACAAAAATAAATATGAAATAAATAAATAAATAAATTTAAAAGATTATTTAAAAAAAAAAAAAAAGAAGATGAACCATAAGTTCCATGGGAGGGCTCCCATGTCAAATACGTTCTCCCCTCTTCAGCCTGTCTCCTTGCTCCAATGCCAGTACCCTCAAAATTATGTCCCCGTTTTCCCTCTTCTTGATAGTATTGATTAGCCAGGGCTGCAGTTCCTTTAACATGCAAACTATATTCTGGAGCAGGGGCTACATTTTCCTATTCAGGTGACTTTTGTCCTGGAATCAATGAGGGGAGGTATGAGCAAATCTTGAGAACAAGCATCACCATGCAAATCACCTGCTTCAGGAAGGTCTTTCACTGCTCGATTTCCAGGCAGAGGAAATCCTTTTCTAGAAAGGAGATTGGGTTGCTTCTGGTGGTCCACTGGGTTTAGGACAATCTAGGGGCTCAAAATTCTCAGGCTCATCCACTCAAATATTCCTGTTACCAGTCTCAGCGTTTTACTTTTTTCTTCTCATCGGGGCCCCCGACTTCGATGTAGGAGACCTATTTTTTTAATGAAAAAATTTTATGTTATTGAAGCATAGTTGATTTACAATGTTGTGTTAATTTCTGCTGTACAGCAAAGTGATTCAGTTATACATATATATACATTATACATATATGTGTGTGTATATATACGCATTCTATTTTAATATTCTTTTCCATTATAGTTTATCATAAGATGTTGAATGTAGTTCCCTGTGCTATACAGTAGGACCTTGTTGTTTATCCATCCTATAGATACTAGTTTGCATCTGCTAATCCCAAACTCCCAATCCATCCCCACACCCCCCACCACCTTGACAACCACAGTCTGCTCTCTATGTCTGCGAGTCTGTTTCTGTTTTGGAGTAGGTTCATTTGTGTCATATTTCAGATTCCACATATAAGTGATATCATATGTTATTTGTTGTTCTCTTTCTGACTTACTTCACTTAGTATGATAATCTCTAGGTCCATCCATGTTGCTGTAAATGGCATTATTTTATTCTTTTTTATGGCTAAGTAGTCTTCCATTGCATATATGTACCACACCATCTTTATCCATTCATCTGTTTAGGACATTTAGGTTGTTTCCATGTCTTGGCTATTGTAAATAGTGCTGCTATGGGGTGCATGTATCTTTTGGAATTATAGTTTGGTCTGGGTATATTCCCAGGGGTGGGATTGCAGGATCATATGGTAACTATTTTTAGTTTTCTGAGGAACCTCCATACTGTTCTCCACAGTGGCTGCACCAGTTTACATTCCCACCAACAGTGTAGGAGGGTTCCCTTTTCTCCACATCCTCTCCAGCATTTGTTATTTGTAGACTTTTTGATGATGGTCATTCTGACCATAAAGAAGCCAACTTTTATATTGCCAAGTAAAATAGTTTTCTTTTCTTTCAGTCGTTGCTGACCTTGAATCTTCAGTGAATGAAGACCATCATCATCTTCTAGGGGAGGAGGTGAGAGAGAGAGAGAGACAGAGAAGAGAGGATTTCCTAACATGGGTCCTGGCCACAGGACAGAGGTAGTGCTCCAAGGAGTCTGGCTCTGCTGAGCATGCGTCATGAAAGGGAGCACATGGGAAATTCAGGTTTAACATGACAGGATCAGTACCTCGCTGCTCTCCACTCCAACACCAGGTCCCATTGCCAGCAGGTGGCAATCATCTGATAGATTTATTTCAAAGTACTACTTTAAAAGTCCTTTAAAAGTCACAGACTTAGGGGCTTCCCTGGTGGCGCAGTGGTTGAGAATCTGCCTGCCAATGCAGGGGACACGGGTTCAAGCCCTGGTCTGGGAAGATCCCACATACCGCGGAGCAACTCGGCCCGTGAGCCACAATTGCTGAGCCTGCGCGTCTGGAGACTGTGCTCTGCAATAAGAGAGGCTGCGATAGTGAGAGGCCCGCGCACCGCGATGAAGAGTGGCCCCCGCTTGCCACAACTAGAGAAAGCCCTCGCACAGAAACGAGGACCAAAACAGCCATACATACATACATACATACATACATAAATTAAAAAAAAAGAATGTAAGCAGACAAGAATAGCATTAAAAATATTAAAAAAAAATTAAAAAATAAAATAAAATAAAATTTAAAAAAAATAAAAAATTCAACAATGAACACATACCAGAGATAAGAAAAATGTTAAAAAAAAAAAAGTCACAGACTTAGAGCCCTTCTTAGAAGTGAGAAAGATGCGTGCTATTATGGGTTGAATGGTGCCCCCCTACAGAAGATGTTGGATCCCAACCCTCAGTACTTTAGAATGAGACCGTACTTGGAGATAGAGTCTTTACAAAGGTCTTCAAGTTAAAATGAGGTTGTTAGGGTGGCCTAATCCAATGTGACTGGTGTCCATATAAAAAGGGGAAATTTGGATGCAGACACACACAGGGAGCAGACCGTGGAAGATGAAGGGGGAGATTGGGGTGATGCATCTACCAGCTAAGGGACACCAAAGATGGCCAGCAGACCACCAGGAATGAAGGGAAAGGCCTGGGACAGATTGTCCCCACAGCCCTCAGAAGGAACCCACCCTGCTGACACCTTGGTCTGGCCACCAGCTCTGCGAGACAGCATATTCCTGCTGTTCAAGCTGCCACCCAGTGGTACTTTGTTACTGCAGCCCAAGCAGACTAATACACATGCAGACTCGTCTTACTGTGGAAACATCCACGTCTTTCTATTTTCTTATTCCATGTCCTCTCTTCTCTCTTATTTCCATTTTCCCTGTTTCCCACTCATGTTCTCTGATTCTGGCAATCGCTCTGCACCCCCAACTCCCTGCCCTGCGAAGTTTCCCAGGCTTGGTTTCCTTTGAGATTGTGGCTTCACGTGGATTTAGGGCCCAAGGGACACATGATCTTAGGGACAGATGAGATGTTAGCAACTGTCTGGTTCCAGTCCCGAGTTCCTCAGCTTAGTGAATACAGTGCCTGATTCAGAGAAACCCGGCAAAGACAGATGCCAACGCTACCCCGGGGGCAGGACAAGTTTTGCAGCGTGGGGAAAACCCAGTCCAACCAAAGCCAGGTAAGTTCAGCCCTTCTGATTGACTGAGCTGCTGTCTGAGGTGTGATACGGGAGGACGTTAGAGCCCCTCCTGGGGCGGTGAGGCTCTCCCACTGGAGCAGGGGATGAAGGCAGGCCCCTGAGAGCTCCACCCTGCCTCCTCTGAGCCCTCAGCTCGGGGGGTCCCGGGGGAGGTGGACGTGGGCCCTGGAGGCCGCCTGCCGGGGCTTAGGCCCGATTTGCCCTCCTGTTGGTTTCCTCACCTGCGGAATGGAGACAACCTTCTGCCCACGGGGTCGTTCTGTGCACTGACCGTGCACTCTTCCCTTCCCATCCTGTTTCGGTCTACTTTTAGTGTTATTTAGGCTCTGGCGAGGTGTACTTATTAGTGGTAAGGGCGCACGTCCGCGTGGTGCACTGGGCGTGTGCCCTGCATGGTTGGGAGGAGGCTGCCTGGACATTCAGAGGGTAGAAGTGTGTGTGGGTGCAGTGACACCACCTACGTGTCCAAACACAGAGCCGGGGCTGCGCTTTGAGCATGGCGACTCTCTTTCCTTCTCAGGATCGGGAAGGGCAGAGCCATAGTTGGGTTGACAGTCTTAAATTTTGGATTTTATGGCTTCAGCGTGGCTGGTGTAATCTTCACTGCTCAGAGTAGGTCTTCATATGAAGTGGACAGTGAAAATCTATCAAAGAGTGTTGTCATGAAATTGTCAGCTTGTAACATTCCACAGCCCCATCCAGCTGCGGCTCTGATGTGTCTGGGACCACCGACTATCTAACCGCAGGCTCAGCCCCTCTGAGTTTCTGAGCTGCTCTGAGTAGCAGATGGCTCTGTCCTAAGTCTCCACGGCAGCCTCAAGCCTCATCTGCTTGTGGAGACGCCAGCCTTGCTCGTGGTCTCAGGACTGGCTCCCTAAGTGAAGATGGGCCTACGGGCTCCATTCCAGGTTTCTGTCTCGATTCCCTGATTTGCAGTCCACACACAACAGCAGCAACCAACATTTTCTGAGCTCTGGTCGACCGTCACACATTGTTTGCCAGTTATAATGATGAATCAGGCATGGGCACTGTCCTCAAGGTGCCTCCTTTCTAGTTGGGAAGGTAGCTGGGAAACGGATGATTCTAATGCAGGGAATAAAAGGTGGGAACAGAGCCCTGCTGGAGACTTTACCAAGGACCCCTAACCGAGACTGTGGAAGGGAGAGTGATGGAGGGAAGATTTCCCGGAGGTAAAGTGGACTCTCCCGTGCCATTCTTGGGACTGAGCCCTGATTTAAAATCTCACCTGGAGGCTGCGTCCTGGGTCCCGTTTCTGCTGCAGGTGGCTGATCTCTGCTCCAGGTCATAGCCCACCTGGACCTAGGACCCAGCTGCACCGCGACCCCAGCCACTGCCCCCAGCCAGCCACGCGGGGGCTCCCCACACTCATTCACCCCGTTGAGGGCTGGGCCCCCAGGGCACTTCTGGCTCTGGCTGTTTGGGTCCTTTCCTAGTAACCCGGTTGAGATCCTAGCTGTCCTACTGATCTCGGAGAGACAGCAGTGAGCGGTCCTAAAGAGAGATCTTAGTTCCCTGCCCAGGAATTGGACCCGGGTAGCCTGGATAAAAACCAGGAATCCTAGCTGCTCATCCACCAGAGGCTAGAGGCTAGAAGCAAAGTGGCCCTAGCACGTTCCCTCCTTTGAAAGCAAGAATGTTTCAAGGAGGCAATTAGAGACACAGCACAACATATGGCAGAACACACAGAGAAGCAGTTTGTTAATTTAAGACAGAAGCAAGGCAGAAATACCCACCCAGAGAGGAGGGCGGGCATCCTGTATGAGTGAAGAGGCACAGTGAAGAGGCGATTTAAATCCTTTACATAGGACAGTCCTTCCAGGTCTTTGTTTACCTTTGGCCAATTGTCTTGTTTCTTTTTTCACACCTGACTTGTCCCAGGACCCTCCCCAAGATGCCTGCGCAACTTTTTGCTCAGATGGATCCCACCGCAGAGGCCTGTGGGTGCATGTCCACACTCATTATGGGGTGGCGCCCCCTCCCTTTGTGACCCCCAAAGAGCCTTCCTGTGCATGTGCAGACGGGGAAGCTTTCCTTGACCTCAGGAGAGGTCATCTTATCTCTTTACTTCAGCAGAGCTCAGCTTCTGCCACCAGCTTTGTCCTGGGAGCGTCTGGGTGAGAACAGAGCTTCAGTGTTACCCCACTTGACAAACACCAGCTGTCCGGCCCAGGGGGGCCCATCCATCTCCTACCTCACTCCCGGCCCAGCTCGTTTAAATGGCGGGCTTCAGAATGAGCTTCCCCTAAATGAGCCACTTTGGTGCATGGATTACTTTGAGCTGAGGTCAGTTAAGGCTCAAAAGATTCAGGAAGAGTTTTTTTTTTGTTGTTTGTTTGTTTTTTTTACCTCCCTTGTAACTGCCTAAAAGAATTTAGAAAGGGGATCTGGTCCAGGAAGAGGACCATCAGCAGAGGTGACTATGGAGAGTGTGGACCGGTATGGTGAGCTGGGGACCTGGCAGGGCCTGTTTGCCTAAAGTCCTCTCTGTGTCCCACTGTCTCTGCCTGGCCTGGCAGACACTTGCCCTTCCAGCCTCCTGTGAATTATCTTCCTTCCCTTTGGAGCCCCAGATCCCTGGCCCCTTCTTAGCTCAGAATGGCCTGTAAGCCTCGATTGCCTGCCTGTCAGGGAGCCCCGCGTTGTCTTTGTTGGGCTCCTGTACGTGCAGAGTTAAATTTGTTTTTTTCCTGTTAATCTGTCTTATGTCAATTTAACTGCTAGACCAGCCAAGAGAACTTAGAAGGGTAGAGAAAAATTTTTCCTCCCCTACAAAATGAAGGCAGGATCTTTTGCAGATGGTATTTTAACCTCCATCTTCACTACACCCAAAGATTTCTACGTTGTTCTTGGTCTGTGATTTCTGTGATGTATTTTTGTTTTTGATTGAAGTATAACTGATTTACAATGTTGTGTTAATTACTGCTGTGCAGCAAAGTGATTCAGTTATATATATATATACATTCTTTTTATAATCTTTTCCATTATGGCTTATCACAGGATATTGAATAGAGTTCCCTGTGCTCTACAGTGGGACCTTGTTGTTTATCCATCCTATATATAGTAGTTTGCATCTGCTAACCCCAAACTCCTAAGCCATCCCTCCCTCAGCCCCCTCCCCTTGGCAACCACAAGTCTGTTCTCTATGTCTGTGAGTCTGTTTCTGTTTCGTAGATAAGTTCATTTGTGTCATATGTTAGATTCCACATATAAGTGATAGCATATGGTATTTGTCTTTCTCTTTCTGACTGACTTCACTTAGTGTGATAGTCTCTAGTTGCATCTGTGATGTATCTTAACGTTACTTTGTCCTACTCAGTTTGGTGCTGGTGGCATCGTGTCAACATTGTTCTGGTCTCCACCTCCAATGGTCTGTTTTGGAGTACCTTGTGTACCCTTCAGAGTGCTGCACACAAGAGGCAAAGGCAGATTCTCAGGTAGCAAAGAGGAAGGGAGTTGGGTGGCAGGGGCACCGGCTGGTCCTCTGTCCTTTTAGGAAAGTCACCCTTAAGAAATCAGCCTGTCTTCTGGGTCAGCGTCGTGGTCCAGCCAACCTGACCACACTGTCCAGATGTTTTGTGACAACATGTGGATGTGGGTTTTGATGCAGTTTCAGTAGGTTGAGAACGTACAATGAAAATATCGAATTTTAATTTTTTAAAATTTATTTATTTATTTATTTTTGGCTGTGTTGGGTCTTCGTTTCTGTGCGAGGGCTTTCTCTAATTGCGGCAAGTGGGGGCCATTCTTCATCGCGGTGCGCGGGCCTCTCACTATCGCGGCCTCTCTTGTTGCGGAGCACAGGCTCCAGACGCGCAGGCTCAGTAGTTGTGGCTCATGGGCCTAGCTGCTCCGCGGCATGTGGGATCTTCCCAGACCAGGGCTCGAACCTGTGTCCCCTGCATTGGCAGGCAGATTCTCAACCGCTGCGCCACCAGGGAAGCCCCTCGAATTTAAAAAAACAAATCTTTTTCTTTGCCAAGAGCTCATTCAAGACCCACAGCATTTGTGACATTTACTTAAGGCTCAATTCTTTCTTAAAATTCTTCACTAGACTGACTTTTGATCTGTCCAACCCTCCTGGCAATTTAATCACGGCCCGCCTTGCATGGCTTTTTCCATTTATAAACTTTGTTCCTGCAAATAGCTGGTCAAGGCCTTGAGGCCAAGGGCTGTGCCATGGTTCTTTGATCACTCCCTGCCCAGCCCTCTTTCTAGAGCTTTGCCAGGCTCACGGTTCCCATTCTCACTGCACGCTGGCCTGGAATTCTGAGTGGCGTCTTATTTGGTCTGGCTCTGTTTTTGAAATGATCTGCTTTCAATCTGGGCCACCTTTTGGGTAGACAGTTTTTGAAGCTTATATAAGAGAACTGGACTATTGTAGGGGGCATGCATACTTTGCCCTCATGTCCTGATGTTCAGATGAGCTTTTGGGATTTCCTAGAAGGCGAATTAGGAGGATATGCAAGGGACCTGGGAACTGTAGCTTGTGGCCTGGTCCCCCAGGAGCGTGTGCCCAGAATAAGAACGCGGGCAGAACAGAGTAGACTGGAGTGAAGGCAGGGCTGTTCTCACCCTCCCTGTGGGAGCTGAGACATTCGGCAGCTTTCCCTGGTAGGGCCACTGATGCCAGGCTGAGCCCAGTTCTAGGCAAGAACGGGTTTGGTGTAGCTGCAAGGAGATGGGAATGTGAGTTCTTAGCTTGGGTTTCAATGGGAGGTACCCCTGCCTCTCTCTAGCTCTCCATCTCCATCCCGTCCTCCTGAGGCTTCACTCCTGCCGCACCTCCTGACTTCATCCACCCTCTGACCTATTTTCCCACCCATCCTGCCACCCTCTGGCTGGGCTGCTGTAGTTCAGGTCTGGCGCTGAGCACCTGGAGTGAGAGCGGACCCTGCACGTTAAGAGGCACGGTCCCCAGTAAGACTGCTCTCGTTTCTGGCTGACCCGCCACAAATCTGGGATAACTTTGATAATTCACTAGAGTGATTCACAGAACTCAGGAAAGTGCTATAACCTATCTTTACAAGTTTTATTATAAAGGATACAAATCAGAAGCAGCCAAGTGAAGAGGTCCATAGGGCGGGTTCTGGAGGCTCCCCAGGTGTTCTCTCCCTGTGGAATCAAAGCACAGCACCTTTCCAGCACATCCAGGAAGCCCGCCCAGCTTCAGCGTGCAGAGTCTGTACTGGGGTTTCACTACGAGGGTGTGATGGGCTAAATTAGCGACCTCGTGACTGGACTCACTATCTAGGTCCGCGCCCCTCCCCGCAGGTCGGGAGGTTGGGCTGCTATCAGGGGCTCAGACCCCCAACCCTCTAATCAATCACAGGTTGGCCCTTCAGCCTGACCCACCCATCCCAGAACTATCCAGGCCCCTGACATAACCCCCCAGTCACCTCATTAGCATAAACTCAGGTGTGATGCAGGGGCTCATGAATAATGAAGACACTCCTGTTACTTGGGAAATTCCAAGGATTTAGACTAGGGTCTCCCTCCGTCGAACCAGGGACACAGGCCAAATTCTTCATTGTATGATGCCAGTGCCTGGCCTTCCTGTTTTATTTTCCGGACTTAACTCCTGCACTAGCCGTGAGCTTGAGGACGCTGTGACATTCTCTAAAGAAGGAAACAAACAGATGCTCCCGCCTCCTGATGGCTCAGGGCAGACGGAGTGGTTGCTCTTCCCTGGCGCTGCAGAGACCTCGCAGGTCCCCGGGCTCACGAAGCAGCCTCGGAACCTGGCCAGCTGCCGTGGCCAGAGGACCAGAGGACCGGGCAAGACAGGTGTGGGCCCCTGAGGCTCCTGCCTGGGAGTGACACACGTCACGTCCATCCCATTTCACTGGCCAAAGAAGGGCTTTTGTTGGGGGGTAACGGTGACCCAATCTGAGATCTAGAAAGATGAGTTACTGACCAGGTGAGAGAGGCCAAGACAGAGACAAGAGGGAAGGAGGGAGGGGCCATGGGCAGTGGAGCAGCCACGTGAGGAGGTGAGGCGGGGGGGGGACCCCAGGGTGCTGAGGGGTCGAGCTTGGGTGACGTGGGGCGCTGGCACCAGGAGGTCAGGAGGCGCCAATGGGATGTTCTGTGTTTGCAGGATGGTGCTGGGGGGCAGCGCCGCACTTCCTGGGCCCCAGCCAGCAGGGGAACGCAGGGAAAGGATGGGTGCCTTCGGCTCAAAAGCCATCAACCTGCACCAAGCCGGCAGCCCCTCGCCTGGACCCCCGTGTTAGCTGGATGCCGGGGCTTTGACCCCATGGGCTCTGTTGTATAAGTGGTTTCAACACGCGATTGTTTTCCTGCCTGTTTTTCCACGATGGATGTGATTCGTGTGCCATGCTGGGCAGGAGATGATGTTTCAGTGTTTCCCGGGCTTGATCTCTGCGTGGGGAGCCTGTGCTGCGGCACAGAGTAAGAGCTAAATGGGTTTAATTAACTCCAGTATTTGAGCGTCGCTGTGGGCGGCTGGGGTCTCAGGCGTGGGCACTTGCTGCTTCCAGCCCGGCCGACACCAGAAATCATCACATTTTGAACTGAAGCAACTCAAAGGAGTTTGACAGCAGAGAAGCCGGGGTGGAGGGGGGCGGCTGGGAGCCAGGCGTTTCTAACGTATGTCTGCTTTTGCCTTGAACCTGGGCAGGTCTTGACACGTTCTACAGATTTAGCGGCTGTCCACAGACAGGGATGGGGTGAGGGTGGGATCTGGAAGTTTACAGAGGGTGCCTGAGGGAAACTCTGAGGGCCAAGCCACCTTCCAGAGAGAAGAGATTCCCTTTTCCCCTCTCTCCTGAGACCACGGCTGTCCGCACAGGAGCCTCTGCAGCGTCCTTGACCTTCACCAGCCTTCAGCACCTGATGCAACTTCCTCCGGCCCTGTCTTCCCGTTCTGCCAACGCTGGGAAGCCAACCTGTTCTTCCCAGAGTCTTTGCGCGAGATGTGATGTCGGTCCTGCAGATAGAGACACATGATGAAACGAACTGGAAATGGAGTTTGTGGGGAGACAGAGGCAGGGAAAAAGGCACATTTTTGCGGGCAGGGCTCCTGGAGAAAGCGCTGAGTCATGGCCCTGGCTCTCTGACGTGATCACAGTGGGAGGGCAGGCCTCCGGAGCCTGGTGTGTGGTGTGGCCGTGCGGGGTGGACCTGAGTCCCAGCCCGGCTTGCATTAGCCCTCCCGGTGATCCCGTGAGCCGTTCCATTCCCTCCAGGCTGTACCTTTCTGCTCTCTCTGCAGCGGAGCCCGGAGCCCGGCCTGGCACCTAGGAGCGCCCGATCTAGTGGCAGCTGTGAGAAGCTGGCCCCACGTCCAGGGCTGGCTTTGTGATATGATCCTGGCCACGGTGCCACAGAGACAGACATGGCTGGCCTGCCCCATGGTCTGTTTCCATTTGCCTTCTCCCTTCGTCCCTTCTGGAACCTGGTTGCTAACGTACAGCCAGCAGAGGGGGGCGCTGGCTAAGTGGGCGGCAGGGCCAGGACCTGCGACCTGCGGCTCAGGGCTCTGCACACATGAGGAATCTCTTCAGACAGTGCCTGTCTCTGCTTTGCTGGCCTGACCCACCTCCTGCCCAGGGCTCGGGAATCTTCACTCCGTTTGGTGTTTTATTTTTAGCTATCCTGTTCCGCGAAAACCTTTATGCTTTCTTTGACATTGATTTTCCAGAATAATCCAAGGGTGAGTCTGGTGCTTTTAAGGTATCTAATTTGCTGGGTTTCAGTTTTCTACAAGAGCAAACATAAATGTTGAAAAATCTGTTTGTACCTTTGGATAATTAACTTCCCATCGTGGTTAAGGTAGAGGGGCAAGGGGGTGGGGAAGGCAGGTAAGAAGGAGGAGCCTTTGGAATCAGACTGAGCAGCTTTGTATCTGGGCTCTACCACTCACTAGCTGTGTGACCTTGGAGCAGTAGCTAAACCTCTCTGAGCTTCAATTTCCTCATCTATTCATTGGCAATAGCAACAGTACCCAGCTCCCTGGATTGTTATGAAACCAAATAATATAATGCGGATAAAAATTTGAATAGTGCATGGTATTTATTAAATGCTGATAAAAAAAGTTCTCACTGTAATTAGCCTCCGTTTTTTTCATCGGTAAAAGGGACAAATACTAATATATCAAAAATGAACTAGTATAGAACTGGCTTTAGAGCAAGGAATTTTATAAAAGGGGAACCCATCTGGGCCTTGTTCTGTGGGTTTATTAGCCCAAATAGAGGGTAAGAGGAGGCAATCGGAGTGGATTCTGGAGCAGCTGAGGAAGGTAAGAAGCACGTTCCCCCCACCCCACTCCAGAGCCTTCTTCCTCGGGCTGCAGGTGCATGATGCTGGATTCCCTCTCACCACGTACAGACTTCAGCAAACAAACCCACAGCAGCAGCGGCCCAGGACGCTCCACGTTTACATTTGGAGGCTTCTTTGGGATAAAGAAATTCTGGATCATTCACAGGGACTCATCATCAATCTAGAAACGAGCTGGTAATGCCTAGGTTGGGGGTAAAAGATTCTCCTGGGTCCATCCGAAGAGAGGAAAATCCACTTTGCCTGCTGATAGCATAGCCTCCCAAATACTAAAGGTTGGGAAGATTCTTCTCAGTTTTGTACAAAACTATGGAGTGGGATAAAGGAGGGGAAGAAATACACATTTGTCCCTTTAAATCTTTCCTGCAAATGTTTTTTTTTTCCACTTCTTGATCCATACTCACTTCAAATTTGATCTCTAGGATGAGACTTTTTGGAATTCATCTGAATAAATCAAATCCACCCCTTACATCAACAATCTCCAACTCAACTTACCCACAGCATGAAGAATGGGCAGAAGGGAAGTTCAAGAAGGCCTTTTAAAAAGTTTAACTGAAGGCTTTCTTATCCATCAGAAATTTGCTTCCGGGCTCATTGAGAAGATCAACATTTGGGGCTGGGTGTGGGCATTCAGATTGGATCTCTCTGTGTGGCGTTGAAGATGCCAGCAGTGGTCACCATCCATGGTGTGCTTGGCTATGGTTTGGGTCTGAGGGTGGCTCCAGGCCTCCTGGGGGTACCCCAGCCCTCCACCTTCCTACCACAGACCCCTTCATGGCTCCCAACATGCCATCCCTCAGAGCTCAGTCCTTGGGCTGGTCAATCCCCATGTTAAGAGGCAAATGTCTGATCACAACCTGTTCTGCCCGGCCCCCATTCTGAAAGCTCCTAAACTCCGGTGCTGTCATTCAGAATTATGTTTGTTGGAATTAGCTTTGAGGGGACTTTTGTCTTTGTCGTCTAAGTTGTTTAGTCAAATATAGCCCATCTTAAATCCCTTTTCCTACATATGTTCTTCGGTTAAATTTCCCTGCTCATTTCCCCCTCCTGAGCTAATTTCCCTTAGGTACCCCACCCATCCTCGTCCTCCTGGGCATGTCAGCCAAGGGAGCCTTCTGTGCCCATCATTTTGCTGAGCTCCTCATCTTACAAAGAAAACTGGCAAACCCAGACCCTCCCGTGCTCCCTGAATTACCATGTAGTCAAGTAACAGCTCAAAAAGATATTTGAAAATAACTTTTCAGGCTCCTTCAAGAATTCTTTCGTCTCTCGTTGAAACACATAGAGGCAAACAGCAGATGGAACACATTTCTTCGTCTGTAAAAACACCAAATGCTTCTCTCCTTATTTGAGTTTTTTATAGTCACACTTATTCTCCATCAGACTTTGTCTGTTCTCCACCTCCCAAATCTCCTAGTTCTGTGTGTCATGAAAACAACCCTCAGAAACATGAAAATGAGGGCTTTGAGGATGTCCACCCATTTAGGAAGGACGAGGTGGCTGAAAGGGTAAGCAGCGGGCGGGTGCAAGAAGCTCCGCTTCCAGACCATGACTTTGGGTTCAGGAAAAAGAATGTGGGTCCCAAGGCCAGGGTGGGGCTGGATGCCTTCAGGGTCGGGGGAGTGGGCTGTGCTCTCGGGGGGCAAGGGCGGGGACCACCAGCTGCAAAAAAAAAAAAAAAAAGAATGTGAGTTCTCACAACTGGGGGCATGCAGCTAAGGATGGAAAACTTAGCTTCTTTAGGGACGGAGCTAAGTCTTCCTAGCTTTATAGCTTGGCTGAGACATAAAATTAAGATTCCCGTTTGGAGACATACCACCCAGGCCCTTGGAGGCTCTGTGTGGGCCATTTTGATTTACGTCATTTCACACACATTTAAAGTGTGGGTTGTGGATAAACCATAACATTTAACACGAGGTGTAGATGCCCCAGCCTTTGTGACCCTCAGGGAGTAACGATTTAGTGAGAGCCCGAGACAAACTCATAAATAATTATATTCCAAAAAGAATATAACCACCAAGGCAGAGATTCTGTGTGGGACAGTGAAAGGTTGGAAAAGGGCCAGATCACATCCTTCTGAGGGCAGAAAGGAAGCAAAATCTGCACTCGAGGCCTAAGGAAGCAACCTAGGAAGGGTTCACTTTCCCAGCATAAATTCGGGGGGTTTAGGAATTTGGGGAGGCCACAATGAAACATTTTATTTATTTAGTTTTGTTTTGTTTTTTCATTTAAAAAATTTTTATAATTTCTGCTGTACAGCAAAGTGACTCAGTTACACACATATATATACACTCTTTTTTATATTCTTTTCCAATGAAACCTTTTAAAAACCTTTCTGCATGATTCAAAATCATATTATTCACATGTCTATTCTATGATATGTATTTTACTTAAAAATTAAAAAAAACCCGAATATCTCTGTAACTGATTATAAATGTAAGTAATTAGAGCCCTATTAAGCAACAGTTATGTTGCTTAAGACAATTTGTCTTAGGTCAGCTTTCTCTCCATTTTGTTAAGAAATTATTAAAAATTTCTCACTAAATCCCCATTATTAATAGTTTCATAATGGAAATAGAAAGCAAGCTGACCTAAAAAAATGTTATCTTGAGCAATAGAATTGCAAGTAGGGCTGCAATTAATTATTAAAGAACCAATCCTCTAATCCTTAAAGAGGATCAGTGTTAACCAGACTCTATCAATCCTCACGTGTGTGCCCGAGAAGATGATTCTGGGGGTCAGTGGGGTTGGCGTTCAGCTCTCACCTCCTGTTCCCGTGTGAAGGCTGTTATCACACGGAAGCAACTGTTTTGCCGTTATTTCTTTCTTTCTTTCTGAATAGTCATTTCCACTCAGAAAGCTGCAGGGAGCCCGGGGCCCCCGGATGCCCTGGGACCCGGCACAGAACAGTTTTATTCCAGGAAGATCGGCTTTCCCTTGGGGCATTCGGGCCTTTCCAGCCAGCACCATAGGACATGGTTGGCTCTATCATGTGGGAAGATGGTCAGGAACTCGGACTGAAAGCCCCTGCCCTGGGGTGTCTGTCTGCTCGGGAGAACTCCCCCCTAGGGGACGAGGGTGCTACGGGATGAAAGCCCCCTCAAATCCATATGTTGAAGCCCTACACCCCAGTGAGATGGTATCTGGAGCTGGGGCCTTTGGGAAGTGATTAGGTTCTGCTGAGGTCATGAGGGTGGGGCCCTCATGATGGGATCAGTGTCCTTATAAGAAGAGGAAGGACACCAGAGCTCGCTCTCTGACCGCGGTCAGGACACAGTGACAAGGCGGCGGTCTGCAAGCCAGGAAGCAGCCTCACCGGGAACTGAGTGGACGGTACCTGGATCTTGGGCTTCCAGCCTCCAGAAGTGAGAGAGGCTATTGTTGAAGTCCCCCCATCTGTGACATTTGTTACAGAAGCCAGAGCAGGTGAACACAGAGTGGGGCTGCTCACAGGCCGTCCTCTGCTTCTCTGCTTTTCTTGTCACACTTCCGGCCGGTGGCCCAGCCCACCCGCAGGTGACGGCCAGGCCTCCTGCCAGGTGCCTGTCAGGGCCCCAGTGTGACATGTGCTTGGCACCCTTTACTGACGTGGGGAAGGGGGCGTGAGGGTGGCAGCACTGTGGTGCTGGAGGAATCAAGGAGGAGCATCGTAACAGACCCCCAGCCCATGTCCTGCCTCCACCTGCCCCCCCAACCCCGTACCCCGGCCTCGCACATGCTGCTCGAGGTGCTTCCCTAAAATCCCATCTGACCAGGCCATTCCCCTGCGGGTCCTTTTGATGGACTTTGTGAGACAAAAGACACCCACTCATTTATTCATCAGACGTTTACTGAGGCCCAGGGGTGGTGCTGGGGGCCCGGAGGGGAGGTGAAGGTTAGGGAGCCCCGGGCCAGCTGGCACCGAGGCCGGCCCGGGCTCCACAGGAGAGCAGAGGAAGGAGGGTCACTCAGGCTCCTGCTGTGGCTCTGAGGCCCACCCGCCCTCCCACTTCCTTCCCACTCGAAGCGCTGCTTTAACCGGGCTCACCCCGCCCTCACCTCTGCGGCTTCTCCATCTTCCCTGGGGTGTGAATTCTCCTATCACAGGGGGAGACTTACTCCCCCTCCCTCCAGCTTCCCCAGAGCCTGGTGCTGAGTGAGCCAGGCCCTCCCCCCCCAGACCTTCCTCAGTGTGGTCCAGGCGAACTCACCGGCTGCTCTTCCCGGAGAGAAACGCTGTCTCATCCCTCATGACTGCATGGGGCCGGGCACGGAGCAGGCCACGACTCGTGTGGGTGCAAATCGGTCAAAAATTGAAATTTTCTGTTCAAAGAAAATTTGAACAGAAGGGAGGTGCTCATATCTCACAGGGACATTTGGTTAGATTCACATGAAGCAGGGGTTTGAGGGGTGGGGACGGGAGAGAGTGACATGGGAGGATCCAGAGCGGGGCTCTGTCTTGGGAACTGGGTGTCGTTTAGGGACACCTGGGTCCAGGGCCGGCTCTTTGGGGCAGGACCAGGCAAGGCGGCTCGGCTGGGACCACCTGAGAACTGGCCTTGCCTTCTCCCCCCGTGATGTTCCCACAGGTGCCAAGGATGCCCCAGCATCTCAGTGCCAGGCAGGGGAGGAGTCTGCAGCTTTGAGGTACAGGCTGGTGTTGGCAACGTCAGAAGGAAAGAATTTGCCTGTGATTTCTATTAAATGGGAAGTTTTTCTCAAGATGCCCTGGAGGCCCTATTACCGGTTTGGTTCAACCTTTCTCCAAATACTTCTGCAAAGTTTAGCTGGTTTGCCATACAGGAGAATTAAAAGCAGTCTGTCTCTCCACCTCCAGAAGGATTGGTCCCGCTTTCCTGGGCAGCCCTCCCCCATCCCAGAGGGGGAGGGAGATTGGCAGGGACTGAATCACTCACTGGACGCGTTGGGGCCACGCCCCAGACCTCACATCTGTAGGGTCAACCTGGCCGGCTCTCACCAGCCAGCGCCGACCTCCCCTGTGGAAACCCAGCCCCGGGGAGAGAGATGCTCTCTTTCTAAATCTGGAAGCAACATTTATTATTTCTGTTAGGTTTCCTGGGATTCTCCACCCTTGCTTCAGAAAGATTTCACTTTTCTCCGCAGGATGTAGGTGGTCCTGCCAGCTGCTCCTTCTTCCATCTCAGAGGGGTCCCCGGCTGAGACGAGGCACAGGCACTGTGGTAGGCTCCGAGGCCTCTGGTTCCTGTGCGAAAGTGCAGCCCGGGGCCACGGGCAGGCGGGGATGGGTTTGGTCCCCAGGGAGGCCTGCCCGCCTGGAAGCAAAGCCAGGGGACCAGAGGTGACGGCTGGCAGGAAAGTACACATCCCAGCTGACACAACAGTCTCCGGGCCCGGAGGCACTGGTCCTCTCGTTGCCAAGTCCAGCTTTATGCAGCCTCCAGAGGGGCCCTGACTGGGAGGCCACTGGCCAGTAGCGTCCAGCACAGCCCAGACCTCCACCTGAACCACAGGGAAGTGTCTCGTCTGTCTAGGTTTCATTGAATAGCCCTTGTTAGTTCTTTCTGGAGGATGGTCCACGGGAGATGGGCAGGCCCGAGCCCCTGTCCCCATCCCTCTCTTCTGTCCACGCCTACGCCCCTCAGAAAGTTCCCACTGTGCCTGGCCGAGCGCCAGGCGAAAGGCGAAGAAGAGCTTTGGAGCCTCTGGCCTGTTCCAAGGCAGCTTGTTGCAGGCAGCGTGGTCCCCGGGCCACGGGGACATCCCGGCCCTTATCTGCCCTGGATCAGAGTCAGGAGAGCTGAGGGGGGAGAGGGAGGAACGTGGACGGGCACCCAGATAGGGCCGAGCTTGATGTGCACACACACCTGTGGCCTCAGGCGCTACTCAGCCTCAGTTTACTCACCTGTAAAACATCCAGAATCGATGGCTCAGGCGCACATGTGTGTGTGTGTGTGTGTGTGTGCGTGCATGCGTGCAGGGTGCGTGGGTGCCTGTGTGAATCATTTCTGAGGTTCTCTCCCAGCTCTGAAACTTTTTCAGGGCAGAGCGTGGGCTGGGCTGAGCTCTTCTAGAACAGAGGGCGTAAGACGCTAGAGCAGGGGGCGGCATCCTCTCCCGCCCAGGCTGCCCGAGGTCTCAGGCGCGACGGAGCAGCTCCCATGGCTTCGCTGGCCACGTGGACTGCCCCCTACCCCTCCCATGCCTGTCCCCACACCCAGCCCAGTCTGACCAGCAGGCCCTGCAGCCCCCTGGGTAGCCCCTCTCCCCACCCCCCAGCCTCCCTGGTGCCCCTTTGCCCACACCCCTCACACCTCAGGTGGAAATGGCCTTGGGGAGCTCAGGGGTGTTGGATTGGGGCTGCAGGCTCCTTCCTGGGGCCCTTGCTGAGCGTGTCTGGTGAAGAGGGCTCATCACCCAGCGGCCTGGCCCTCTGGAAGGAGGGCTTCTGACTCTTAGGATTGGCTACCTTGAGCTGAGCTCATGTTGCCATGGAGACAAAGGCAACAGGCATAGCATCTTCTGAGCGGTCTTGGTCCCCTGCGGCCCCTCCTGCACCTGCTTTCCCAGATCAGACTCCTTGGTCCTCAGCCCGAGGTCGTAAGAGCTGCCCTCCTGCAGCGTCTAGGTGCCTCCACCGTGGAGGTGCTGTGCAAAGGAGCCCCCCGGGGCTTGAGGCCCAGTCTGAACCCCAACTCTGCCAGGTTAACCTGTAACCTGGGACCAGAACCTCTGCACGAGTTTGTCGAGAGGGTGAAATTAAAACGCCCTTTGCAAAGCATTACATAAATTAGGTTAGAAACCTTCTTCCTGGTGTTGTCTTCTAATAATTTCCTCGGTGTTCCTCTTGTCTCTGCAATTATGGTTTTACGATATAAATTTAGTATTAAATTTAATTAAATATTATTATTAGTGTTAAATACTTAAAAAGACATTTTGTGCTTCTTTTATGTGCCCTGGGACCTCTGCCCCAGCCCAGGGAGGCTGGCCCATCCTGCTCCTTCCCCAGCGCTCCTTTGCTCTGAGTCAGTGTACTCTTCGTCGTGCTGACAGCTCATAGCTATGACATCCTTGGTTGGGTCCCCAGAGTCATCTCCAACCATCCCCTCACCCACTTCCCACCTGCTTTGCGACCGAGTGCGGCAAGTGGAATGGAGGGGCCAGGGTACAGGCGGGGAGGGAGCCGCTGGGGTCCCGTGGGGTGGTGGAGCTTGGGGCTGGAGAAGCCGACTTGGAGCCCTGGGTGGGAGGATGGGAAACTGCAGAGATGCCACGTCACGGCCTCTGAACCAGCTCCAGAAACTTCCTCAGTTTTGTCATTAGGTAAGTGACAAATGCTTTCATGGTTTAACCCATCGGCAGCACTTTTGAGCTCCAATGGCAGGCCTGAGTGTTGTGACAGAGACCCCGTGGCTGCAAAGCCTCAAATGTTTACTATCCGCCCTTTGAAGAAAGTGTTTACTGCCTCCTGAGTTAAGTCATTGGCCAGTTGGGTTTTTTATTACTTTCAGCAGAACGCATCTTGCCTGATTTGGTGGCAGAAAAAGTAACCCCAAAGAGCAGATAACCTCCAGCAACAGGATGGGCATGGCTTGCGGGCTGGTGGGTTTGGAGGCTCCTCGACGTAGGGCAGCCCATCTCCATTGCGCCCCTCTGTGCGTGGATGCAAGGTAGACGCCACAGCCTCAGGGACCGACTCTGCACAAATGTCCAGCGGGAGAAGGTGATGATTTCTTGCTGTGCATTTTTGCTTTTAATAAATTTATTTTATTTATTTATTGTTTGGCTGCGTTGGGTCTTCGTTGCTGCGCGCGGGCTTTCTCTAGTTGCAGCAAGCGGGGGCTACTCTTCATTGCGGTGCGCGGGCTTCTCATTGCGGTGGCTTCTCTTTGTTGCAGAGCACCGGCTCTAGGCGTGCGGGCTTCAGCAGTTGTGGCACGTGGGCTCTAGAGCGCAGGCTCAATAGTTGTGGCGCAAGGGCTTAGTTACTCCGCGGCATGTGGGATCTTCCCGGACTAGGGATCAAACTCGTGTCCTCTGCATTGGCAGGCAGATTCTTAACCACTGCGCCACCAGGGAAGTCCCTGCTGTGCATTTTAAAATGTTTAGGGCAAAGAGAGCTTCCCCAGAAACCTCTTCCATCCCGCTGGACGGGATGGGCCTCATGTCCATCCCTAAACCAGCCGCTGGGCCACACTGGTCCCTGGCCAGCTGAGTGGTTCCACCAGAAATGCCTTAGATGAATCCAAGTCTACCCAGCGGGGGCAGGTGGTCATCCAGACACTCATGGGAGAAGTAGCCGGGCCAGTGTGGGGCTGCCAGCCTGTCTGCCACTGTCACGCGTTTGACCACTTTTAACATGGGGCTCTCAGGGAGGTGACACTGATTCTGAGCCTTAAACAGCGAATGAGAGCCGTGCCCAGGAGCCTGCCGGCCTGCCAGTCTTATCACTGCATCCCCAAGGGCCTGGTGTGTAGGAGGAGGGCAATAAATATTTTTCAATAAATTAAGTAAGCAAAAACAAACATAAGATTACAGGTGCTGATGAGTGCTAAGAAGAAAAGCAGGGTCATTGGGAGAGAGAATGGATGGGAGAAAGACCGGCAGCGCGTGAAGAAGGCAACTGAGTGGGGATCAGAGAGAGGGCCAAGGGGGAGATGGTCTTTGAGATGGGAGGGGGGATGGGCGTGGTGGGGTCCAGGCAGAAAAACAGCTGGACCAGCTCTGCGATGGAAGCCTGCAGTCTGCAGGGAGGCAAGAAGGAGGGAAAGAGTCTCTCTGTCAACATAGGAAGGGGTGGGGGTGGGTTCCTTCTCAGAGGTGGCCATGAAGGAACCAGGGGGGTGGCAGGGAAGCAGGAGGACACGCAGGTGCGAAGGCCAGGAGGCGAGTTTCTTCCCTCTACCTCCCTGTGCCCATCCCTGCAGGTACGGCTGAGCTTTGGCTGTGTCCCTGAGCTCACCCGAGTCCTCGTCTGTGAGACTAGGTGCTGCTAGACGTCCTCTCAGCTGTGTTCAGCTCGGCCATCCTATGGGTCTCTCACAAGATGAACAATGATGGAAAACCAGTTACCCTAGAAAAAGTCCAAGGTCTCCAATCAACTCTGTCCTGCTGGATTACTCTTGGGTCGGGGGGCACGGTCACTGAATGCACAGTCCCCATGGCAATGTGCTCGGGACATAGGCTCCCTCTTCCTGCCGGTCTTGTCGGCAGTCTCTCTGAGACAAGGCAGATGATGAACGCTGGGATTCTGTGACATGCTGGAAGCCGAGGCTCTTGGCAGGCCTGGGTTTATCCAGCACCATTTCCAGTGGTTTAGGAGAGGAACCTTGTTAGGTCCTGCCTCCTGATGGAATATGTCGCCATCCCGGAAATAGGATCATCTGAGCTAAAATATCTTTGGTAGGTGATGAAGGAGATTCCTTGGGTCAAGTTAAGAATGGATTGGTGAAAGGCAAGGAAGGATTGCCACTTTATTTTTTTACTTTTATTTTTTATTGAAGTATAGTTGATTTACAATGTTGTGGCACTCTCTGCTGCACAGCAAAGTAATTCAGTTATACACATAGAGACATTCTTTTGCTATGTTCTTTTCCATTATGGTTTATCCCAGGAGATTGGATATAGTTCCCTGTGCTATGCAGTAGGACCTTGTTGTTTATCCATTCTAAATGTAATACTTTGCATCTACCAACCCCAAACTCCCAGTCCATCCCTCTCCCTCCCCCTCCCCCTTGGCAGGATTTTCACTTTCAATACTACAACTTTGCTGGCTTAGATGGCTTATATGGGTATGAATGTGACCTTGTGAGGGCATGCAGTAATGCTGAAGAAGTCATTAGGATGGGTGATTTGCCCAGGTTCAAAGTGGGCAACGGTCTAATGATTTTCATGGGCTGTTCATAAAGCCCAGCCAATAAAGTCCCGTCTGTTTTCAGGGCTGTTGTGCCTGGTTGGGCAGTTTGCCCAGTGCACAACCTTGGCAACTGTATTTGGAGACCAGGCTATTCAACAATTAGTTTATTCCACAGCCTTTATTTAATAACTGTGGGTTTTGTGTGTGTGTGCTAGGCACATGCTAGGCTACGGAGACAAAGAGTGAAATGCAATGGGTCCCAGCACGTAGAGACAGACAGACAGATGGCATCTCCCTACAGGACAGTATGGTAAATGCTTTGAGAGAAGGCTTAGGGAGGATGCCGTGGCAGGTAGAGGAGAAGCCACGGTGGAAGTGGGGTAGCGGAAGAGGAGGACCAGGCCAGGGACGTGTACCAGGGAGACTGGTGCCCAACATTCGCTGTGTTCTCCTGGCCCAGAGAACTTGGAAGTCCTTTTAAGTTGTGCTGTGGCTCTTTCTGACACCACCACTGACTCCTCAGTCTCCCAAGAGCATGGTGTTACGTAAATGAGCTTCTCTCCCCGTGGCTATAGCTGGAGGAAGATGGGGACCAGCGGCCACTTCCTCTCTGCTGCGCTGGTGTCGGCCCGGCCCGCCCTGCCTGCCCCTGGCCACCGTCAGAGCTTGGGCAGGGGGGCTGTGCCGTCTAACGCCAGTGTCTAAGTCCACTGGGCGGGGGGTTTTCATCGCACTGTTTTCAGGGGGTAATCACTGTGTAAACAAAGTGTCAAAATGTTTTCCAAACCATGAAAATATAATACAGCCTCCCAGCTCTTAGCCAGAGGGCGCTGGTCTTGTAAACAACCATGACACCAGTGAGTAAGCACGGCCCTCCCAGGAGCCCGGGCAGCTCTCCTCCTCCCTGGACAGCGAAGGGAATGCGTCCACTCGAAGGGGCCCCCGAGCCCACACTGGCGAACATGGCATCATCCCCAGCCCCGCCCTCTCAGAGACCAGCTGCCCCCGCCCACCCATCGTCCAGTCTCCGCGCCCTGTGCCCCCTGCAGCCCCACGTGGAAACACCTCCCCTCTGGCTGAAAACACTGCGACAGCCTTTCCCCTGAGGGCCCTACCCTTTGCCGTCCACTGGCCGCCCCTTAGCCTGACTGGACTTTCTAAGCTGCACATCGGATCACTTTTCCCAGGACACTCGGTGGTTCTTCATCACCCTTAGGGTAAAAGCCAAGTTCCCTCACGTGGCTCCCAGGGCCTCCCGTGGTCAGGCCCCTGCTAGGCTCTCAATCTTTCCTTCTTGCCGTGCTCAGAACGGCAGCTCTTCTGTGCCTCTGGCTTTTGCATATACAGCCCCCGTGGCTTAGGCTGTGCGTCCCCAACTTGCCAGCTCCTTCCTTCCCCCTGGAACCCAGTTTGGAGAGGACCCTATGAGAAGCCCCCCCAACCCCTTGCCCGGCTGGGGAGGCGCTCGATGGATGCACTTCCACGGGGCGCTGGGATGTCCCTTCCAGGGCGCCTGCCTCAGGGGGTTGCGGTTCTTCACTGGGTCTTTCCTCAGGGGCACTGGATGCGTGGAGCAAAGCACACAGAAGGCAGTCAATCAGTATGTATTAAATGAATCATGAAATGAATTCCCAGGGAAAATGAGAAGAAATAAGTGACTAGGGTTTGGTGTTGTTGACTTAAAAAAAAAATCACGCAATGGAAAAGCTGTGAGTTGAGTTTATTCAGTGTCTTACAGAGGACTATAGCCCGGGAGACAGCCTTTCAGATGAGAAACTGCTCTGAAGAGGTAAGGGGGGGAGGGTTTGTTCCAGGGTATGTGTGATTTTGGAGAAGGGGGTACATGCAACCAAGCACGCATCTTGATAGAAGGTTGCTTCTGGTTATGAGGAACAGACATCTTGGTTAAGGGTGTTAGTGGTTTTCCAAGTATGGGAAGATGCAAGAATCCAGGTTCATAAAATTTTCTCCTGAAAATATCTAACTATCTAAAGGCCTGTTCTGCCAGTTTTCCCAGAGCACAGAGGGCCTCATCCCGATCTCCACTCTGAACTTCTTTAGGGATGTGTTGAAGGTCAGTGGCTGCAGTGGCCAATGACTCAACCCTTGGGGAGCTGGGTGGCAAGTGACATTCTTTATTTGGCAGGTACTTGATGAAATCTAATACTCTGTTAATTAGTTAGGAATATTTTTAGCTGAGAGTGACATAAAGCCTCAAATAATGATGGCTTGGGAAAGAACTGTGTCTCTTGTTATTGTAAAACCCCACCCATTGCATGTCGCTGCAGAGGGGGTGACCTGGTGATACTGGGGGAAAAGCCACCTTCTGGAAGCTCTGTCTACCATCTGTTTTGTTTTTAGCCCTCCTGAGAATTCTGTGAACTATCTAGGCGTCTTTCTGTCTAACTAGCTAGTCTAGAATCCAGTTGCCTGCAACTAAGGACTCTGGCAAACCTTTTACTTGAATCCCATGAAAATGTCAAGCAGTAGAATGTCTGGTTTTCAGAGGTAACTGGGAAGCTTATAAGAGGCAGTTTCGGAAGCAGCTGAGATGCTGGAAGCTGATTCCCAGGAGGAGACCCAGTCCCTGCCTACAGACCCCCTGCACCTTCAGAGCTTTTCCTCTGTGCTCAGTTGCTGAATGTTAGCGTTAGAAAGGATGACGTTTCATAGCGGAAATGAACTCACACCTGATAAACAGACTGAGTGACTCAAGCTCACTGCTGAGTGGCTGGGCAGGACTAACCTAGGAGTCAGGGTTGTTGCTGCCCATCTACGCTGCCAAGGCTGACTGAGCTGATAAATGAAGAGGAAGAGGAAAGCCCCAGGATGGAACTAAACCTCATCTTGTTAGGGGAAACACTGACGGAAACCACCCGCCCTGGCCAGGCCTGATATGAGCCATTTGCATGAGTTCTCTTACAACAGGAGGGCCTGGTAAGGAACCAACAAGCCACCAGCGACCAGAAGAATTCAGGAAAGGTCAAAAGGAGAGAGGAGACGCCAGTCCACATGTCCTACCAACCTCCCAGAATCCTCCTTGCTGGAATCCATCTTGGCTGAGAGATGGGCGCATCATCAGGAAGGACCCTGAGTCAGAATGATCGGCCAGAGACAACCTGGAAACTAACCCCATCACCATAAAACCCGAGACTGCGAACCACGTGGCAGAGCAGTTCTCCTGGGTTCCCTGACCCTCCTGCTCTCCTCCCGGGCTCCCCTTCCCAATAAAGTCTCTTGCTTTGTCAGTACGTGTGTCTCCTCGGACAATTCATTTCCGAGTGTTAGACAAGAGCCCACTCTCGGGCCCTGGAAGGGGTCCCCCTTCCTGCAACAGTCTCACTGGCTAATTAACCAATCCATGTAAATGGAATTTGCCCGCTTGTCTGTGGCTGACACCCTAAGTGGGCCTGGAACAAATCTTCTTTCCATGGGGAATGGCCAACTGGGCACGTGCTGAGCCTGAGCTCTCAGTGGACAGGCTGGGGGCAGGCCCGGTGTCCGGAGCTGCGGTGCCCAGGGGGTGCACTTCGCAGCCTTCGAGGGGGGCCTGTCATCACCAGCCGTGAGCGCCCGGGAGGTCTGTGCTTGTGAATTTTCTAGGCTTTGCATCACAGCATTTTCACCTGGAAGGTTTAATCAGATCTCTCGAGTTCTCTCTTTCCTTCAGTTTCTGCATTTTCCCAGCAGAGGGCCAGGCACCTTTGGAAGCTGCGTTTTCTTTTTCAGGTGGTGGGGGACCTCTGGGTGCTGGGACGCGTTCACAGTTGAGGGGCCCTGTTATTATCGACTGTGGGGTGGCAGTGGCTTCTCAGGGTGCCTGCATCAAGGAAGCAGCAGCGGCTTCTGGAGCAGAGCCCTCATGCTGCCTGGGGAAAGGTGCCAGCAAGAGATAAGGGGTGAAAAGCACTTTGCAAGGTAATGAGCTCTGAGAGCCTCCAGGGCCGTCTCCTGGCCGCTGTGCATCACTTTGGATCCCCTCCCTCTGAGGACCGGCTCTGCCCCAGCCCAGCCGGCTTTTCACCCTTTGAGGCTCCTTGGAGGCTCCAGTGGAGGAGGAGCTGCCCCTCTGGCCTCTCCCAGACCCAGTCGCCACCCCACGCCCTGGCATCCCTGGAGCCCTGAGTGTGGGCCCCTGACCCGTGAGCAGCGCAGGGCACACGGGGCGCCGCCGGGGGTCCGGTCGGCCTGGTTCTCTCGTGAGCGAGCCTCTGAGCAGGCAGCCTACCTCCTTCGGCCTCAGGTCTGCCCTCCAAACCTGCTGTTGATCCGTGGGGCGGGGGAGGAAAAATAATTCCCCCTCCACCCTTCCGTATTCTTGGCTGAGAAGCCCCTGCAATAAAAAGACAGATTAACAGGATAAAAACAAACACAAGTTTAATAATATGTGACCTCCTAGACACATGGAAGAGACCCAGGAAAACACCTCCCAAGCAGCCCAACCACCACCTTAAATACCATCTCCAGCTAAAGACAAAAGAAGATGCTGGCGGGGGTGGGGGTGGGGGAGCCAGTTATGGGCGGGGCCAGATAGAGCCCAGTACATTGTTATGCAGACCTGGGTTACTGCCTTCTCCACTGATACAGCAGGGTGAACACTTACCAATGGAGATTTCCTTTATAGCTTACAAAGGTAACTTCTTCTTTTTTTCTCTTTCTAATTTTTATTATAAAAAACTTTTATTATAGAAATATGTGTATATTATTTTAAAATTTAGCTCACGGTGTGTCAAAGTATTACTTGCTTTATTCTTGCCTTTTATTATTAAATCCAGTATGTGGTGAATGGGCTATTTCCTACAAAGGTAACTTCTGCTTGGATTTTAGAGCCTCTTCTGTGAAAGCTGTTTCCTAAAGCTAATCAGCTCAAGATAATCCTTATGCCCAGGAGGCACATTTGGAGGTGTCAGAGTCTGCTCCCCTCCAGCAGTTTCCACAGCAGGAAGGGAGGCTGTGAGGGGAGGTATTAGAATCATTGGCAGCTTTTCCAAATATCTCATGCTGTTTTTTCTCTCTAGAGAGCATTTCAACATATGGGGAAGGAGAAAGGAGACAGAAAGGGTGCACACACACACACACGGACACACACATACATACACACATACACAAGTACACACACACACATACATACATACACACACACATATACACACACATACGCATACACACATATACACATGCTTACATACACACATTTACACACACACATACATACATATACACACACGATACACACATACACAGACATACACACATACACACACATACACATACACACATACATACACACATATACACACGCTTACATACACACATTTACACACATACGTATACACACATACACATACACACATACATATATACATATATACATATACACACATACACATACACACATATACACATACACACAACATACATGCATAAACATGCACACACATACACATAATACACACATACAGACACACACACACACATATTTTTTTGCAGGAAAATAAAACTCCCTAGTCTGAATATCCCCTCCTTTAGCTGAGAAACACTGGACCAGATTAGCAGTTCCCAAACTCCTGGTAGTTTATAAGAATACCTCGGGCCGGATAGCTTAAGAATTCAGATTCCTGGGCCCCTCCTCAGACCTACTCGGTTGGAACCCCTGGGACAAGACCCAGGAATCTGTATTTTAACATGTCTCCCGGGGCTTTGGGGATACCTGGGCAGGTGGGTCCCAGGGCCACCACGACCCCCACACTGAGGCAGAGTGAGCAGGTGGTTTGGGTTTGGGGGGTGCAGAGACCCCTCTTAGGTCAGCTCTTGAGAGTTCCACAGTGGACGTCCTGCATCCTCCTGGCCTGGGAAGGCCATTTGCCCAAGTAAATTTCTGCAGCACAAAGCAGGGGGTCCGGACACACTGTGCTGTTGTCGTGTAGGTACAGGGGATGGGAGGGAGGGTAATGGAACACAGCAGCCGCATGAAATCAACATGTGAAATCCACATCCCCTCTGCTCACCCGGTGGCAATAACAGAGCCCACAGACCCTTCCAGAGGACCCGGCCTCACCCCACTGCCCAGACCGCTCCCCTTCAAGGCAACAGACTCATGTACCCAGCGCGGCCGAGGGCCTTTCTAAATGTGGAAGAGCGGCTTTGTCCCCCAACCCAGCCCCTCTCCTCTGAGCAAATCACTTTCAGATCCCTGGCGTATGCGAGGTCGGTTCTTGTGACCTGATTCTCTTCCGTGTTGGAGCTGTGCTGTGGTCTGTCTTTATGTTGACACAGGAGAGGTGTGTCCATCTGAGGACTGGCTGAAACCTCAGGGCCCTGGGCGACGAGAGCGGCCAAATGGCGCTGGGTCATAATCTCTGCCCGACGGAAGAACCATGGACTTCAGGAGGCCCCGGAGAAGTGTTCCAAAAGACAAAGTTTTTGGGTTTTGGTTTTTGTGTTAAAAAACAAGCAGAGAATTCACAGCTGTGTCCTAGATAGTAGACCAGGTGGTAAAAGGAAAAAAAAAAGTCACAGAGATAAATTCAAAGTAGAGTGAGTTTGATTTCAGAGTGAGAACAGCAGCCCCAGTCCAGGGCTGGCCTGGTCCTCAGGGTGCAGCGGAGCCTGCAGCTCTCCTGGTCACAGAAGCATCTCAGAACATCTACATTGGGCAAGACCGAGACGGTCCTACAGCCCTTCCCCCAGTCACCCAGCACAGCCCAGCCCTGCACGTGCTTTCCGACCCCCTGCCCTGGGATGCCTGTGGGGCCGCCTCGCGTGTGCTCTCCCTCCCTCGCTGCAAAGGGCCGTAAACGTGACGTGCTCAGCTCAGGGGCCTCCTGGCCTCTGGCTAGAGGACCTGACAATGGTGTCACTCCAAGACATCCAGTGAAAGAAAAGCAGACACATGGTAGAGGCAGCACAGAGATGTTAGTGTCGGGGTGTGGGAAACTATTTTCAAAACTGACCGATTGAAAAACCAGTTTTTCTTCCATAACTTCAGCAGATCGGTGGTTCAGTCCACTGACTTAACAAGTTTTCTTCTTTTTCTCATTTACTTTTATTTTTTTTGGTGAGAACACTTAAGTTCTACTCTCTCAGCAAACTTCAGCTGGTCAGTACAGGGTTATCAGCTATAATCACCAGTTTTCTAATCATAACCCAAATATTCTCAAGCATCACCAGCTGGAAGGCCCAGAAAATCACATCTGTATTAACAGTCAAAGGTAGGATCTCGGCACCTCCCCAGTCCTCCCGGTCACTTCTTCAAGGCCTCAGAGGGTGCCTCAGTTGTTCTCAGGTGTAAATCTGCACCCTCCAGGCACTGACACTTTCCCACCAGAGACGGCTGGACACCCACCTGCCCAGAGCTCATGCAAAATATGGGAGCACAGACCCTGTACCACTGTCAGCTGATTTGGTCCTGTGGGCCCAGAAACAGTGCTGCTTGACTCTCCATCCTCCCAAAGTTCCTCCTCTAGCTTTTCACCTCTAAGTATAATGTTGGCTGAAGGTCTGCCATATATGACCTTTATTATGCTGAGGTTTGTTCCCTCTACCCCTACTTTGTTGGGAGGGTCGGAATCGAAGAAAATCATCCACACCCTTGTCAAAGGTATTTTCAGCAGACCTGTGATTCATTAAAAAACAAAACAGTAAACGAGAAAAAGAAGCATTCCTGAACACCTGCTGGGGGACGCAGGGCAGGACCCGTTAAAGCCAGGAGCTGTGCAGGTCCCCAGGGGACTTGGACTTCATTTCGGGAGATGGGCCAGAAACACTCGGAAAGTGAGCCCGCCTCACAGTTGTTGAAACCAGCTGAGTCCTGGCCAATCAGGAAGCAGGGCCCCCTCTCTGGTCCAGCTCCCTGCCTCCTGTGCCTTCCAAACCCTCTTCCACTGGCTCCAAAGAAGAAGAACACACCAGTCTCCGCTAACCATCCCTCACAGGCTCCGAGGGCAACGAGTCAGAACTTTGCCCGCAAATATGTCTTTTATAAAGTGGACCCGGCTCCCCAGCCAGCATCTCCCTGCATCTTGTCCAGCTGTGGCTTCTCATCCGGCCACGCACATGAAGCAGACACGCTGTCTCCTGCCCGGGGGGCCTTTCCCCCCCCACCTTTGCCTGGAGTGCCAACCCTTTCTGCAGCTGCCCACCTGTGGCTCCTACTCATCCATTCAGGGGTGAGTGAAAATACCCAAAGTGTAAGTATTGATGGAAAAAGGAAGATTGCTTTTTTATCTGCCCAGAAAGAGTCAAGTACATACCTTAAAAGTTGACATTTATCAGTCTTTGCTAGGGAAGTACAAGGCTGCTTTAAAGAATGTATACGTCAAGTGACAAATGAATAATACACAAAAATAAGTTCTAGGGGAAAATGAGGCCAATTTAATGGGAAAATGAAGTTATTTGGGGGCAGTTTAAGGCATCCATATGGTCTTGGTTTTCTCCCCATTCCAGGGCGTGTCCTCAGGCTCTGTACATGCCTGTCCTGCCGGGGCGGTGAGAGCGACCTGTAACCGGAGGACGGAGAGCCTGAGTGAGGTGGCAGAGTTCACACTGGAAGCAGTTGCCGAAGCCGCTTCTCCGAGGTAAGTTGAGTCATAGATGAGCAGATAGCAGGGAAGCTAGTGGGATAACTTGGTGAGAAGCATGAGCGGTGGAGTAGAGGGGGACGGGGCCCTAGTAGGGGGACATCCCCACACCCTGAAGTTGGCCACTTATGCACGGTGACCACATATATGCTAAGTAGAGTAATATTTATATACAAAACCCCCCATGCACACACCATAGTGACCAGCTTCAGGATCTGGAAACATAGTTACTATTGTATATATAATAGTATATGCTACGTATTATGTATATAATATATATACTATATGTATATATTACTGTATACACTTATATAATACATATATATATTATGCACACATTTATAATATATACGTATATATTATTATATACACATATATAATATATAACATATACAGCATACATATATTTAGTCATTATATATATGGTATATGTATAGTCACTATATATTCACCACAGTATTTATATTCTACTATTAGGTACTGTGCAGTCCTTTTAAAGAAAACCATTTCAGGTCCTGGGATTAGTCCTTCAAACGCTCAGGGTTTGAGGTCACGTATAAGAAACACTGTATTATTAGTCAAGAGATTTAAGTAATCATTTGTGCCAAACTGATCATAAGTAAATATAAATATGAAACATCACCAGGGCTACTAAAGTCACCCAGATGATCCAGCATATGTTTGTTTTTGCATTTCTAGATTATTGCAATGAAAACAAAATAACTAAGAAATGATCTTTACCTAGCGCACCTGTGAGAATACACACACAAAGCCCTGGAAATGGGGAAATGGAGATATTTTTTGGTCTAGGACAATTCCAAGTTCTAGGACAGTTTGGTCTAGCAATTCCTCTGAGGGTGGAAAATCTCTTGAGTCTGTGAAACAGCTCAGTGGCTCTTTGGCTGTGTAGAAATTAAGCTGAGTAGGAGAGGGAAAGGCAGACATTGCTTTGTCCCCGTTCTGTTTCCTTTGTGGTAGCTGGAGAGACAGAGGGTCTGGCCCCGGGACCTGTCAACTGGGAAGGGATGGCTCTCCTGCAATCCCGCAGCATCCTGGCCCCCCGGAGGGGAGGCAGGGGTTCAAGCACCTGGGAGAGGCAATAACCAACTAACCACAGGAAGAATGGATCCAACATTGGGTCTCAGCTCTTCCTAATCCCAAACCATCAGAACAGGCTGTTGGACCCAGTGGCCTGCTGTTTGTCTTGCTTGCAGGGTGAGGAGGGAGGGCCTGCACCCACTCTGGAGGGAGGCGTTGAAAGAGGGAGGGGGTGGCTGCAGGGGATGGGGGAGGGGCTGAGATTTCCAGTAAGACCAGGTGAGCGTGGGCAGGCAGCCACGGGGCAGTACCAGGAAGTGCTGGGAAGGCACTGAGCGTCGCCAACCCCATGTGAGATGTGGGTTGCACCATACATTCAAGCTGCCTATATAGGTGCAGTGACATCTACTGTCATCTGCTCGTTATTTGTATTATTTCTTGGTACTTGTATCATGATTAAACTTTCTATATGCATTAGCGCCGCCTCTTCTTCAGTAGACCCTGATTCTTTGAGGGGTACACTGGACAGTCTAGCTAGAGTTTAAGGTCTGTACAGAGAAGCAATCAGAGAGAAGTTGGAAGAAGTTGGTTAGGGCCAGATCATTGTACAATACTGTTTGCCATAGATTTCAAAATCCTTCCGTGCGACCCTCATGTGTTTATAAAAGTGGGAAGTTAAACTTTACACCTTAGGAGCAGTTAGTAAGCCATCAAGAACTTACACTCAACGGGCAGCTTTAGCAAGCGCTTCAAATGTCGTTGTATAAATCTGCACAGAGAGCCCGTTAGCACATGAGATGTTAGAAATAATTGTCATTGGTGAAACAAGTGGTATTTAGGACATGTTGCTGCTAGGAAGGCTGCATGATGGGATGTGAAGACAGGGCGCCCGGCTGCCCTCCCCTCCAGTAGAGCTTTCGGTGGGGACCTCAGCCTGCTTCCATACCCCACCCCCGCATCCCCGCTGGGGGACCCTCTCCCCTGACTGAACAGAAGGCGTGGTGGTCAGACTCTCACGGTGTCCCCCTCAGAGCGGACCTTGCCTGCAGGATGCTTGTTGGCGACCCCAGAAGGACAGAGAGCCGGACCTCCCCAAGGTTCCAGGCCAGGTGAAGAGGCTGTTTTTACACCTACTGACCACGGTCTCATCTGAGTGTCGTGCTCACGGAACAGTCACTGTTGATGAGGCGGAAGCCTCTGCTGGTATCTTCTGGTCGGTCTGCAGCCCATGCGTCATCTTGACACGTATGCACAGGGTGTTTAGAATTTAAACCACTGGCCATAGGGAGTCATTGAAGATTCTGAAGCAAGGGATGTTATGGAGGTGTGCGTGCTGCAGTGCCGACGGCCAAGTGGCTGGGGGACCAGTTAGACCAGAGAAGAGCCAGGAAGCGGGTGGATCCCAAGCTGCAGCTTCTGCAAGGTCCGAGCCCACGGGCTCCCCACCTCCTACGGGCCCGAGGGCTGGCCCTGTGCTTCCCGAGCCCCAGGGGATGCGAAGAGAAGCCACCTCGAGCCTCCGTGACAAAGACACATTGTGATGAGTCAGGAGGACTCTGTCCCAGACACATGGATTGCATTTCCTCTCAGTTATGGCGGGGAGGGGGAGGGATTCAGAGCCGGGCCAAGTGAACGGCAGCTGAGCCTCGCCAAAAAGACACACATTGAAGCAGAAAGGCAGGAAAGCTCAGACCCTCCCAGAGAGGGCTCAGCTTGTTCCTGGCCCTTGGGAGATGGAACCGGGGCTGCGATGGCCCCTGATGGAGCCAGGGTGAAGGTCATCTTCATAAAGAGATGAAGGAACAAGGAGGTGCCCTGCATCACTGAACCGGGATGGGACACTGGGCTCGGGACCCCTTCCTGCTCCCCTTTCTGGCAGCTCTGTCCTTCTCTTCCCTGCTTTCTCTCTCTGAGAGTCATTTCCAAAGTTTGGCATCTTCTCAGTTGGAGGCTACAGTTTCTCTGATCAAAACTCATAAGCTGTGCAGTGCGCTAGCTATCGCTCCCTGGGGTGGGTTTTCAGAAGTTTGCAGAAAGTGGAGTAGAACAGAGAGGCTGGGAAACAATGCGGTCTCCCCCAACCATCCCCTCCTCCTCTCTTCCCAAGCTGGCTTTACAGGATGGGGTGGGAAAACCTTTAGAAATTTCTAGCACATGGCTTTTTCTTAGTTTTCAAGCAAGTGTGTGTGGACATTTGGAGACTTAAGCTCAGACTAGATCCCACCTCTGGATGTGTATTAATGATTGGTGCCCAGTGAATTTTTTTCTTCAAGAGTTCTCTCTCTCCCTACTCACAGCACTATCATGAAGAATGAAAGTTGAGTAATCAAAACAGTATGATATTGCGTAAAGACAGACACATAGATAAGTGGAACACAGTTGAGAGCCCAGAAATAAACCCACGTATATATGGTCAATTAATTTATAACAAAGGAGCTACAATTATACCTTGGGGAAAAAAGACTCTGTTCAACGAATGGTGTTAAGAAAACTGGAGAGCCACATGCAAAAGAATGAAATGGACCACTCTTGCACCGCACACAAAAATTAACTCAAAATGGATTAAAGACTTGAATGCAATACCTGAAACCATAAAACTCCTAGAAGAAAACATAGGCAGTAAGCTCCTTGACATCAGTCTTGGTGATGATTTTTTAGATCTGTCTCCTCAGGCAAGGGCAACGAAAGCAAAAACAAACAAATGGGCCTCCATCAAACTAAAAAGCTTTTGAACAGCGAAGGAAACTATCAACAAAACAAAAAGGCCACCTACTGAATGGGAAAAGATATTTGCAAATGATATATCCCATAAGAGGATAATCCAAAATATACAAAGTATATTTTATTATGTATATTAATATCCAAAATATACAAAGAACTCATACAACTCAAAAACAAAACGTGGATGCCGTGTCCTGGGGTGTGGGCGGAGGTGCAGCGAAGCAGTGATGTCTGAAGAGGACCCGGCACCCCTGTTTGTAGGGCCCAGGGGGGATTGTGGTGGGAAGATGAGGCCAGAGGTCATGGAGAGGAAGGAGCTGCGTCCCCCCACCCCACCCCCGAGGGCACGGGTGGGCCGGATGGTGGGTCTGAGCTCAGGGTCTGGCTGGTCTGAGCAGTGCTTCTCTGGGCCTCCTGCCTCTAGACTGGATGCTTTCTTCTAGTTTTACATGCAAAGGATTTTGTTTTTTGTTCTTTAAAAAAAACAAGACAAAAAAACCTCTAAATGTAATAAATAACACATTATAGATAAAACTATAAAAAAATTTTCAAATACTATCTAGGCTAAAACCAAAAATCTCAGGCTGGCTAGTGTCTGTTTTTCCAGGGTCCTTTTCAAATGATGTATTGCCCATTGCTTTCAGGAACAATTATTAAATTATTAGACTCTGGAATTGGCAGAATTTTTCCCTCTGTCCCAACAGTCCCATCTGTCTAGTTTAAGTCATGAGGAATTCCTGCATGGTCCTAGGGAGCTGGAAGAATCTCCAAGAGGGTCAGAGAGAGGACTTGGATGGTGTCCATCCAGGAATAAAGGAGTCAGGACTGCTCAGCCAGGGGCAGGGCCACGCTTTAGCTACCATGACCCACAGGCAACGCAGCATCTACGACTCAGGACAGGACCCCAGCAACCACCTTGTGTCTGCCCTAGAAGGACCATCTGTTCTTACTTCCCACCACCCTTCAATGCCAAGGTATCTGTACAGTGTGTGGAGAGATGGCTCAGAGAGAAGATTCAGGCCCTTGCCTGGTGATGGCGTGTGGAGCTCCAGCTCCCAGGTAGGAAATAGGAGAATCATACCTTCTCTGACCTACTCCCTGAGCTGACATCAGAATTTTTAAGGCCCAACTTAATGAATAAAATATGAGGGCTTAGAATGAACCTCAAATGTGCAGTGTTGAAGAGAACAAATAGCTCTTTCGATGTCAAAGATCCTTCCCGGGTAATCCAATCTGAGAAACTGCTGTCTCAGCCACATCTGCTGGTAGAGAAGACAGAAAATAGTGGCCATAAAATGAAATGAGGCTTGGAAGTGAACCATATGAAATCCTGTGGGTGGGGGCGGGGGAGAAACCAGCTATTACAATTGAGTCTAGCAAAGGAGGGGCCCAGCGAGGGCGGGGAGGCCAGGAACAATAGTGCAGATTGAAAATGTGGATTTTTCTCTTGGGACGCTCCATTCCCTGGGAAAGAAGAAGCTATAACACAACGTGAGCAATGGAGCTTTGCCTGGAGAGGAATAACCGTTCACATTTGCATGTTAAACGGATTGAGGCCTCTGCCCACCTCCCCTGGGGAAGGGCTGTCAGAGAGAGCTCACAGCCCCAAAGAGAGCCTTGTACACCGTAGGTGCTCAATATATATTTGTGCTGAATTGCATTTAAAAGCTGGTTACTTGAGTGACCTCTCTCTCCCAAAGACTGTACTCAGATCTCTCATGTATATTTCTTTTTTTTTTTAACATCTTTATTGGAGTATAATTGCTTTACAATGATGTGTTAGTTTCTGCTTTATAACAAAGTGAATCAGTTATACATATACATATGTTCCCATATCTCTTCCCTCTTGCCTCTCCCTCCCTCCCACCCTCCCCATCCCACCCCTCCAGGTGGTCACAAAGCACTTAGCTGATCTCCCTGTGCTATGCGGCTGCTTCCCACTAGCTATCTATTTTACGTTTGGTAGTGTATATATGTCCATGCCACTCTCTCACTTTGTCACAGCTTACCCCTCCTCCTCCCCATATCCTCAAGTCCATTCTCTAGTAGGTCTGTGTCTTTATTCCCATCTTGCCACTAGGTTCTTCATGACCTTTTTTTTCCCCCTTAGATTCCATATATATGTGTTAGCATACTGTATTTGTTTTTCTCTTTCTGACTTACTTCACTCTGTATGACAGACTCTAACTCCATCCACCTCACTACAAATAACTCAATTTCGTTTCTTTTTATGGCTGAGTAATATTCCATTGTGTATATCTCATATATATTTCAAATTCTGTGTAAGCTGTAGAGCGAGGTTTTGAAAAGAGGTAGTTTTCACCCGAAAAGCTTTGCTTGCATCAGTGTCGGTTTTATCACCTGCCGCCTTCTGCCCTCGAGGTAAACAAGCTTGAATCATCCCCAGAGCCGTGGAGATAGCACCACAAACCTGGGGGCCTGTGAGCTTGGCGGGTCGGCCTTGGTTTGGGCTGTGGAGATTGCAGCAAGCCTGGCTCTCCCTGCCCGGCCCCTTGGGGACTGTTGTTCCCAGCAGAGTTGTCACCCCGCGGAGAGCCGGGCTCGGTCCAGCGCCCTTCACTTCCGCTCACCTGTGCGCACGTCTGTCCTGCCAGCATCCACCTGCTGCCCAGAGTTCTAGGGCCACATGCTCGGATTCTGGTCACTTCTGATGAGTAAAATTCTCTCCTTTTCCTTCTCTCCACATATAGATATTAAACAAGTGCTCTGTGCCAGGAGTTGTCCTAGGTGCTGGAGGTGCGGCAGGAGCAGAATAGATGCAACTCTCCGCGTTGGTGGCATTGAGCTTGCTCTGAGGGGGGGGGGAGGGGTAGACAAACAGCAAACACAATTAGTAAATATCGTGTTAGAAGGTGGTGTGTTTTGGATGAAAACAGCAGGATAAGGAGGACCTGAAGCTGTGGGGGAGGGATTGAGGTGGAAAGGGGTGGTCAGGACGAGCCTCGGATAGAAGGGACAGTCTGTGGCACCGATGGAAGGACGGCTGTGGCTGCAGGAGAGATGGCGTGGAGGGTGGCACGGTTATCTTTACCAAGAGGGAGAAGGGAAGGGGAGGCTGCTTAGGGCATGGGACGCTGGGGAAAGTCAGTAGTTGATTCTGGATATGATTTGCACAAACTTTTAAAGCGAACGTTACAAACGGGGAGCGGAGTAAATGAAGAGACTGGAACAGAGGCGGTGACAGGAGGGACCCCCGTCCAGATACCAAGGGCAAAGGAG
The DNA here is from genome assembly GCF_965194805.1 of Balaenoptera borealis. Lineage (NCBI taxonomy): Eukaryota > Metazoa > Chordata > Mammalia > Artiodactyla > Balaenopteridae > Balaenoptera > Balaenoptera borealis. The sequence continues at coordinate 27,107,879 of NC_138874.1, forward strand.
GGGGAGGGGGTCAGAGGTAAGTGAGCGCCAGAGCTTCCCGAGCGTTCTGTGTCTCCCCTACTGGGTGGGACCCGCTGGACCTGCCACACATGCTCTGCGGGAGATGCAGAGCCGAGCGGGAACCGTGCTCTAGAGAGGTACCCTCCCCCGGGAAGGGTCTCAGTCCTCTCCTCCAGGGGAAAGCAAGAGCACCCCACGTTTACCTCTGGAACGCAAGGTGATTTTGTCCATCTGTTGGGCTTATGGGTTGAATCTCAGGTGCCTAGATGGGGCTTGGCTCACGGGGGAAGGTCCTAGATGGTTGTTGACGAGTGATGAGTTCATCACAAGCTCCCAGCCCTGCTCTGGGATCCCAGCCTACTGGGCACGACAAGCCCACAGGAGATGCGGGCATCCTCCCCCGACCTCCCCTGAAACCTGGTTTAAGTAGTGACATCTTCCTCCAGGAGGCCAGGGTGTCTCCTGGACCCCAGGACAGGTGATGCAGAGACAAGGGCTCGAACCTGCAGTCCGGGAGGCTACTTCCAGGCAGCCCAGGTTCAAGGCCCCAGACTCGGCTGAGTCGTCACTTCCCGTGAGCCCTTTGTCTCACCTGTGAGACACAAGGGGTGGGGACCTGGCCAGCCTGCCTGAGGGGCATGAAGGCGTGTAAGGAAGCACTAGGGGAACGAAACCACCACACAGAGTGAGGCCTCGGTCTCCCCACTCTGCTGTTTGGAAAAAAAATTAAACACGGAGGACAGGACAAAGAATGTCGTAACAGATCCTGAGGTACTCACCCCTCAGAATAACAGATGCTAATGATCTGTTGTATTTTCTTCATATCTCTGTGGAATAAAACCAGGGCATAGAAAGCTCAAGGCCCCTGTTAACCCTTTAATTAATTTAATTACTTCCTTCAATGTATTCCTCTTTCCTCTTCCTTTCCCCGAAGGCAACACTTGTTATGAATTTGGTGTATGTCACTTTATCCTATGCTTTTAATATTTTTAATATATTATTTATGGGAATTACAATATATAAACAATATATTATAATGTTCGTTTTAAAAGTTTGCATAAACAGTATTGTTCCTACACCCCGTTCCGATGTGTTTGGGGTGGGGTGGGTTTGACATCATCAAGCAATTTCCAACACCAGCTGGCTGTCCTAGTTCAGCTCAGTTCTGACTCTGTCTACCTGGAGAGAGCGTCAGACCCCAGGTTGAGGGCTCAGCCCCACAAGACTGCACTCGCCCCCTTTAGGCACCAATTGCAACCCCAGGTTGTCACCTGGGCGTTTGACCAATGGGCTGTAGGTTGGAGATTCCAACGAACCACCCCTGGGGTTTGATTAATTTGCTAGAGTGCTCACAGAACTCAGAGAAGCACTTTATTTTCTAGATCACTGGCTTATTATAAAAGGATATACCTCAGGAACAGCCAGGTGGAGGAGATGCATAAGGTAAGATCTGGGGGAAGGGCGTGGAACTTCCGTGCTCTCTCCAGATCTCCACAGGGTCACCAGCCCGGGAGCTCTGAAGACCTGTCCTTCTGGATTTTCATGGAGGCTTCATCATGTTCACACAGGTGTGAGTCATCGGGGGACACTGAGGAGAATGGAGCTTCCCAGGCTGGTCCAGGCACCGGAGATGGCTCTTCCTTAAATTATATCCCAGTCCTGGGCTTTTCCTGGAGTTACCTCGACTAACTTGGGGTCCTACGGGGAAACAGAGATGGCCAGGTTGGATGTGTATTAGGGATTTATTTGGACTCTGGCAGAGGATTATCCAGCTCAGACTCTCCAGGAAAAGGAGTGTTGCCCCTCTGTTTGCCACCCCCTTCCTTGACAGCTGACTGGCCTTGGTAGGAAGCAGGCCATCAGGAGGAGGAGGCCCCCAGGGATGGACCATTCCTGGTGCTTCTTCCCGCTCGCAGAGGGCTGGTGCCCAGGTGCTGTCCAGGTGAGCAGGGCCCTGTGTGCTCGGCCTGGGCTCCCGAGAGGCTCATCCTCGGGCTCCCTCTTCCCAAGATATGCTCTTCCCAAGACATTCCAGAGCGGGATGTGGCTCTCAGGAAGAAATAAATATTTTGGCCCGTGGCATAAATAAATCCAGGAACCAATTCCAGTAATCACAAGCACATGCCAGCTCTCGATCATGCTGACAAAAGCAGAAGGAAACTAGCTCAGCCTGGCCAGAAAGGCCACTCATGGCGGGGAAGCCACGAGGCTCGCCAGACCAGTGATTCTAGAGAAAAGAAAAGAAGGAGGGGCTAGATTCTAACTTTAAATTATCAATTTTCTCAAACAAAGGAAAAGATGGAGCAATTAAAAAAACAAATCTTAAGTAATTTTGCCCAGTTCACTCCAGATCTTAAGAAACAGAAAGAAAACACTATTGTCCACTAGAAATTTTACCATATATTATAATTCCCTCCCCAGAGGTCATTGCTACCGTCAATTTGTGTTTCTCTTTCTCATGCTTGCTTTACTATTTTTATGGCATGCATCTATAGAACAATCATATGTGAAATTCTTTCGTGCTTTTCTTTTCTTTCTTTCTTTCTTTTTCTTTCTTTCTTTCTTTCTTTCTTTCTTTCTTTCTTTCTTTCTTTCTTTCCTTCCTTCCTTCCTTCCTTCCTTTTCTTTCTTTCTTTCTTTCTTTCTTTCTTTCTTTCTTTCTTTCTTTCTTTCTTTCTTTCTTTCTCTTTCTTTCTTTCTTTCTTTCTCTCTCTCTCTCTCTCTTTCTTTCTTTCTTTCTTTCTTTCTTTCTTTCTTTCTTTCTTTCTACTCTTTAAATGATTTTCTACTGTACAGCTGATTCTGCAACTTGCTTTTTAAGAAACACTGTGACCAAAAAACACAACATGAAATTTATTCTCCCAACAATCTCCAACTGCACAACACATTTTCAACCGCACACACATTGTTATGTAATAAATCATCCCAAATGACTGAAACTCTGCACCCAACAACGACTCCTCACCTCCTCCTCTTCCAACCCCAGGCAGCCACCTTCTTACATTCTATGAATAGATACTCACATAAATGGAATCATCGAGTACTTGTCTTTTTGTGACTGGCTTATTTCACTGAACATCATGTTCACTGAACACCATGTTGTAGCCTGTGTCAGAATCTCCTTCCTTTTTAAACCTGAATAATATTCCATTGCATGGATGAACCACATTTTGTTTATCCTTTCATCCATTGGTGGACATTTAGGTTGCTTCCACATCTTGGCTATTGTAAATAATGCTGCTATGAACATAAGGGTGCAAATATCTTCTCAGTATCCTACTTTCAATTCTTTTGGGTATATACCCAAAAGTGGGGTCGTTGGATTATATGATACTTCTATTTTTAATTTTTTGAGGAACCTCCATACAGTTTTCCATAGTGGCTTCACCAATTTACATTCCAACCAACAGTGCACAAGGGTTACAATTTCTCCTCATACCCACCAACACTCTTTTTCTATTTTTTTTAAATTGTGGCCATCCTAATGGGTGTGAAGTGATCTCTTATTGTGGTTTTGGTTTGCATTACCCTGATGATTAGAGATGCTGAGCATCTTTTCATGTGCTTGTTGGGCATTTGTATGTCTTCTTTGGAGAAATGTCTATTCAAGTTCTTTGTCCATTTTTAAGTTGGATTATTTATTTGTTTTTTAAAAATTTTTATTGGAGTGTAGTTGCTTTACAATGTTGTGTTAGTTTCTACTGTACAGCAAAGTGAATCAGCTATACGTATACATATATCCCCTCTTTTTTGGATTTCCTTCCCATTTAGGTCACCACAGAGCATTGAGTAGAGTTCCCTGTGGAACCTATACCGTAGGTTCTCATTAGTTATCTATTTTGTACATAGTATCAATAGGGTATGTATGTCAATCCCAATCTCTCAGTTCATCCCACCTCCCCCCTTTCCCCTTTGGTATCCATACTATTTGTTTGTTTTTTGTTGTTATTGAATTGTATGAGTTCCTTCTATGTTCTGGATACTAACCCCTTATCAGATACAAGGTTTACAAATACTTTCTCCCATTCTGTAGATTGTTATTTCACTCTGTTGATCATTTCCTTTACTGCACAGAAATTTTTAAGTTTGATGTGGTCCCATTTGTCTATTTTTGCTTTTGTTGTCTGTTTTTTTGTTGTCATATCCAAGAAATCCTTGACAAATCCAATGTCATGAAGATTTCCTCTGTTTTCTTCTAGGATTTTTATAGTTTCAGGTCTTATGTTTAGGTCTTTAGTTCATTTTGAATTAATTTTTTTATGTGGTGCATGCAACTAGTTTTTCAAACTTATTTGTCTTTGAGATTCATCCATGTTAGTACAAGTAGTTCTAGCTCATGCACTGTCATTACTGACAGAAACCCCTCATAACCCCTCAACCCCTCATAAGGTTGTTTTTCCATTTTTCAACCTGTCACTAACAGAAAAAGTTTGGTCAAAATAATAATAGTAACAGTGTATTTGGTGATTGTAGTTTATGGATAACTGAAATGAATGACAGCAATATTATAAGGGATGGGAGAGAGAAATTGGGAATACTCTGTTACAAGGTATTTGTGTTACCTGTGAAGTGGAATAGTGTTATCTGAAAGTGGCCTTGGACTAGCTGTAAATGTATAATGCAAGCTCTAGGGAAATCACTAATAACAATTTAAAAGGACTATAATTGATGTATTAGTCAGGGTTTTCCAAAAATAAAATCAATAGGGTGTGTGTGTGTGTGTGTGTGTGTGTGTGTGTGTAAATAAGGAATTGGCTCATGCAAGACCGTGAAGTCCCAAGATCTGTAATCTGGAGACCAGGAGGGCCATCGGTAAGTTCCAGTCTGAGACTGAAGGGTTGAGAACTAGCAGAGCCAAAGGCATATGCTCCAGTTCACATCCAAAGGCAGAAGAAGACCAATGTCCCATCTCAAGACCATCAAGTAGAGAGAGTGAATTCTCTCTCACTCAATATTTTGTTCTATTCAGGCTTTCAACAGATTGGATGAAGCCTGCCCACATCAGGGAAGGCAATCTGCTTTACTCAGTCTAATGATTTAAATGTGAATTTCATCCAGGAACACCCTCACAAACACACCCAGAGTAATCTTTCACCAAATATCTGGGCACCCTGTGGCCCAGTCAAGTTGACACATAAAATTAACCATCACAATTGATATGCTAAGAGAGGAAAGAAAATGGAATCATATAAAATGCTCAATAAAAACTAGAGAGGGCAAAAAAAGATGGAAGAGAGAAAAAGAAACAAAGAATGAAGGCAATGACTACAAAAAAGTAACAGATATGGTAGATGTTAATCCAACTATGTCAATAATCACTTTAAATGTCAATTGACTAAATATGCCAATTAAAGGAGACTGCAGAGTAGGTTAAAAAAAAAAACAAAAATAACCCTCAAGACCCAACCATATGTTATCTATAAGAAGCCCACTTTAAATATAAACAGAGATAGATTAAAAGTAATGGATGCAGGAAGGTATACCACACTAACACTAATCAGAAGAAAGCTGGAGTACCTATATTAATTTCAGACAAAGCAGAATTCAGAGCAAGAAAATAACTTTTCAGAGATAAAGAGAAGTGTTAGACAATGGTAAAGCAGTCAGTTCTCCAAGAAGAAAGAACAAACCTTAACAGGTATGCACCTGACAACAGACCATCAAAATACATGAGACAAAAGCTGATAGAAAACAAAGAGCTATAGACAAATATAGTATTATAGCTGAAGACTTCAACGCTCCTCTCTCAAAAGTGAACAGGCCAACAGGCAGAAAATCAGAGGCATATAGTTGAACTGAACAACACCACCAATCAACTGGATGTAATTGACATTTATCAAATACTTCAGCCAGCAATAGCAGAATACACATTCTTCATAAGCTCACACAAAACATTCACCAATGTAGACCATATTCTGGGTCATAAAACACACCTTAACATATTTAAAAGAATAGAAATCATACAAAATTTGCTCTCAGATAACAATAGAATTAAACTAGAAATCATTAACAGAAAGACAGTGGGAAAACCCCAAATACTTGGAGATTTAACAGCACACTTCTAAATAACACAGGAGTCAGAGAAAAAGTCTCAGAAGAAATTTAAAGATATTTTGAGCTAAGTGAAAATGAAAATACAACCTATCAAAATTTGTGGAATGCCATGAAAGCACTGCTTAGAGGGAAATTTATAGCATTGAATGCATATATTAGAAAAGAAGAAAGATCTAAAATCAATCAATCATCTAAGCTTCTACCTTAGGAAACTAGAAAAAGAAGAGCTAATTAAATCAAAGGTAAGCAGAAGAAAAGAACTAATAAAAACTAGAGCAGAAATCAAATTTAAAACAGATCAGTAGTGAAAACCAATGAAACCAGAAGCTGGTTCTTTGAGAAGATCAAAAAATTGATAAACCTCTAACTGGGTTAACTAAGAAAAAAAGAGAGAAGACACAAATTACTAATATCAGAAATGAAAGGGGGGGCCACCACTACTGATCCCATGGGCATTAAAAGGATAGTAAAGGAATATTATGAACAAGTGTATGCCCACAAATTTGGTAACATAGATGAAATGGAATAATTCCTTGAAAGTCACTACCTACTAAAATGCACACAAAACTCACACAAGGAGAAATATATAGTCTGAACAAGCCTGTGTCTATTAAAAATTGAAGCAATATAAAAGCTTTTGCACAGCAAAGGAAACCATAAACAAGACCAAAAGACAACCCTCAGAATGGGAGAAAATATTTGCAAATGAAGCAACTGACAAAGGATTAATCTCCAAGATTTACAAGCAGCTCATGCAGCTCAATAACAAAAAAACAAACAACCCAATCCAAAAATGGGCAGAAGACCTAAATAGACATTTCACCAAAGAAGATATACAGATTGCCAACAGACACATGAAAGAATGCTCAACATCATTAATCATTAGAGAAATGCAAATCAAAACTACAATGAGGTATCATCTCACACCAGTCAGAATGGCCATCATCAAAAAATCTAGAAACAATAAATGCTGGAGAGGGTGTGGAGAAAAGGGAACACTCTTGCACTGTTGGTGGGAATGTAAATTGATACAGCCACTATGGAGAACAGTATGGAGGTTCCTTAAAAAACTAAAAATAGAACTACCATACGACCCAGCAATCCCACTACTGGGCATATACCCTGAGAAAACCATAATTCAAAAAGAGTCATGTACCAAAATGTTCATTGCAGCTCTATTTACAATAACCAGGACATGGAAGCAACCTAAGTGTCCATCATCCGATGAATGGATAAAGAAGATGTGGCACATATATACAATGGAATATTACTCAGCCATAAAAAGAAATGAAATGGAGGTATCTGTAATGAGGTGGATGGAGTTAGAGTCTGTCATACAGAGTGAAGTAAGTCAGAAAGAGAAAAACAAATACAGTATGCTAACACATATATATGGAATCTAAGGAAAAAAAAAAAAAGGTCATGAAGACCTAGTGGCAAGACGGGAATAAAGACACAGACCTACTAGAGAATGGACTTGAGGATATGGGGAGGGGGAGGGGTGAGATGTGACAGGGTGAGAGAGTGTCATAGACATATATACACTACCAAATGTAAAATAGATAGCTAGTGGGAAGCAGTCGCATAGCACAGGGAGATCAGCTAGGTGCTTTGTGACCACCTAGAGGGGTGGGATAGGGAGGGTGGGAGGGAGGGAGGGAGATGCAAGAGGGAAGAGATATGGGAACATATGTATATGTATAACTGATTCACTTTGTTATAAAGCAGAAACTAACACACCATTGTAAAGTAATTATACTTCAATAAAGATGTTTAAAAAAAAAATTGAAGCAATAATTAAATCTTCAAAAACAGAAACAACCAGGCCCAGTTGGGTTTACTGTTGAATTTTACCAAACATTAAAGACAGAAACTCTATCAAATCTTTAAAATCTTTTCCAGAAAATAGAAGCAGAGGGAACACTTCCTAACTTATTCTGTGAGGCCAGCATTGCCCTAATACCAAAACCAGAGAAAGACATCAAAAGAAAGGAAAACTACAAACCAATATTTCTCATGAACACAGATGTAAAATCCTCAACAAATTATTAACAAATTAAATCCAACAATGCATAAATAGAATTATACACCATGACTAAGTGAGATTTATTCCAGGTATGCAAGGCTGGTTCAACATTTGAAAATTAATTAATGTAATTTGTCTTAGTCTGCTCAAGCTGCTATAACAAAATACCACAGATTGGATGGCTTAAACAACAGAAATTTACTTTCTCACAGTTTTGGAGGCTGAAAGTCCAAAATCAAGGTCCTGAAAAATTTGGTTTCTGGGAGTTTGTAGATGGCTGCCTTCTCACTGTGTGCTCACATGGCCTTCTTTGATGCCTACACATGGAAAGAGAGAGGGTGAGCTCTCTGGTGTCTCACTAATATAAAGAAGTCCCTCTTATAAGGACGTTAATCCTATTGGATCAAGGCTCCATGTTTATGACCCCATTTAACCCTAATTACTTCCTTAGAGGCCCCATCTCCAAATATAGCTACTTTGGGGGTTAGGGTTTCAACATATGAATTGGGGTGGGGTGGGGGGGCGCTTAAACATTCAGTCCATCAATAAGATAAAGAAGAAAAATCATGTGATCATATCAATAGATGAAGAAAAAATTTTGACAAAATTCAATACCCATTCATGATTAAAGAAAAACAAAAACAAAAACAAAAACACCAACTCTCACCAAACTAGGAATAGAGGGGAACTTCCTCAAATTGGTGGAGAACACCACAAAATATCTATGGCTAACATAATACTTAATGGTGAGAAACTACATGCTTTCTCACTAAGATCAGTAACAGTAACAAGGCAAGGATGTCCTCTCTCACCACTCCTATCTAACATAGTACTGGAAGCTTAGCAATAAGAGAAGAAAAGGAAATTAAAATGTATACAGATTAGAAAGGATTACTTATGTAGAAAATCTCAAAGAACCAACAAAAGAAGAAAAACTCCTGAAAGTAATAGCCAGTATAGCAAAGTTTCAGGATACAAGGCTGATATACAAAAGTCAGTTGCTTTCCTATATACCAGCAATGAATGGTTGGAATTTGTAAGTAAAAACACAATGCCATTTACATAAGCACCAAATAAAAAAGAAATACTTAGGTATAAATCTAACAAAGTATATACGGAAAACTACAAAACTCTGATGAAAAATATCAAAGAAAATTAAATAAGGGGAAAGATATTCCATGTACATGGATAGTGAATGTGTTGATGGCTAGGGCTGCCATAACAAAATACTACAGGCTGAATAGCTTAAACAACAAAAATTTATTTTCTTACAGTTCTGGAGGCTGAAAGTCCAAGATGAAGGTGTTAGCATGTTTGATTTCTCCTGGGGCCTCTCTTCGTGGCTTTCAGATGTCTACATTCTCTCTGTGTCCTCACATGGCCTTTCCTCTATGTGTGTATCCATGGTATCTCTGTCTCTGTGTCCTAATTTCTTACAAGATCACCAGTCAGATTGGATTAGGGTACATTTTAACCTAACTACCTCTTTAAAGGCCCGATATAGTCACATTCTGAGGTACTTGAGGTTAGGGCTTCACATATGACTTTTAGGGAGGACACAATTCAGTCGATAACATGGAGATTCAACATTTTCAAGATGTAAATTCTTCTCAATTTGATCTATATATTCAATGATGTTTCAATTAAAATCCCAGCAAGTTATTTTGTGAATATGGAAAAACCGATTCTAAAGTTTGTATGGAGAAGCAAAAGACCCAGAATAGCCTACATGATATTGAAGGAGAGGAATAAAGCCAGAGGACCAACACTGCCCAACTTTGAGACAAACTCTAGAGTTTTAATAATCAAGACAGTGTGGTTTTGGTGAAGAAACAGAAAAATAGATCAATGGAACAGAAAAGAGAGCCCAGAAATTGACCCACACAAAATAGTGAACTGATTTTTGACCTAAGGTCAAAGACAATTAAATGGTGAAAGAATAGTTTTTTCAATTAATGGTGCTGGAACAATTGGGCATCCAAACGTAAAAACATGAATCTAGACATAGATCTTACATCTTTCACCAAAACAAACTCAAAATGGGTTATGCACCTAAATGTTAAAAGCAAAACCATAAAACTCCTGGAAGATAACAAAGGAGATCATCCAGGTGACTTGGGTTTGGTGATGACTTTTTAGATGTAAGATTAAAAGTATGATCCATGAAAGAAAAAAAAATAAGTTGGACTTCATTAAAATTAAAAACTTTGTGAGTGATATTGTCAAGAGAGTGAAAAGATGAGCTGCAGACTGGAAAAAAAAATCTTTGCAAAACACATATCTGAGAAAGATCTGGTATCCAAAATATACAAAGAACTCCTAAAAGTCAACAATGAGTAAATGAACACCCCAATCAAAAAATGGACAAAAGACCTGAACAGACACCTCACCAAAGAAGATATGCAGATGGAAAATAAGCACGTGAAAAGATTCTGCACATCATGTGTCATCAGGGAAATGCAAATTGAAATAACAATGAGATACTACTACACACATATTAGAATGGCCCAAATCCAAGACACTGACATCACCAAATGCTGGCAAGGATGTGGAGCAACAGGAACTCTCACTTATTGCTGGTGGGAACGCAAAATGGTGCAGCCACTTTGGAAGACAGTTTGGCAGTTTCTAACAAAACTACACATACTCCTACTGTATGATCCAGCAGTCTTACTCCTTGGTATTTACCCAAAGGAGCTGAAAACATACATCCACACAAAAACCTGCACACAATTGTTTATAGCAGCTTTATTCATAATCGCCAAAACTTGCAAACAACCAAAATGTCCTTTGGTGAGTGAATGCATAAATAAACTGTAGTCCATCCAGACAATGGACTATTATTCAGTAATAAAAGGAAATAAGCTATTGAGCCATGAAAAGACATGGAGGAATCTTCATGCACTTAAGAAGCCAATCTGAAAAGGCTACATACTGTATGATTCCAACAATACGATATTCTGGAAAAGCAAAACTATGGAGACAGTAAAAAGATCAGTGGTTGTCAGAGGTCAGAGAGGAGGGAGGAATGCTAGGGGGAGCAGAGAAGATGTGTATGGAAGTGAAATACACTGCACGATACTGTAATGGTGGATACATGTCATTATACTCTTATTTCCTCACACTTCTGACTCCAAATGTTTGGGGTTTTTTCCCACACTAAGCAATTCCAACTCTCCAACCACCAACTAGATGTCCTACAATTCAGTTCTGATACTACCTGAAGTTAGTGCAGACCCCACAAAACCCATAGAATATTCAACATGAAGAGTGAACTTTAAAAGTGTATCCATTCTGGCTCATCAATTGTAACAAATATGCCACACTGATGCCAGAGGCTAATAATAGAGGAAAACTGGGGGGAGGGGGGAGGCTGAGGGGGTGTATGAGAATTCTCTGTATTCTCTGCTCAATTTTTCTGTAAATTTGAAACTACTCTAAAACCTGGTTGATTAAATTTTTAAAAAAATAGTAAGAAAAGCAGGATTCAAGAGTCAATGGAACAGATACCTAAGTCAGAATGGCAAGGCAGCTGGGAAGACAGAAGTGACCCAGGTGCTGAGATGGACCAGTGAGCCTGAGGGACGGGCACATTGATGTCCGAGCTGTAGGTAACCCATTCAACACTACAGGGTATTGATGATGGTGTTTCTCTATCTGCATTTCGCCCCATCAGAGAAAAGCCTTTCAACGTCAAACCACCAGACCATAAAACCATTAACCACACAGATAAGAAAGCTGAAGAAGCTATAAAGATCTTTCGTCTTTTCATTAAGTAAACCTTCACCCTGTAGTAGTATCTGCCCTCCTACTTGTTTAGCAGAACTTTTCTTTCAAAGATAATTCAAAAGTTGAACCCGAGCCCCCTGGGGATTCTGAGTAGGCTGGGTCCAGCTGAGTGAAGTCTTCCCATATTGCCATTCTGTTTTGAATCACGCCTTTCTGTAACCATCACTACAGTAATTTTGTGTTTCTGGGTGTTGGAGAGGGTAGCAGAAGAACAAACACAAGCTCTGCTAATTTGGTTCTGGGACCGGCCATTGGGCATCAGTGTTTTATAGGGACAAACTGAGATTGTTTCCCAGGAGTCTTGAAGCACCTCTTGCCTCATTGTGCAAGTCTGAGAAGAAATATTGAGCAGTCTGTGCCACGGCTAGACGGAAACCAGAAGGCAAACGGCTCAGCAAATATGCTGGGCCCCGGTGATCAACTTCTGTTTGCTACTAAGACCTTATATCCATAGGGCTTAAGCCTCCATTAATGATATTCATAATGAAGTCAAGATAAAGACCACCTGTGAGCTGACAAGGCCTGATCTCTTTCTCCTGAACTTTGGAACCATAGCCCCTGCCAATGGGACAGCTCCTTCTGGAAGACCACAGAGGCTCACAGGCAACACATCCAGCACTGAACCTGGCTCTGCACGCTGACCTGAGATTCCCCTCTGCTGAGAACTGCACTATGGTCCTCCTGGTTGCCTAAGCCAGAGATATGGCCCCCCTCTTCCGTCCCCCCTCCCTCACTCCACCCCCCTCCACGTCCATGGGTCCTGTAGACCCTCGACTTCTCTTCACCCTTCTCTAACCACCTCAGCCCACCCTGCCCTTCTCTCTCGTTGGAGGGCAGGTTTCTTGTTAGGTATTTTCAAGGGACCCCATTCTTTTCCAGTAGAAAACATATCTCTGTAATTACACAACCATTGCTGTGGGTAATTGAATTCTGATCCACCCTACCACACCGTCCCGCCTTTTACCATAAGCTCCATGGGAGGAGAACTCTTTCTCTTTTTGCCCCCATTTTATCCCCAGTACCAGAGCCTGGCACGTTCCAGACCCTCCATTAACCTTTGCAGAGTGAATGGATTATTGAAACAGCTCCTGACTGGTCTCCCGCTTTGCCATACCTCTCCTGACTGCAGCAAATACACGTATCTGATCTTGATGTCACTTTCCTGCTGAAAACTTTCCAACAGTTTCTCATGGCCCTCGGATAAAACTCAACGCGTGGTGAGGCTTGTGACCCGGGCCCCGGTCCCGCCCCCCCATCACTCACGCCGTGGCCCCTGTGACCTGAGAGCTGTCCTCCTCCTAGTTTGCTGAGAATTCCTTCCGCCCTTGCTGCTGCCAGGACATTACAGTTCCCGGGATACTTTCTCTTTGACCTTCTTTTGCTCATTATTCCTCATTTCAGTGGGACGTCATCCCTGCTGGGACCTTTCCTCCCCCCTCCATCAAATGAGTGCTCCCCACACCAGCCTGTTTCCTCTGTCACTCTCCTTATCAGACAGTATTTTACTTTCACATTTAGTCTCCTGATTTCTTTACAAGATGGAAATCATCTAAGAGCATTCATGCTCTCCCCACAGATCCTGACCTGGGTAGACTCAGTCAACCCTGGGTGAGTGAATGAATAAATAAATAAACCAAAGGGCAATATGAATGCTGGCTGATACTTCTAGGCTCTAAAAACGTGACAGGAGGTATAGGGTTCACGCCAGGTTTGTTCATAGGACATGGTCCACGCCAGGTCCTGAAGGCACAGACAGCATGGTGGGGATGGACGCAGAGCCGCCGTGGTGAGGAGTGTGGAACTCAAAACATAATGCTGAATGGAGAAAGAGAGTGAAGCATGCAGTATATTATTGATGTAAATCAAATGATATACAAGCAACGCTGTGCATGGGTGGACGTACACACAGGAACAAGTGTGGGAGGAAGCAGGGATAAGGTGAGGCTGTGTGGTGTGATGGTGGGAGCAGCAGCAGGGATGAAGGGCCATGAGGAAGGAATGTCTGTCTGTGGATTGGGCAGCCTCACCGAGGCAGACGGTGGTGTCGTGCCACCAACGGAGGGAACGGTAACTTGGATTTGTTCAAGTCCAGCCCCCAGGGGAAAGCACACAACTCCAGGGGCATTATCTGCCGAGGGGGCTCTGAGGTCGACAGAGCAGAATGGGGGAGAGGATGGGGAGGGGGCGGGTGAGCACACACCCTCCGGGTCTTGTGCTGTCCGTGCGTCTGTCCACAGAGAGAAAGAAAAAAGGAAGAGAAACTCGGAGCTGTGGCGCAGTCTACTATTTTTTCTGTGATTAGAAGAGATACACAGATGTGTCACTATAACAGAACAAATAAGCCTCCAAGGATCTTTAGCTCTGAACATCAGGAATGTTTACATAAACTGAGGAACGTTGAACATCAGGACTTTGTGAGTGAGACTCAGATTTTGGTATTTTTAAGGCAATGGCAAAAAGATTCAGGACCCTTTGAGGTTGGTGATAGGAGTGCCCAACCATCACCCCCTTAGCTAAATGCCCCACTGGCTGGGCTCTCACCCGCCTCCTCACCCTTCTTCCACACTTGCTCTCTCTTGCCTCCAGGCCAGTTTGCATTTCTTTTGAACTTCATCTAAATTGTGTTGTATTTTTAAAAGTATTTGTATGCTAATGTTACGATTTTGTTTTGCTGTCTTAAATGGTCCATCTTTGAACAGGGCGAGCACACTTCCTAGGAAAGCATCGTTCGGTTAATGGTGTCTCCGGAAGTAGGTTGTTCAGACCACAAAGCCTGAAGGCCAGTGCTGGCTTGTCCGGACCCACAGCCCGAGGTTAGGAGGAAAAAGCCGCCTCTGGCTGCCGGCTGCTCAGTGCACCTTCAGCCGGTGGTGGACGTGGCCCTCACCTTCCCCTCCACAAGCCCCCAGCTTCCACCCCAGATTAATGTTGCACTTTGTAAGGGAGTGATAGAGGGGCCTCTGCCTCAGTTTCCCCTGGGCACCAGACAGCAAGAGGCCAGGGCCCCTGTGTTCCCAAGATGGGCCCCAGCCCACCCCTCGGGGCTTTCAAAGGAGGCCTCTGGACACGGTGTCTGGCCGCCTGTGAAAAAGGGTGGAGATAGCGAGTGGTTCAGAAGCAGACCCTTCGGAGTGCTGACAAGGAGACATGGGTCTGGCACTGGCCCGAGACCCCAGGCTGAGGAATGGGCTGACTTGGCCAGAGGAGGTGGGACGGCGGCTGCAGGGGGAGGAGGGCAGCCCGGTGAGGAAGCTCCAGCAGGGGCTCGGGTCTCTCCCGAGAGGTCAGGTCCAGGGCCTCTGCCTGCCACACCCCAAAGAGCTGCCCCGCAACGTGCAGATGAACCTCCAAAAACCAGGGACTGAAAGGGAGTTGCTGTGGCCAGCCGGGCAGGGCATCACCCTTGTCAGGAGACCTGGAGGTGAGAGGTCCCCAGAATCCCAGGAGAGACCCCCAAAGGACCCAAGACGACACCCCAGGAGAAAGGCCAGTTTGCCAAATGCGCCGTGGCCACCTGGCTCCGAGCCGGACAGAGAGAATCCTTCCCCCCATCAAGGCCCTAGTCCTGGGGAGGTCAGGGCTGGGGGAGGAGGTGAGGGAAACCCTGGCAGAGAGAAGTGCTCACCAGGTGTTGTAGGTTGAATGGAGCCCCTTACGCCCCCACCCCATCCATATGGTGAATTTCTAACCCCTGGACCTCAGAATGTTACAGCCTTGGGAGACAGGGTCTTTAAAGCGGTGATTACGTTAAATGAGGTCCTTAGGGTGACTGGTGAGGACACAGGGAGATGATGGCCATCTACAGGCCCAGGAGAGAGGCCTCAGGAGAAACCGCCCTGCCCGGCACCGTGATCTGGGACGTCTGGCCTCCGCACTACGAGGACACAGGCTTCTGTTGTGGAAGCCGCCTGGCCTGCGGTTGTGTTGTGGCCCCAGCAGACGAACCACTGCCCCAGCCCCACCCCGGCCTCTGCTCCCTCCTCAGCCTTCCTGCCGGCCACAGGCCCCAGGGTTCACTTTGAATGAGATTCACGGAGGATGTGTCTGTGACTGAACTGTGGTCGTTCACGGAGCTCAGAAAACGTATCCTTATCCATGGGGACCACTGCGTTGCCCAGGCCCGGGCAGAGTCACCCCCAGGGTGGGTTTGCAGGAGGCGCTGAGACGGGATTGCAGCCCAGGGCCAGGCTCTCGCAGCATCCTGCTGGCAGAATTTCTGAGAACATCACTCCATCCCCCAGCGTCCCGAGAGGCTCTCTGCGTTTTACAGAGGCGTTTACACGTCTGGGGTTAGATTTTGGCTGCACGGATTCTCCTCTGGAGAAAGTAGGAGGAGTAACTCAAGATAATGATGTCATGGAGGCAGGCCGTGCCCTCAGCAAGGCCCAGGCCTGGACTACGGGGCTACCGTCAGGACGGCATATGAGTCTATCGAGTCTAGAAAAGAGGTCTCCCTTCCCCAAGCCTCAGTGGCGTTCCAGTTGCCTCTCTTCAAATTGCTCTCCCGGATCTAAGTCTGTCTGATGGATTCTCTCCAATGGGGTTCCTGTTAGAGCTTGTTTCGGATTAAATCTGCTGAGCTGGGCTTCGTGGAGGAAGTGACCCTACACATCCGTAGAGCTGAGTCCCCAAGAATGTGAGACTAGCCCCACAGGAGAGGGACCGGTTTGACCTTGTTCCCCAGAGGACTCAGGGGTGGCATCAAGGAAGCCACATCCCCAGCAGGGAGGGGATGCTGGCCGGGCAGCAGGACCCCATTGTGAAATGAAGTGACCTTACCCTGGGTGCTTGCTTTAGCCGCATGTCCTGAATCCACCGAAAGAAGGAGTCGGGTCCCATCAAAAAGCTGAAATTCAATCCCATCACTTCCCCTCAGCCCAGCTCTCGCCCACCTCCCCCGCCCCCCAGCAGGAGCACAGCCCCTTCTCCTCCACACCCACAGGGGCAGGGCCCAGGCAAGAAGGGCCACTGCCACGGACGGCGGTGCCGCTGCGGGCATTGAGATCCGGAGTCACTGTCGATTCATCCTGGAGCTGGACCAACCTCTGCTTGGGTCCTCGTGGGGAAGTCGAGCCCTCTCTAGCTCCCTCAGCAAGTTTACCGAGACCAGACCTGATGAAGAGAAGCCCTGAGCGCAGGCCTGGGGCCGGAGGCGGTGTGTGCGGCGTGGCCCAGTCTCTACAGTGCTGGAAACTTGACAGAGTCTTGGCGTCACCGGGCCCTTGGGGCGGCAGGGACGCTGGCAATCTCGCCGCATGCCTGGGGATGAAGCTGTCGTGTGACTGCTGCTTCGTGCTCCAGCGATTACTAACAGGACCAAAGCCAAACCGGCCTGCTGTGGGCAAGGGCTGGCTGGATACACATTTGGAGGCTTGAATTTGGCTCCTTCCAAAAGAAAAAAAACACCAAAAAAAGCAAATCCCCACCATCACATGAGGATTCTTCACAAAACTTCTGGTAGGTTCTAGGAGCTCCTAAAACCCCAGGCTGAGATTACTCGATGGTTGTTAAGCCCCTGCAACCACGCTAAATGCAGACCCGTAAGTCCTTTGGGCAGCCGGCATTCCAGGGATCCCGGGGCTGCTTTTCTGAAAGTCTACCTACTTGTGCAACGCGGCTGCTCCCAACTTCTCAGATGGGATGCAGATCCAGAGAGTGTCTCTCAGTCTTAGAAAGCATGAGACACACCCGGGGGAGCTTGTTAAAAGTTCAGATTATACACACGTATGAGAAAGTCCAGAGCACTGACAACAGCAAATGCTGAAGAGGAGGTGGAGCAACAGGAACTCCCATTCATGGCTCATGGGAATGCAACATGGTGCAGCCACTTTGGCGATTTCTTCCAAAACTAAATATACTTTTACCATACGATCTAGCAACTGTGCTCCTTTGTGGTTATCCAAGGGAGTTGAAAACACGCAAAACCGGCACCCGAATGTTTATAGCAGCCTTATACGTAATTGCCAGAACTTGCAAACAACCGTGCCCTTCAAGATGAATGGACAAATGAACTGTGGTCCATCCAAACAACGGAATATTGTGCTAAAAAGAAATGAGCTATCCAGCCACAACAAGATATGAATTAATGTGTAATGCGTATTACTAAGCAAAAGAAGCCAACCTGAAAAGGCTGCATGTTGTATGATTCCAACTGTAGGACATTCTGGGAAAGGCAAAATCATGGAGACAGTCAAAAGCTCAGTAGCTGTCAGGGGTTGGGGGAGGGAGGGATGCCGAGACCCACAGAATGTCCAACACCAGGGGTGACCGGACTCTGGGTGGGCTGACGACAACGTGCTGCTCTAGGCCCATCCACTGTAACACACTTACCACCCTGGTCGGGGGGCCGTGCTGTGTGGGGAAAGGGGGAAACCATAGGAACTCTGTACGCTCTACTCAATTTTGCGGTGAACCTAAAACTGCTCCAGAAAGAGAGAATCTATTCAAAGAAGTCCAGATTACTGGGATCCACTCGCCCACTCAGAAGAGACTGATTCCGCAGCGCTGGAGCTGGGCCCAGAAACCCACATTTTGAAAGCTTTCCACGTACCGTGATGTCACCCTCAGAGGAGCAAACCCTCACCGTTCCTCCCAGCAGCTGGCAGAGGCTGAGACAGAGTTGCAGCCTCAGGTCCCCTTTGCAGGCGACCCCCGCACCCTCACCCCACAGCTGAGACGGGCCAAGCACCCTGGTCTGGGGGGCAATGCAGGGGGGGTTGGCTTCTCATGCCCCAGCTAAGGCCTGGCCTCTTGGGCTGGTGAGGTCACGTGGTAAACTAGGGGGGCAGATTTGGTGTTTGCCTACCTGGCCAAGGTTTGGTGTGGATGGAAGGGGGGTTATTGCAACCAACTCCTTCCCAGCTGCTCCGCGTCTCCAGGCTTTTCTCCTCCGCAGCCCGTGTTACACAGAAACTGCCCTGACTCCCTGCCACCCTGAGGTCGACCCCAAGTGCTGGTCCCTTTGACCCCCAGATCTTTGGAGGCCACACTCTCCTCCCACTTCTGCCGCTACCCTGAGCTGTTCACTTGGGCCAGGCTGGTGCCCTTGCTGCTGCAGGATGGTGGCTCTCCTCACCCACAAGCTGCCTCATCCCGGGGTGCGTGTCCCCCACCCCTCCCTTCGCCACACCCCCCGGCCCTTGGCTCTCCCAGCATCGGGTTCACAAATTCCCTCTGTGGGGAGCTTCTCTGCCTGATTCCCTGGACCCCGGAGCGTATGGCAGTGTCGTTACGGAGGGTCCAGCTATCTGAGTTCAACTTGGTGTGTCCTTCTACCTGCCTCACCCTGCCAGCCAGCAAAGAAGGCACAGAAGAAAGTCAGGCACGACTGTGTCAGTGGACCTGGGCCCAAGGGGCTATAGGACAAGGGACAAGTTACCTAGTTTCTCTGAGCTTTTGTTTCTTTACCATAAAATGAGAATAATGATGCCCGTTTCCTAGGACTCTTGGGAGGAGGAAAGGACAGCGGTCATGAAATTGACAAAGCAGTCGTGACATCGATTCCCAGTGTCAGCAATGGTCGGGCTCAGCTGACTGGATCTGGCCGCAGCTCTGCTCCCTGGCTCTGCTGGTGCCTCCTTGGCCAGTCCACGCACAGGGCAGCCACGGGCCAGCAAGGCGCCACCACTGTCCTGAGGCTGAGCCTGGAGCAGGACCTAGACAAACCCACTCAAAGCCTCAGAGTTGAGGGTGAGGAGGAAGCGTTTAGGGCTGGGGGTGCACAGAAGGGGGGTCTGTGGAGCTGACCAGGGGAGGCTCGTGGGCAGCAGACCTGGACAAGGGCAGAGCCCTGGGCAAGAAAGCAGACCAGCTGCAGCTGCAGAAGGAGGGCTGCACCCAGCAGACAACTGGTTTAGGGAAGAGCTTCTGTACCACTCTTCACCCAAGGCCTGCCCGTGGCCCAGAACATCACTGGGACAGCCCAGGAGCACGTCCCCGAGGTCAGGAGGCCTGGAAATCAGGAGGCCCCTCTTCTCAGTTAGATGGTGGCAGCTGGTGCAGGTTTGGGGAGACTGAATCATGTGACAGTTCGGGGCTTTGGCTTTGAAACACTTTCTGTGCCGTGGGCTGTGACATCTCAGGTGTTACTAAGTCCTTGAAGCTTCGGGAAGATGGGGACACTAGTAATCATCACATAGGGTGGTGATGAGGGTTCCACCAGATAAGCCACATAAAACGCTTAGGACAGGGTGGGACGTATAGAAGGTGATCAACACATCTTAGCTCTAATAACCATTATTCTCCTGACACAGGCCTCGTAGGCCATCAATGGAAGCTGGAAAGATGTGCATCTCTCCCTGAACAAAACATGGGTCAGGAAAGAGCAAAACCACCAGCTGCCCTCAAGGCCAGAGCAGGGGAGGGGCTCCCGGGTTGCTGCAGTCTGAGAATGAGTGTCCGTCTGTCTGAGAGGCAGATGGGGCTGGAGCGTGTTTCCTTTCAGGTCAGCCTCCGGAGGCCAGATGCTCGTGTCCTGTCCTTTTCAAAGGCTGCTTTTCCAGGGTGATGATCCTGAAAATGTATGCTGCAGTCAAGCAGGTCCTGTCCAATAGCTCGACAGGAGGTTGCCCAAAGGTGGGGAGATTCAATGGGGAAGGGAAGCCCGGGCCTGGAGGCCAGGCCGCGGGGAGAGCGCTGGCCGCTCGGTGGTCACTCGGCCTGGACGAGGCGGGGCCGCGCATCGCCGCCGGCTGTGGATGAAAGCAGCCTCCAAGGTGACTTTTCTTGATCCCTGAGGCGGCTACCCTGTGACTGGAGGAGAAAAGTCATTGCAGTGGGGAAACTGGGAAGCCGTGCAGGCAGTGGCTACCGTTGGGAGGGAGGAAGACCCAGAGGAGGCGGGGAGGCTGGGAGGCTGGCTCAGGCCTTCATCTAAGAGGTTTTGGACGAGTCCCACCTCAGTTTTCACTCCTCTTGTCCCAGGCGCTAATTAGCATGGACGTCCAATGTAAATAGCAGCTCAAGCCGTGTTTACTCCTTTAGCAAAAATGACAAATTTGCTAAACAGTTCAGCGGACAAGGACTTCTTACAGACTTAGCCGGGGAGCGGCCTTGGAAGGTCCTGCTGCTAGAAGGTGCCACTGCTGGGTGTTTTTTCTCCTAGTCTGAGACGACATTTAACCTCATAATGTGTCTGGGAACAAGCGAGAAGGGCGTGGTGACCCTGGGGGCTTCCCCAGCATCTGAGCCGGGGAGGTGGGAGGGGCAGGGTGAGGGGAGGTGGGGGTGGATGGAGGGACCCTGCCCGGGCAGCACAGGGTTTGAAACAACAGAACAGAGTCTGTGGGCTTTTCTCGGGAGAGCTGTCTGTCCTCCTATTATACAGTTTGATGTCTCATTAGAATAGAAAGATTTCAAAATTAGCATCAACATATGAGAAGAAATAAAATCTCTTCCATATGCCACTTAGCTTGGGTGGCACCAAAAAAGGCAGGGCTGAGCCCCAGAATGTTCTGTTTACCGTCTCTCCCCCATGGCCCATCCAGCGCTGTTTTCAGACACGCCACCGCCCCCAGGGAGACCTAATTTCTGCTTTCACTGCTCCCTCCTGCTCCCCACCCTGGCTCACTCCAGGCCACCTGCCCTCCCAGACTCACCTGGCCGATTGGTGGCTTTCGTGAAAGTGAAGGCCAGCCTCCTCCTCCTCCCCCAGGGAAGGGGTGACCTGCACTTGGGGGTCTGCTGACTGGGCCACACCACATTCTCCAGGAAGTCCTGCCACACACCTTCCCTCGCCCTAACCATGAAGACAGATGTCATGACCGCCACCTCAAGGCTTCTGTGGAGCCCTCAGAGAGACCCCCGATCAAGAGAGTCACGCGTTTGCAGGTCACCCATGCCCAGCAGGATTCTGTTTCCTGACACGCTCACTGGGAGGCTTGGAATATATTCAGCAGCATATTTCGGGGACATAGGTCTCCGAGTATTTTTATGGTGCCGTGCTGTCCAGAAAAAATTCCGAGGCCTTGACCTTTTATTGGCAAGCTGAACAATCTCCTGCGTCCCAACCAAGTAAATGATATTTTTCTGGTTCACAAAAACCCCTGTGGTGAGAGTCAATTCTCTTACAGAAGAGGCAGCACAGAATCTTGTCAGACGGGACTTTTCTTGCCCTATGAGGAAAGCGTCCATTTGATCCAGGTGACCTATTCTTGAAAATTATTAACTAGTCCAAACTGTATCAAAATTTATTCTTGGGGGCTTCCCTGGTGGCACAGTGGTTGAGAATCTGCCTGCCAATGCAGGGGACACGGGTTCGAGCCCTGGTCCGGGAAGATCCCACATGCCGCGGAGCAACTAGGCCCGTGAGCCACACCTACTGAGCCTGCGCGTCTGGAGCCTGTGCTCCGCAACAAGAGAGGCCGCGATAGTGAGAGGCCCGCGCACCGCGATGAAGAGTGGCCCCCGCTCGCCGCAACTAGAGAAAGCCCTCGCACAGAAACGAAGACCCAACACAGCCAAAAATAAATAAATAAATGAATAAATAAATGAATAAAAATGCCTTTCCCTTTAAAAATAAAAAAATTTATTCTTAAAATGCCTACATCCTTAGACCTCAGCTTTTGGCCTGTCAGAGCATATAAACTCCACTGCCCAGGGTTCCAGAGCTGAGCTTTGGTTTTGGACCTTCTCCTTTCCCCTCCTTTTTGAAAATTCCTTGAGACCAAGTAAAACAAAGTGAATTTAATAGTCACAAAACCTGATGTATATAGTTTCTCCTATTAATAGATGGAAGTAGAAAAATATACAATTTTCCTATCATACACAGAAAAAATGACCACATTCCACATCACTGTGTTCTAAATAGTTATTAGCAAATTTGAAATAGAAAGGAGCTTCGTTCCCTGGGCCTTTGTCACTGGCGCAGATTAAATGACCAGATCAGGTGGTTGACACCTTGGAGCCCTTGAGGTATGAGGTCAGGAAACCTTAGTGGAGAGGGAGGGTCCCTTGGTGGAGGGAATGGAGAGGCAGACGGGGAGCCGGCCTTCCGGGGGAGCAGACCGCAGCCTCCCAGGGGCTCCTGGGCGTCTTAGAGAGGCTCCAGGGTGCTGGCCACTAAGAGCGGCCCTCCCAGCCTCGCTGCCCCTCCCCTGCCGTCCCATCCGGGGTCACACTACAGCTCCTGATCCCTGGCTCGCTGGAGAGGAAGGGAGTACGGAGCAGCACCGAGCATCCTCTCGTGTCCTGGGAATCTGCCGTGCTGAGGAGGCCCGTCTGTGTGGCCCACTGGAGGCCCAATCTGCTGTGCTGGGCCTGACTTTGATCTCTCACGCAGCATCCAGAGGCGGGGGTCCAGCAGGTGGGTTTGCTCGGTGAGGTCCTTCCAGCTGCTCTGCTGTCCTCTGGCTGTGGTCATGTCTGCATTGTTGCCTGTGGGAGGAGCAGGTGGGGGCGGGAGGGGGACCCTCTTCCTTTATGAGTCATGTGACCTAGAAGTTGCCTTCTTGTCTCAGGCTCCTGTCCCACACCGGCCGAACCGACGCCACGCGCAGCCTCTGGGGAGGTTAGGGAATCTAGCTTCTGGCTGGGCAGCTCTGTGCAGGCGAAACTCTCAAATGAAAGAAAGAACAGTGGGCAGTCCTGGCCACAGGGTCCCTCTTGGGTTGACGGACACAGCCCAGAACGTGGGGTCCTGGGTTCCCGCACTGTCCCTGCTGCTCCCGCGTTTCAGCTTCTGAGTCTGCTGCCTCGGCTTCTGTCCCATGTTACTCAGCGGAGCTGTGGACGCTATTCCCAGCTGCCAGCCGCCCACCTGAGCTCGGAGGACCAGCCGCTGACCCCTGCGTGGGCTCTGCTGCTGCACTGGCCGGGGGTCCTTCTTCAGCAGCCTGAATGCTTAGAGGCCGCCGAAGCCCCTGCCCACCTCTCCTTGTCCACCCTGCGGGTCAGGCTCAGTCCTTCTCCCTCAGGCCTCCTCAGGTGGGCACAGGTGAGAGGGCAGCTAAAGGAGGTGGGGGGAGGGTGATGGGGAAAGAAGGGCCTGAGGCAGTGGCCTGGGGTGAGCCCTGAGCAGTGTCTGCACAGGAAATCATGAGCTGTGTTCCCCCAAATTCCTAGGTTGAACTCTTAAGCCCCACTACCTCGGAATGGGACTGTACTGGGAGACAAGGTCGTTAAAAATGTGATTAAATTAAAATGAGGTCTTCAGGGTGGACCCTAATCCAATTTGATTGGTGTCCTTATAAGAAGAGGAGATTAGGACACAGACACACAGAGGGAAGGTGGTGTGAGGACACAGGGAGAAGACGGCCGTGGACAAGCCAGGGAGAGAGGCCTCCGGAGGAGCCACCCCTGCCCACACCTTGACCTTGGACTTCCAGCCTCCAGGGCTGTGAGAAAATAAAGTCTGTTGTTTGAGACTCCCAGTCATGGTACTCTGTTACTGCAGCCTCAGCAGACTATTACATGGTGAGTAGGGATGACCGGATGTGAATTCCGATCGCTTGCTTGTAAAGTCCACGCTTTCCCACCCACCATGCTGCTTCAGAAGGGCGGGGCCTCTTGGACCCGGTAGAGGAATTTAGGGGCTCGAAGAGCCCTCCGCCTCCTCTGTCTCGGCGCTGCTCAGGCCGCTACTTGCATCCTTGCATTCAGGGGCGGCCTGCAGGTGCGAGGCTGCAGGTGGAGGCTGGGAAGGGCTCAGTCAAGGCTGTCTACCACCTCTCCTTGATTATCAGAGAGTCTCCAGTCTTATCTGTTATGCATTTTGGGTTGTGCGTAATATATCACTTTCGCAAAAGGACCCCACTGATTGGGGGCAAGGAGGACGGGGCTAGGGCTTGAAGTCCACTGGTCTAGGACAAAGCCTTCCTTTTATATCTGGGAGAATGTTGGACCAGAGAAGGTAAGTGATGGAGCTGGAGTCACATGGAGTAGGAAATGCACTCAGAAACAGAGTCCAGTTCTCCTGACTCACAGCCCAGGGGTCCTCCCATCCCCACGCCGCCACCTCCCTGGTGGGGGGGGGGATGGAAGATAGCGGGTGTCTCGGTGCCTTGGAGGGACGAGGGCGGGGCGTGTTCTGGGACCCCAGGGCATCAGGCCTGGAGGAGTCCAGGAGGCATGTGGGTAGTGAAGCAGCAAGGTCTCCAGTAGAGACCAGGCATCCCTGCTTGGCCCTTCATGGACACGTAGATTTCACCTTCCCTCACTGTGGAACAGGAGCCATATGGGAAGAGAGCGGGTAGAAATCAAGAAGTGAGTTGTTGTATGTGTCAGTGGGAGGAGAGTAGGAGGTCTTAGCATTTCTCAAGCTCTCCATGCAGATTCTTACTCCGTAGGTCTGGCCGGGCCTGATGGGTCTCTAATAAGCTCCCAGGTGATGCAGATGTGCTGATGGGACCTGTGATGGTTAATTTTATGTGTCAACTGGGCTGGACCACAGTGCCCAGATACTGGGTCAAACACTACTCTAGATTTTTCTGTGAAGGTATTTTGTAGATGAGATGAACATTTAAATCAGTAGACTAAGTAGAGCAGATTACCTGCCCTATGTGGGTGGGCCTCGTCTAATCAGTTGAAGGCCTTAGGAGAACAAAGACTCACCTCCCTGGAAGGAGAAGGAATTCTGCCGGCAGACGGCCTTTGGACGTAAACTGCAGCTCTTCCCAGGGTCTCCTGCTGCTGGCCTGCCCTTCAGACTTTGGATTTACCAAGCTTCCACAGTCTTGTGAGCCAATTCCTTAAAATCAATCAATCTCTCTCTCTCTCTCTCTCAGACACACACACACACCTCACATTGCTTCTGCTTTCTGCTCCTCTGGACAGCCCTGTCGACGACAAGACCACACTCTGTGTAGTGAGGGTGTAGAGCACTGTGTTTCCCAGTGAGATGTGGGCACCGGGGTTCAGACCCCAGCTCTTCCCCGACTGTGAGATTTTGGACACGCTATCCCAAGTCTTCGCTTCCTTCTCTGTAAAACAGAGGTTACACATTTAGCGCAGGGCCTGGCACTTAGTAAGCTCTTAGTAAATTGGAAATATAACCTTCATCCTCTCATGATTATCACCCCTGAGAAACTAGAAGAACACTTGCCTTCTCTGTCTTCAGGAAATCTTATCTCCACTCCTTCTAAGCAGTAAAAAGCTCACCTTTTCTTAGAAATCTCGAGAAGTGAGACTGTACAGGCCTTTCCCAGAAATCCAGCATCCGTAGACTAAACCCCTCTGATGGCGTCTTCAGTCCTGCATCCTGGGCTGGAGGTGGCCCTTCCTGCCACCCGTGAGTCCCCTGACCTGTCTGGCTTGGTCCTGGGGCCTGTTTCCCACCTCCCCCTCACTGCCTGGCAGGAAAGAGGGAACAGACTGTTTTCCAGCGGGACATGCTTGCCATCAGCTCCTTTACTAGGGACTCGGACAGCTTTCCCTTCTTGTTTTGATTAGCATCAATCTGTTTATTATCAGTGCAGTTTTTTGGAGAAAGAGCAGAAAAACAATTTCCTACCTTAAGGGCAGAGAGCATGAACTCTCTGCTCACCGGCTATCTTCAGGACTAACTCAGAACTCCGGGCTCCTTTTGCCCCTCTCCAGGCAGGGCCGCTGACTTAGTGCTGGGGACAGGGGCCCTGGCTGGTATCAGGAAAAGGTTATCCAGGATCCGGGGAGCTCTGGGATTTTTACATGGCAGGGGCTTGGAGGCAGGAATTTGGTTGGGGGGAGGGTGCTAGAATCATCAGCTCCAGCTCCAGCTCTGTTTGCAGAGCAAGCATGCTGCTTTTACTTAGATGCCAAATGAAAGAGCATGGAGGTGGCCAAATCCGGGCCACCCCCTGCCTTTATAAATAAAGTTTTATTGGAACACAGCCCCATGCCCATTGCTCGTGGCTGCTTTTGTGCTATAGGGCCGGATGGGAGCAGTTGTAACATAGGCCGTATGACCCGCCCAAGCCTGGAAATACTTACAGTCTGGCCCTTGGCAGGAAAAGTTTGCTGACCCCTGACAATGACAGCAGTTTTCTAGAGATGTTTCATTTATGACAATGTTTACAGAAAAATGAGAAAGCATCCTTTGTTCATTTCAAACTATAACATTTCTGTCTGGGGATGTCTCGGTGGGTGAGGCAGGGAGGACCCTTGGGAGGGAGGGGGTGCACAGTCTGCCCGTGTGTGCGGTGACACAGGGGCTTCTCCTCCCCCTGCCCGGCTCCAGCTCTTAGACGCCACCGCTCAGGTGCTGGATCCTGCTTGGCGTTCAGGTTCCGGCCTCTGCCCAGAGCTCCTTACTCTCACTCTGAGCAGTTTCTCAGTTTTTCAGGTCTTAGCACCCACGGAACATGAGCTGTGCTGCCTGGGCCCCATCCAGGCCCCCAGACTGAGCCTCGGCCTCTGAGCCCAAAGCCCTCTGGCAGCCGGAAGCCATTGCCGCCCGAGGGGCCTGGGTGGGCTTCACCTGTGGGTGTGAGAATTCCTGGTTTTGCTCATCCAGGTGTCATGCTTCCCCGCTCCATGATGGGACCGGCTGCCCCGGGAGCCCCAGCGTGGGCTGATGGCCCACTCAGCGGAGACCTGAGCTGTCTAGATTCGGACAAGCGCTCAGCATTTTCTCCTACATTGCATTTAAGCCCGACTGAAGTTCTGGCCGTGGGCAGACTTATCTTGTCATCTCTCCCTGTAACTGAGGAAGTGGGACCTCAGGGGAGGGAGGTGAGATGCTCAAGGTCTCCCCGGCTGGCTGCCCCTTCCCGGTGGCCTGCAGGTAAATGCCGACAGCAGGCTGCCCTGGAGCGGTCCTGCAGGGGTCCACCCGGGCCCTGGGGTCATCTTCTCACTGGCCACTCAGTGCAGCGGCCCCTCGGGAGGAAGGGCAGGGGCTGCCCCAGGCAGGGCGCAAAGTAGGGTCGGTGTATCCGGCCTGGGCAGAGTGTGCTGGGCCTGATACTCGCCACTTGTGGGGCCTTGGACTTGGGTCCCTAAAACCTCTCTGGGCCTCCCTCTCCTTACCTGCGGGCTGAATGGGCAGGCGGCATGGAGCGTGGGAGCTGCGGGCGCCTTTCTGACCCTTAGACTCTGGCCGGGAGCTCTGGCACCCCGACCTCCACCACCCCGTGCAACAGAATGAACACAACAGTGAACCGCGTGCTTACGAAAATCCAGAACGCTCAGAAGTTTTTCTCAAGGTGCTTATGTCAAAAATATTTTTAATGGAAATCATCAAAGTCTTAAAAAAAAGATGTTGGGGTCCCTATGTTGATGCTGCCCTAAGTATATTCTCAGCTTTTCTACTGGGGACCAAGGATGGGGTGATGTGCTTGGGGAAACCTCATCTCTCTCAGGACCCAGCTGGGAGAGCAGTGGGGTGTACTGGGGTGTCCAG
Organism: Balaenoptera borealis; assembly: GCF_965194805.1. Lineage (NCBI taxonomy): Eukaryota > Metazoa > Chordata > Mammalia > Artiodactyla > Balaenopteridae > Balaenoptera > Balaenoptera borealis. The sequence continues at coordinate 27,136,063 of NC_138874.1, forward strand.
CCCTGGGTAACTTAGCGGGTCTGGGGCTGTTTTTGGACAAACGCTCTGAGGAATTGTGCCCAGATAGGAACGGTGCCTATTACGTTTCCTGATCACTCCTGAAGTTTGCGGAGCATCTCAAACACAGGTGATGGGGAGGTGAGCCAGGTGACGGCCCAGGCAGGGCTGCTGCCAGGATACGCATCAGCCAAGGGTGGAGAACGGCCAGGAGTGCTGAGGAGGGCGTGGGGGCGGGAGATGCTGCCGAGGCTGCAGTCAGGGCAGGCTTCCAGGCGGGGGTGTCAGCGGGTGAAGACAGGAGGTGAGGCCAGCTTGTGCCTCTCCTGTGGGGTTTTCCTTCCTCTGCTTCACCTTGACGCCCTTAATTCTCCCTTCCACTTTCTCCCCTGGTTTGGGCCCTGGGCTCATCCTCAGGTGAGAGGGCAGAGCCTCAAGTGGAGCCCTGTCTCCTTGCTGGCCTGGACCCCCAGGTTCTGGGACTGGTTCTCTGCAAGCCTCCCACCTTGGCTTGAACAGGATGCAGAGAGGGGTGCCCCTCGTCTCCGGCAGCAGGAAGAATGTGCTGACAACTCCAATGTCCTTAAAGGCATCTTCACCCCGTTAATAAACTCATCTCCCCATTATGTGCCCAGAAGTGGCTAAGATTCAAAGAACTAGTATTTGGCCACCTTTTAGCACCTCTTGCAGTTTTCTGAGCTGCTCTCTTTAGAATGGGCAGGTGCTTGTTAACAGTTCTTTCCAGCAAAGATCCTTTCACCACAGGACAAGTCACATTCTCTACACTGATCTTACATCCTGTCGATATGACCCAAACAATTTCCAGTGCAACTTTAAAAACTGTATTAAAAACTTTGTGAGTGTTTATGTGAGTTTTTCTCAGTTGCCTGGTCCATCACTTTCAACAGATTTGTAAGGAATTCCATGACCGAAGAGGGTTAAGGGCTGCTGGTCTGTAACATAAGGTTCCATTTGTTACCAGCTTACTGGGCGCCCTTGGTTTATCTTACCCGAGGTCACCTGACTCCTTCCCTAAAACTCTTTCACTGGGTCCCTTTGTCCCCTCCCCTCAAAATGAGGCCTCGTTTTCTGATTTGAATTCTGATTCAAACTGATGTCTTGTCATCATTTAATGGTTGGCTCTAGATGAATCCTCCTTCGTCGCCCGGATGTGTGTCAGTATGATTTGGATCAGGTGAGAATTTCCCTGTGTGGTCTAGTCCTTGCCTCTGCTGGCGTCCAGACACAGCTATGAAAGGCTTCTCGCGTTTTCAGTGCCTGCCCTCCTTCAGTAAAATCACCGTGTGGACCACTCACACTCCCTTAGCATCAGCTAAAGGACCCCCTGCTTGGTGGAACCGACAACTAGGAACCGGGCCCCCAAACTGCCTTGGCGGGCCAAAAAGAGCTGGGAAGATAGGCCAGAATGGAAGACTATTCTTTATGCTGTTTTCTTTATTCTTTTGAAGCTTTCTGATTGTCCCACAAACGTCAGTACTGTGGGTCTCAGTGGGGGGCCAGGTGGGGAAACTGAAAGAATTCTGTTGAAATAGGGTTCCCAGTTCAGCTTCACTGCAAACTCTGAACTTTGTCACTTCTGTCAAGTGGCCCAGGCTGGTGACTGACACTCGAGAGCTCCCTCTGACCGGAGAGAGGGCTTGAAGGAGGTGGGGGACCCTTGGGTCCCACCAGCCAGAGTGATATTTGGTTAAGGCCAAGCCAACCTGTGACTAAAGGATGCTCTGCCAATGAAGAAATCTCTAACTCGAAGTGCTGGAAAAGCGACCGAAATCTAATAGCAGATCTTTTCCAGCCTGGCATCTCCACTGAATCAGTTTCTTCGAGGTCCAACCACAACGGTTAATTGATTCCTTACTGATATAGCGACTGCTGATTGGGAAGGATTGTGATCCAAGCTATGCGTCCTGACCTATCTCTTTTATGTAAGAAATTCCTGACCCATTCCCCCGGCATCAAAGAGGCAGGTGAGGCACACGTGTTCTGTGCCTCTGTGCCTGGCATGTGCGTTTATGAAGGGGAGTCAGGAAGTGGGTCACCTGCTCCAGACCCATGACAAACACTCTGCTGCTGTCAGACCATCGCTCTGGATCCTCTTGCTGTGAGCCACGTGGTCGCAATAGGATTAAGCCCGGAGAGCTGCGTGGAGAAAATGCTGCAGGCTCTGCTCCCCTGAGGGAGCCCCAGTGGATAAGACAGAACAGGAGGGCACAGCCTGGACACGGCAGGACAGGAGGGGCTCCTGCTGTGACACAGGTGAGAGGAACGTGGTGGCCTTGTCCGATCTGAGGGGCAGAGGGACCAGGGGGGCCCCGGCACCAGGCGGGCAAGCTGGGAGCCCCAGGTGTCCCTGGGACAGAGGAAAGGCTGGGGATGCCCGGGATGGGCCAAATGGGGCCTCTGCACCCCGAAGAGCTGCCTCTTCCCCCAAACTCAGCCTCACTTGGGGGTTGATTACATGAGAGGGCTGGGGAGCCGGGAGAGCCCGGGCTGGCTATAGATGGTCGCAGCTCCCCCAGGGGCTGGGTGCCCAGACCCCCCTCACCCACATCTGCCTGTTCCCCCTTCCAAGTTCATGTCCCAGGCACTTGGTCCTCGTCTTTGCGAGCCCTCTGTGGGCTCCCTGGCTTTTGCCCCTTTGAAGACATCTGTTTCATGGCTGGCAGAATAGATTCAAGGCCCATAGGCGATAAGCAGGTCTGAAACATCCATGGCTTTGCTGAAATCAGTTTCCCGGTGGTGTGATGTGTAGACTCCGCGGGTGGCCTGTCCCCACGGTCACCTCTCTCACGGTCACGGTCTCATGTCTCTCTAGCCAGCTGGCGCTCACTGAGCTCACCTCCCCAGAACATCATGAAGACGCTGAAGAAGAGGACAGATGCCAGAATGTGAAGGTCCTGCAACATCCCACATCCGCAGCTGCTAGGTCCCCGGTGCTGCGCGGCCCGGTCAGAGCAGCAGAGGGAAGGGGGTGACTCGGGTAGAATTAACTTAAAATGTTTACAATCTGGTGAAATAAGTCTCGGGTGTCTTTCTGTACACATGAAACCATAACTTTCCACCATCCCCCACCAGCCTCTGATAAACTCTGTTCTCCCTGCTGTCTCTCTGAAGTTGACAACTCTGGGGACCTCATGTAAGTGGAATTATACAGTATTTGTCCTTTTGTGACTGGCTTATTTCACTCAGCATAATGTCTTCAAGATTCATCCATGTTAGAGCAAGGGTCAGAGTTTCCTTCTTTCTTAAGGCTGAATGATATTCCATTAAATGTGTATATCACGTTTTGTTTATCCAATCCATTGGTTGATGGATGCTTGGATTGCTTCCACCTTTTGGCTATTGCGAAAAACTCTGCTGTGAGCGTGAGTGTACAAACATCTGAGCTCCTGCTTTCAATTCTTTGGGGTAAACATCTAGGAGTGGAATTGCTGGATCACATGCTAATTTTTTTTTTACAGATGGCTGGGTTGGGTCTTCGTTGCTGTGCGCGGGCTTTCTCTAGTTGCGGCGAGCGGGGGCTACTCTTTGTTGCGGTGTGCGGGCTTCTCATTGCGGTGGCTTCTCTTTGTTGTGGAGCACGGGCTCTAGGCGCACAGGCTTCAGTAGTTGTGGCACACGGGCTCAGTAGTTGTGGCTCGTGGGCTCTAGAGCGCAGGCTCAGTAGTTGTGGCACACGGGCTTAGTTGCTCCACGGCATGTGGGATCTTCCCGGACCAGGGCTTGAACCCGTATCCCCTGCACTGGCAGGCAGATTCTTAATCACTGCGCCACCAGGGAAGCTCTCACATGGTAATTTTATGTTCAACTTTTTGAGGAACTGCCAAACTGTTTCCCACAGTGGCTGCATCATTTTACGTGCCTATCAACAATGTACAAATGTTCCAATTTCTCCACATTCTTGCCAACACTTGTTATTTTCCTCTTTTTGAAATAAAAGCCATCCTAATGGGTGTGAAGGGATATTTAATTGTGGTTTTGATTTGCATTTCCCTAATGGCTGGTGTTGTTCAGCATCTTTTCACATGCTTATTGGACATTTGAATATATTATTTAGAGAAATGTCTATTCAAGTCCTTTGCCATTTTTCAACTGGGTTGTTTGTTGTTGAGTTTTAAGAGTTATTTATATATTCTGGATATTAATCCCTAATCAGACATATGATCTGCAAATATTTTCTCCCATTCTTTCAGTTTTTGTTTTACTCTCTCGATAGTGTCTTTTGAGGCACCAAAGTTTGAAATTTTGATGAAATCATATTTTTCCTTTTGATGCCTTTTCCTTTTGTGTCATTTCCAAGAAACTATTGCCAAATCTAATGTCATGAAGCTTCTCCTATATGTGTTTTTCGAAGAGTTTTATAGTTTTAGTTTTCACATTTAGGCCTTTGACCAAGTTTGAGTTAATTTTTGTATATCATGTAAGGTAGGGTTCAAGTGTCTTCTTTTGCGTGAGGATATCCAGTTTTCACAGCACTAACTGTGGAAAAGACTGCATTTTCCCATTGAATGATCTTGAGACCCTTGTTGAAAGTCAATTGACCATATATGCAAGGGTTTGTTTCTAAGCCTTCTTTTCTATTCCATTTGTCTGTATGTCTGCCTTATGCCCGTACCACACTGTTTTGCTTTTTTTGTAGCTTGTAGTAAGGTTTGAAATTGGGAAATGTGGACCATCAAGTTTGTTCTTCTTTTTCTAGATTGTTTGGCTATGTGGAGCCCCTTGAGATTTCATATACATTTTAGGATGGGTTTTTCTATTGCTGTAAAAAAAAAAAATTGAGATTTTGGTAGGGATTGCATTAAATCTGTTAATTGCTTTGGATAATATTGTCATCATCACAATCTTAGTCTTCTAATCCATGAACACAAGATGTCTTTTCACTGACATGTGTCTTCTTTTTTTTTCATTTACCTAACATTTTATTGTTTGCATATTGCATAGTGAAAAGAACAGAGTTACAAGACTCATGGTCTGGCTCAACCACTAACTTGCTGTGTGAATTGGGTAAGTCTTTTAACCTTGCTAACCCCTTATCTCCTCATCGGAAAAATGGAGACGATGATAATACCTGCTATACAGGATCGCTAAAGACCCAATGAGATAGTTACACTGTCTTCCTCTCAAAGAATTGCTCAAAATGAATCTATAGTTTGCTATTGCCAACTCCTTGTTCATCATCTCAGTGGTAACTGTTAAATGCATTAAGACAATAGGTACCAATGTGACACTATAATTTTAATTACTTTCTGCAATATTTTATAGTTTCCAGTGTACAAGTCTTTTGCCTCCTGGGTTAAATGTATTCCTAGGTAATTTATTCTTTTTGATTTATTGTAAATGCTATTGCTCTCTTAATTTCTTTTTTTTTTTTGGTCATTCATTATTAGTATATAAAAATGGAACTGATTTTTGTGTGTTGATTTTTTTTTCATCTTGCAACTTTGCTGAATTTGTTTATTAGCTCTAATGGGTGTGTGTGTGTGTGTGTGTGTGTAATCTTTAGGGTTTTCTACATATAAGATCATGTGGTCTATGAACAGAGATAATTTTACTTCTTCCTTTCCAATTTGTATGCCTTTTATATTTTTTTCTTGCTTAACTGCTCTGGCTAGACCTTCCAATGCTATGTTGAATGGAAGTGCCCAAAATGAAAATTCTTGTTTTGTTCCTGATCTTAGGGGGAAAAGCTTTCAATCTTTCACCATTGAGTACGATGTTGGTGGTGGATTTTCATATATGGCCTTTAACATGTTGAGGAAATTTCCTCCTAATTTGTTGAGTGCTCTTATTATTAAAGGGTTTTGAATTTTGTTAAATTCTTTTTCTGCATTAATTCAAATGATCATGTGTTTTCTTTTCCTTCATTCTATTAATGTGACATATTACATTGATTAATTTTCATATGTGGAACCATCCTTGCATTCCAAGAATAAGTCACATAGTATATAATCCTTTTAATATGTTGCCAGATTTGGCTTGTTGAGGATTTTTTCCTCAATATTCATAAGAGATATTGGTCTGTGTTTTTCCCCTGTAGTTTCTTTGTCTGTCTTTGGTGTCAAGTTAATCCTGGCTTTATGAAAAGAGTTAAGAAGTGTTTCCTTTTCAATTATTTGAAAGAGTTTGTTTAGTAGAATTCACCAGTGAAGCCATCTGGTCGTGGGCTTTTCTTTATTGGGAGGTTTTTGATTAGTAATTCAATCTCCTTACTAGTTATAGGTCTATTCAAATTTTCTAGTTCCTCATGAGTCAGTTGTGGTAGATTTTGTGTTTTTAGGAGTTTTTCCATTTTATCTAGGTTATCCAGTTTGTTGGTGTACGATTGTTTGTAGTATTCTCTTGTAATACTCTTTATTTCTGTGAAATCAGAGGTAACATTACATCTCCACTTCCATTTCTGATCTTAGTCATTTGAGGCTTCTCTCTTTTTTTCTTAGTCAGCATAGCCGAAGGTTTCTCAATTTTGTTGATTTTTTTCCAGAACAAACTTTTGGTTTTGCTAATTTTTCTCTTTTGTTTTTCTATTCTCTATGTTATTTATCTGCTCTAATTTTTATTGTTTATTTTAATATCTTCCTTCTGCTAGCTTTAGGTTTAGTTTGTTCTTTTATAGTTTCCTAAGGTGTAAAGTTAGGTTGTGAATTTGAGATCTTTCTTCTTTAATGTAAGCATTTAGAACTATACATTTTCTCTTAGCACTATTTTTGCTGCATCTCATAAATTTTGGTATGTTGTTTTCATTATCATTTTCTCAAAGTATTTCTAATTTCCCTCATGATTTCTTCCTTGACCCATTGATTGTTTAAATGGTGCTTAATTTCCACATATTTGTGACGTTTCTAGTTTTCCTTCTGTTATTGATTTCTAGTTTCATTCTATTGTGATTGGAAAAGAGACTTTGTATGATTTCAATCGTTTAATATTTATTGAAAATTGTTTTATGGCCTGGGGAGGGGATGGGATCAGGGGAGTAAGAACACCACAAAACTCTCCTACCATTTTGAAGGTTACTTTTTCTTGACTGGGCATTAACTTGGCTGCTGTAAACCTTTGACTGTTTTCCAGAACTCCCACAAAATTGGCTCATACAGTTTCTGATTTTTTGCATGTGATATTTCTGTGCGGTGAGAGAGTTTGGAGCTTTCAAGTCTGCCATTTTGCTGACATCCCTCCTCCAAGAAAATCTTTAGTTATGTGTTAACATTTTATCATTTCAGCCAAAGGCCTCTTCAAATCACTGTGGGATGCAGCAGAGAATAAACACATAAACCCTCAGATGACTTGCCGTGCGTCCTGGGTCCGTCTGCACAGACACGTCAGTGTGAGCGCCTAACCAGGCTCGATACTAAGGTTTTCATCAAGGAGTTAAAGGAGGGTGATTCTACAGGGGCCCAAGAGAGGTTCTGGAGAAAAACTGCTGTGAGGGCTTGCCTCTCCTTTTCCTGGGAAACCTTACCTAAAGTCGTTTAAAATTCTCTGCAGCTAGTTGACCAATCTGGTAGAAACTTCTACTGTATTATTATCATGGCTTATTATTATTTTTTACCCATCTGTATGTGTGTGTCTGTGCATACATGCTGCGGAGAGGGCAGTGCCCACCGCACCGGCCCCCCATCTGATGCCTCCTTTACCTCCCACCCTAAGAAACTCAGGGAACTTGGCCTCATTATCCCTCCCAAGGACCTCAGAAGTTGGTGAACTCCTTCCAAAACCTTTCAAAACGTCCTGTGGGGAAGGTCTTCCCCCCCAACCCCAGTCCCTGCTGGTTTTGGAGCTGAAGTGCTCTCTGCTTGGCACTGGACAGCCAATTAGGAGCAAAGCTGGAGGGAGAACAGAGCTGGGCTCCTGTTGGCTCCAGTGCCAGTTGATTAAACTCCCTCCACGGCCAAGGACGGCCCCCAGGGCTCTCCGCCGTGTGACGCAGAGAATCCTGGGCTCACTGCAGTCAGTGCCCGGCTCACAGGTTAGAGGCAAAGTCGTGCCCATGGGCTCCACATGACAGCTGCCCCCTCCTGGAGCCCTGCCTGGTGCCTGGGGAGCAATGCAAGAGCTCCTGAAAACAAACTTTAGATGGAAGAACCGATGAGAGAAAACGAGATGGGAAGAAGGGTCAGAAGAAGGAGAAGCCTATCCAACAGCTACCCCTCTGACCCGTGGCCTGGTCCATAAGGCAGTGAGGCCACGGGGCGCTGGGTGTCACATGGTGTCGTGGCCTGAAAACCAGAGACAGATACAGAGAGAGCGAACGAGAGGCCACCTGGGCCCAGTGAGGACAGCGCCCAGGGCTGCCAGACACCCCCGCCCCGGCCAAGGCAGGTGAGGCCCAGCCCACAGGGGACGAGGAGAGGGAAGGAAACCTGTCCCAGTTTCTGGCTGCAAGGCCTGCTGGATTTCAGTTATGAAACAACAACAGAAAAGGCATGTAAAGTTTTCTTTCCCTGATGAGCTGCGTTCTCCTTCCTAGGATTTTGGGACATAGGAGCAGCTCCCAGCCTAGAGGGTGTGGATGACTCAGATGACTGCGCTGGGAGGACACTTCAATTTGATCTGCTCCCGCTTCCTCATTTGGTAGATGGGGAGGCAGAGGCCCAGAGAGGTGAAGTGAGTTTTCTAATCTCACACAGTAAACTCCCACGGAGATGACAGCCCAGACTGCTGACACCAGGCAGGACGTGTGGGCTTTGTGATCAGCACATTTGTCCACCCCATGCTTGTGTATCTTCCCACACACTAGCTTAGGCCAAGTAAGTCAGGGATAAGGTAGAAACCCCATGTGTGGCTTTCCTGCAGGGTGAATGATGCGGGGACACATCCCCGGCAGAAAAGAGGATCAGATCCCCTGCTTTGATCAGCGTGACTTTGGTGAACCGTCTCAACCAAAGGCGGACTTGTCCTGAGCTCCTTTCCTTCGAGAGCTGACGTTCCCTTTAAAAAGAAAGAAACCAGGGAAGCCACAGAGGCGGCCCATGCAAATATGCCAGCGTGGGAACCACCGACCAATTCAGACGCTGGGCCGGTTTGGCAGTTCCCACAAGGTCTCCTTCCTTAGAATCTGTACACAGATGTGTGTGCTTGCAAATCCAAACTCCTTTTTGTGTTATGGGAGCATCTGGGATTCAAGCTGGGGGTTTCTGCTGCCGAAGATCTATCAAGGCAGGACTAGACTTTGACAATTTTGACAACAGGCCAGCAAACAGAAAGACCGTTTGTGAATTTCCTGTTTCTCCTTTGTCTTGGGCATTACTGGTGCTTTCATCTTTCCTCGTCAGCACCTCCCTTTTTATTTCATACTCATATAATTATGTGATTAGTAGAAACTGACTTAAAAAAAAAATACGATGCAGAGAACTGGGCTGTGTGGGCATGAGACCAAAGGGCCCTGAATTTGGTTTAATGCTCTGCTGTTGATGTCTTGAAATTTTCAATAATTTTTGGACAAGGGTCCCCATAATTTCATTTACCACATTTGCAAATTATGTAGCTGGTCCCGTTACGATACACGACTTCCAATCTTGGTTCAAACTTGTGGTGTGACTTTGGCCAGATTTCACACTCTTTGGGCCTCTGCTTCCTCATCTGTTATCCCCACAGGGGCAGCAGCTGCATGTTTATTTCCTGCTAAATTCCCAGCCCTTCGCCCGGTGCCTGACACACCTAGGTTTTCAATAAATACCTGTGGAATGAATGAATTAATGTCAAAGAAAACCTGTTGCTAAAGATTTGAGAAGGAATGCTAAATTACAGAAATCCACCTCATAAGAGTTATAAAGATGAACATTTTGTATGGGCATTATGAAATCAGGATGACAAAAACAGCACTTACAATCTCTTTCTCTCAGAGCTGCTCTGGTAACTTACTAAATAGTGGATAAGGACAAAAAAAAAATAGCCTTCCGTGTATAAACCCCGGGACCGATGCCAGACATTTCACTGGATCTTATGAATTCTGCATCTTTACGTAAGCCTTCATGGAAAAAGTCTTTGCAAGATGTAAAGCCAACTCTGGAGATTGCATTTCAGGCCAAGGTCTAGTTCATATGCAATCTGGGAAAAGCACCATTTGGAAAAGCTGTTTGACTGCAGTATTTTATTCCTCATTAATATTTTGGTCTCACTCAAGACACAGGCAGAACTCAGGGCCCTGTCTGGGAAGCGAGAGGATTTCTCATCAGGACGTCTCTAGGCAGCTGCGTGGGTCTGAACCAGATTAAAAATGGAATAGCAGCCCGGGCATATCTGGGAGGCATTTGGTCCATGGCTGGGGTGGCCGCTGTTGCCTCTAGACTTCTGGATTATTTTAACCCATCCCCATCCCTGACCCCGCGCTCATCTTGGAGTTCGCATCCAGGGTGGGCTTTACCCCTGAGCCACGCGGGGGATATGAGCACAGTGGAGCTAGATCAATGGGTGGGCTCTTCAGATTCAGGGCGGAGGTTGAAGACGGCTCCCAGACCACAGTGGTCCTGCTTGTGGCTGCCTGTCCCGTGTCAGGTAACACAGGAACTGCTTCATGTGTGTTAGGGTTAATCCTCAAAACTCCTAAGAGTAGCTATTATTTCACCCATTTTAGAGGTTAGGAAGATGAGGCTTAGGGAGGTTGAATAATCTGACTGAGTTCATACATTTCTTGGTGGTACAATCAGGATTGGAACCCAAATCCCTCAGGCTCTAAAGCTTGTACTTATGCTCTTTCTTCTTTTCATATGCTTCCTGCCTCTTGATTTGGGGCTGGGCCACGACTTGCCCATGGAATTTGGGGGGGTAAGATGTGGGCAGTGGTTCTAGAAGTGCCACCATGAGCGAGCCTGCCCGGGATGGCTGCTGACCCTCAGACTCAGTCCCAAAATGGGCCATGTGGAACCTGCTATGGGGCCATTTGTCACATGGCATCCCCGCAGCAGTAGCTGACTAGAACAAGCCTAGCTTCCTCCCTGGAAAAGACAGCCAAGAATACGTATTTATTAATTCAATAAACATTTACTTATTCCTTACTGTAGGGTCCTGGGCTTGGTTCTGGGGATACAGCCATTAATGAGGCAGATCCCCCAGGCTCCCACAGGCTTGTTTGGTGACTTATCCTTCCCTCTCCAGCTTTTAAGTGTTAACATCAAGGCCCTGCTCCAGACCCTCTGGTTCCCTCTTCTGTCCCTGAGTCTAACCTTTGCCTGCGTCCAGCTCTCTGTTGCATCCTGAGCTCTGGATTGTGTAGCTGAACAAATGTCAGCTGCCCACTTCACTCTGCCCCCGGCAATCTCCGACCGCTCAAGCTGCATATTTCCTAGACTAAATGTCTCCCCACCTCTGGGTCTCCTCCTCCTGGGCCCCATTCCGTGCTGTCTGGTCGGTGGCTTCAGGCCTGCCCTCCACAGGGGTCATCACGCTGGCCAGTCATGGATCTGCTGGGAGGTGGCCTGTTGCCCCCGCAAGGACACAGCTGTAAGAGGACTGCCCACTGTGACCTGCACAGCCAGGCCCTTGCCGTCTCAGAGTTTCTGAAAGGTCTGGCCTCTACTGACCACCCAGGTCTCGTTTCTCTGCCCAGGCTCCCAATACCCTCCCCAGGGGGGAGACACACACGTGCAGGAGGAGCATGAGCTGTTGTCCTGAAAACCCACGAGGACTCTGGTGTCCCGGCCCGGCCTGTGGCTCCCATGAGCTGCCCTCCTTCCCAAGCCACTCCCCTTCCCACCCTTCCTCCTCCAGGGTGTCCTCCCTGCTTTCCAAACCTCCTGTGCAACAGAGACACAGAGACACAGAGGGAAACTGGATCCTGGAAGCAGAGGGGAAGGGGTCGTGTGCACCAGCCCTGGTGTCAGAGTCCTTGTCACCCCTGGTGTCTGAGTTCACGTCGCCGCTTGGACCAGAGTTCATGTCAACTCCTTGTGTCAGAGTTCACGTCAACCCCTGGGGCTGGTTTTTTTAAGTTTGAATGTACTACAGACTCTAACCTCCTTATCCTTTTCTGGAAATCCCTCCATTTTACTTCTTTCCCAAAGGGCCCATTTAAATCTTGGCTTTGCCACGAGCGATGTTTGGATTTGAACAGCTCTAAGATAAAGTGAAATGGTTCAAGTTAACGTTTTCTTTTGTTTCAAGATTTCATGCTTATTTTTTTCCGGCTGAGACCTCAGGCCAAAGTCCACATTCCCGATAGCACATCTGAGCGCTCAGGCCCTGAGCTCAAGGCGCGATGTTTGTCTTGGCTCTGCCGCCTGCCCAGCAGGCGCTCAGGGTGGGCCGCCGCTGAGAGCAACGGGGACAGCCTGGTGCCGAGCCCCTTCTTCCCCACCCCAGGACCGCAGTACCTCCTGGCTGGGCCCCTGTTGGCCCTTCCTTGGACCTCTGTGGTCTTGACCTTGGCCTGTGCTCTCTGCTCAGCAAGGACCCTGGTAGCAGCTGGTTAGGGGCAGAGCAGGGGGTGGACGAGTCCCCGAGAGTCTCTCTGAGCAGAGGTCCTGACTGCGCCCAGGGGCTGGCTTCAGGCTCTGCCCGTGGAGCAGTTCTCACCGGCCAAGTGCAACCCTGCGCCCCCCCGTGTGGTCAGACACACTAAGGCATCCCTGACTTGTGAACCTGACTGATGAGAGCTGCCCCATCCCTGCGTGTTGGATTCTTCCTTCCCAGCCCCACTGAGTCTTCCCTGACATCTGCTCTCCTATCTAGAACCTTCTCTGCTGGTGCTCGGGAGCCCCCAGACGCCACCCCTCCAGGCCCCTCCCTGCCTTTTTGCATCAAAACCTCCCCCACCCTCCTCAACAGGAGCCCAGTCTCCTCCCCGGCCCATCTTCTCAGGGTACCAGGCTCCACAGATGCAGGGCCTCGAAGGGGCTGGGGACTCAGCCCCTGACGCCCGAGCAGCTCCTGGTCCTGTGGGCAGGAGGGGATGGCCATGTCCAGGCTGGGGCTGTAACACCATTGGACTGCGTTTTGGACTCTGTGGGTTAGTGTGGACCCTAACTGCTGCTAACGACACCTCTTCTGTGAAGATGTGCCATGGGGTCCACCCACCTGACCCACCCCGAGCCGGGGGCACTGGGAGGTTGCATCGGAGCCTTCGGTCTGCGTCGGGCCAAGTTCAGACCCCACCATGATCGCCAACTGGCTGCCTAGCCGTTTGCAGGTTGCATAGGTGCCCCCGGTCCCCTCTTCTGTAAAGTGAAGACCACAGCCAAATTATCGGATGGCTGTGAGGAAGGAGGAAGCTCTCCGTCAATCCTAACCATCTTCTCGATAACTTGCTTCTGAATAAGAGATCACTTGGCTATTTGCAAAGTGATCCCAAACTTTCTGGAAAAACATGGTACTCAAATAGACATCTTGGAATCCGAGTGTGGGGCTCTGACCTCTGTCACAGCATGGGGTGACCACGTCACCACAACTGCTCTGGACTGTGCTTTGCTGGTGGGGACAATAAGTGGCTGGCCTGGAGTCGTTGGTTCTCAAGTCCTGACCGCACAGAGATGCTTGGGGAAGTGGCAGGGGCGGGCCGTTCTGCGCCTCCCTCCCAGCTCCATGGAAGAATCAGTCTTTATCAGGGTCCCCATTGCTTCCACTTGAAAGAAAGCTCTATATGTACAAGGAAAAGTGGAAATCCTCAGGACAGGGAGAGAAAGAGGATGGTCCCAGCTGTGACGTTCTGGAATAGGACAGGCTCCGAGCTCCACCCCAAGTCATCCTCAGGAAAAGTGAAGTGAAGTGAGCTCTTCTAAGGGATCAGCTTGAAAAACACCGGTCGAAAAAGGGCACGTTGACTTGTTGCAAATTTGAATATTTCTAATAAAATGAGCTCACGTTAAATTGCCAATCTGGGTGCCTTCACCGTCGTAGAAAAGCAAGCCGAGATTGAGTGAAGGCTGCCAGTCTCCGGAAACTGCACCGGGAAGCAGACGTTGAACTCAGCTGTCTCTGACCTGGAGCCCCGTGTGGCCAGCAGAGCTGGGTTTCCAGGCTGCTGCCTGCAGGCAGTGGGGTCAGGCCGGCCTGGGGTCAGCACGGGCTCCTCAGTGGGGCGGCCAGATGGCCTGGGACAGCTGCTCACACTTCTCTGAGAACTCTCCTGTTTCCTTTTATTCCCTCCCCCGCCCCCTCCCCTCCCCTCCTGAGACGCAGTGCTGGGTGGGGTACAGCGCCGGGTGGGGAGGGCACATGGGGCCAAGGAGGAGGGGCTGCCGTGCAAGTTCCTGGAAGCAGCCTGCTGTGTGACTTGTGACCGGGTGGCCCTGACCTCTGCCTTCCTGCTGAGTCCCAGCCCAGCCTCTGGCCCAGGGACCCTGAGGTGCACCAGGACAGCAGCCGCAGTCCACGTGTGGCTCTTGAGCACTTTGGGTTTTTTTTGTTTTTTTACATTGAAGTATAGTTGATTTACAATGTTGTGTCAGTTTCAGGTGTGCAGCAAAGTGATTCAGTGGTACATAAATATCTGTTCTTTTTCAGATTCTTTTCCATTATAGGTTATTACAAGATACTGAATATTGTTCAATGTGCTACACAGTAGGTCCTTGTTGTTTATCCATTTTATGCATAATAGTACGTATCCGTTACTCCCAAGCTCCTAATTTAACCTAAAGTAGAGCTCCTGGGTGTCTGGGGGTGTAGACATGATCGTTTACAGAGCGGAGTGACCACCAGGCAAGCCACCAGGCTCCTCGCCGCCACATCCAGGCAGCTGGGTCCTCCTGGAGCCCAGGGACAACAGAGGATTCCCAGTGTCTGTTTCTCTAAAGGGCGGAGTGTGCGCTCCGGGTCTTGCCCTGGACGGCCCTACGCGGGGCAGTTCCTGCCACGTGGGGCCTGAGCCGCAGCCAGACTCATAAGTGGGCCAAGTTCAGGGCGAACAACCAGACACGGAACGGAGGCAGATGCCTCATTCCTTCAGGAAATAACAAATTGCACCGTGCTCCCCCAGTTCCCAGCCCCGTGGACTCCTGGTAAGAAATGTAGGACCAAAGACTTCTTCAGAGGTTTAAAAATCCCCTAAATGTATAAGTAAAGCAACCAATCAAATGACATTTCCATCAAGGGACAGCATCCTTGGACTAGACCTATTTCTGATTCACCTTTTAGGTCAGTTGGGGCCATAATGACTCAAGCATGGTGAGGTGCGTCCCTGCATCTCCAAGGTCTGGTCACTGCAGACCCAGGAAAGTGCGCAGGGAACGTGGACCCTGGAGAGCCCGGTCCCCCTCTTCTTCCTCTTGCTCTGCCCTCCACCTCCTGTCTCGGGCACCACAGGGCAGGCCCTGGTGGAGGAGCAGTGGTGGGGAGGTACAGTCGTGCTTGGGGCATGGCCACAGGGCCCTGGGTCCCACCCAAGCCCACTTCAGTCCCTCCAGGATGACCTGCCCCCGAGAGGCTGGAGGGAGCAGTGGGATTTGCAAGGTGCAGCTTGATGCTGCTGGCCCTCCCGGCAGGAAACCTTCCATGGAAACGAGGAGGCCAGCATCTCACTGTCATCTTCCCACTCGTGGGCCCCTCAGCCCTCCCAGCCCCTCTCCCTTCTCTTTCTAACCAGCACGGCCGTGCAAAGGCTCAGCTTCCCTGGGCCTCTCCGGCCTTCGTGCACAGGAGGGAAAGACCAAGAGAGGCTGCAGGGCAGAGGCCTGGGCTACGAGCAACTGCCAGTGTCTGTGTCTATGGAACAAAGACAGGGCTGAGAAACACCACAGGGCCAAGAAACATCCACTTGTGTCCCTCCGTCCTGCTGGGCTGTACCAAGATTCACAGGAGGAGAAACCCTAGACTAACTGCCCAGGAGGGAGGGAGGGAGGGAGGGAGCAAGCAGGTGGGCCCAGGAGTCTCAGCTGCAGCTCTTGTCTCTAAAGTTCTAGAAAGAATAGTGCTGGGCTTTCCCTATGAAGAATTTCCTGCCAGTGTGAGCAGTGATAGGCAAATGATTTCTCGATGATGGACTGTTTTTTTGCTGTTTCCTAAAGCTAGAGCAGCGCTGAAGTTCACCAGGATGCCCCATCACCCCTCCATCTGAAAATAAGGTTTTCTCCCCGTTTTTCTTAAGAAAGACGATTGTTTAAAATTTCTCCTTTGATGTGACTATGTTAGCTCGAACTAAATGGCCCTCCCCCTGGGCCAGCCTCGGAGGAAGAGGTTAGACCCTCTGAAATGGCAATTAGCTCGTTAGCCTGTGGGACGTGTGTTTATTTGTACAGAAAGAGCCGCTTCTGCTCAATCTCAATGTGGCTCTGGGAAACAGCGAGGCTGCTTTTATTTTTAAACTTCAAAGTTTGTGTTGGAGATAAAGTTCTATTTTCCCCAAGAGATCCTAAGGGTTCTCCCAGGGTGAAGGGTCACACGGGTGTCAGACAATTGCTTGCATCCTTAGAGGTGCTGGGCAACCTCACGCTTTTGCGGGACTGGATTCTGAGCTGCTCCTTCCACAGGTCTGCATTTCAACCAGGATTCATTTCATCGTTCTGGTTGGTTTTTTTGTCCAGATGCACGCCATTTTCTGATCTGCTCTGTTGAGTCTAATGGGGATGATATAAAAAAGGGCACTAAAAGAAAAAAATTATTTTAGAAATAGAATAAACAGGTTGACAGGAGTTCCAAATGCTTGTTATTTGACTAATAGGCCCTTTGACTGATGTGACCCATACAGGGTGAAAGGCAAACGAGTAAGATGTGCTCCTTAAAAATCGAGATGGGAAAGTCACCTGCCAAGCTTGCTCAGACCGAGGGACGCTGCCCACTGAGGGCCTGCCCTCCTGTGGCCTGAAGTTGCCCTGGGAGGCCCCTGACCATTGCCACCTCCTTCCCGATCGCTCATGTGTGTGTGGGGAGACAGAGCCCCTCCCTCGGTAGAACCGGAGCCAAGGCCACTGGGTCAGCTGTGCTCAGTGGGGTTAGAACTTGGGGCGTTCTGCTCCACCTCTCCCCACTGCCCTTCCCATCACACAGCCCGTCCCCATCCTCGTGTCTAAGTCCTCGGGCCCACCCCCTCCCCAGTCCCTCCCCGGTCCCTCGTGGGGCCTGCTCAGCCCCAAGAGGCTATCAGCTCCCCTCCCCAAAGGAAGGCCGTGCAGGGGGGCTGCAGCTGCTGACAGCTGTGTCCTCCGGGGCTGACGATGGCCTGCAATTTCCCCACAGGCTGCAGGGGACCCTTCCCTCTGCTCCAGGCCCACCCCCACCCTGCGATTCTCCCCACCTAACAGACGAGAAAACAGGCTCCCGAGGGTCAAGGAATTGATCAAGTTCCCATAGTTTGAAAGAGGCAGATCCCAAACTCGAAGAGAGGCTTCGTAATGCTGAAGTTGCTGCTGTACCTTTGTACGAAGCACCTTGTACCTCGTGGATAACTTCATGCTGTCCGGACAGACCAGCCACCTAGGAGTTGTGCCTCAGCGATACTGAAGCACCAGCGAGTGTGGTCTTTCTCTCACGACCAGAGTGGCCCGTCCCTCCCCAGGGAGTTCCTGGCCTCTCCCTGGACTGACTCACCGTATGTGCAGTGAATTCTCCCACCCGGCATTTCCTTAACCCAGAGAGGGGCTTTGCAGGGGAGAGTCAGTGAGTCAGGGTAAGATCAGGGGCCTCTCTTGATTGCAGAGAAGAGCACACGGCAGGGCTCTGGTTGCCCCAGGCCCACCCTCGGCGGGACCCAGACAGCACTGCACAGTGGCTGCACAGTCTCTGTGCTGCTTGTTTGCAAGGAAAGGGCTCCTGTCTCTGCGGAGACCGAGCAGGTGACGACACGTGTTCTTGTTCCCATCACTGGTATCTCTTCCCGGAGAGCCAGGAAGAAAGTAATGATTAGCTTCGCCCCAGCTTTCCTTTCTTTGGCTGCTTTGGCAAAGATGCTTTAAATTTCCCTTTTGTTCCGCTTGAGGAAATCATTTCAGGAGGGAAGATTTCATCAGGACGAATGGATCAAGTCCTGTTTCCCGGTGATCCGAGCCTCCCCTCGGCCCCCGCCGGCCTCCTTCCAGTACACGTGTCCCAGGCAGCGGCTACAACGCACACTTTGTTCCAGGAGCCCCTGGCGGCA
The DNA here is from genome assembly GCF_965194805.1 of Balaenoptera borealis. Lineage (NCBI taxonomy): Eukaryota > Metazoa > Chordata > Mammalia > Artiodactyla > Balaenopteridae > Balaenoptera > Balaenoptera borealis. The sequence goes on from NC_138874.1 coordinate 27,154,079, forward strand.
GCTGGCTACAAAAAAGTTCCTGTGCTCCCCAGGCATGACCTTGACACCTGGCGTCTCTCCCAGGACCCCACTTTCGCCCACTCAGGCAGGATTCTGAGTTAATGAAATTGTAGTCCTTTGAACTGACTTGATAGCTCTCCTCTCCCAAGCTCAAATTACATTCACCACTCCCTGTGTCTAGATGGCTCCAGAGTTTTTATAAATAATCCGCTCCCAAATCCCCAGGAGGTAATTCACATTGTTGTTTTCCTAGACCGTGGCCCCAGCAGACAGTGGTAACACATCTGTGTTGACTGAGTGGACCCTGGACCGCGCACTGCACTGGGCATTTTGTCTTCATTTTCTCTGACATTCACAATGACCCAAAAGGTGTCCAATAAGAGCTCCATTTTTCTCATCAGGGGATCAAGGTTTTGTGCAAAGTTACTCAGCTAGAATTTGGCAAAAGCTGGACTTGAACCCACTGCTGTCTGATGGTAAAGGCTGTGAGGCTTCATGGGGTCCCCCCGAGGGACAGTCGTCCACGACTGCATGCTCACAACCATCCACGGACAGTTCCTGGGGACAGCATCTACACATGTCACACTTGACACATGAAATAAGCCAAGTCGGTGTGTATTCCTTCTTTTCAACTGGCATAAAGCTGCTTTGTGGCAGGGTAATCACAGGAACGAAGCTGGCCTCCTGTTGTCTTGACACACGATGCTTTTCTATCCGAAAACTGTTCTGTTCCTGAGCTAAAATACGTCATACCAGTGACTCCACCCTGACTCAAATATTGTGATTGTCACAGTGCCCAGTAGCAGAAAGAGAATTGAAATCTTTCCAACCTACCCGCCAGCCAGGACTTTCCCTTTAGAAAGTCAGAAGGGAAGTTCCTGTCCAGAGCCCCACCTCCAAGTGAAGTCTACAGTTATTATCATGATTTTCAATCAAGGGCCTTAAGAGTCAAGGTCAGTACTGAGGCAAATACACACCCACAAAAAGAAAATCAACCTGGAGTGTGACCCAGATATTCTGGATTTACTCACTACTTTTTGAAAAGCCAAGGGTCAGAGGACCATGTTGGGTGACGCCATGAGAATCACCGGCACATCCAGATGCTGGTAAGCTCTGCAGAACAATGTCCTGATTTCTTCTCCAACAATAGCAACGTGTGAAGAAAATGAAAGGAAATGAGGGGAGGTTGTACAGATTAAGAAAGACTTCAGGGACATCTCAGCCAGTCTCAACGTAAGGCTCTTTTTGAATCCCAAGTCAATCAAACGAAATTTTAAAAAGTAATAAGACAATTAGAGAAATGGCAACACTGGATATATAATGAGATTAAGGATTTAGATTAATTTTTTAAAGATGTGATGATAATGTTATTACAATTATACATTTTTGAAAACAGTCTTTATCTGATAGATGTATATGTTGGAATACACATGGTATTTGCTTCATGCTGATGTGAGTGAAAGCAGCAGAGATGAAACATTGATAATTGTTGAAGCCAGGTAATGGATACACTGGGTTATTGGACAATGTCTGTGACTTTGTATATGTTTTTATAATAACAAGTTAAAGAAACAAAAGGAAGCGAAGGCAGACCTCTCTGTGCTCCCTTCCTGAGAGGTGGCCTGAGAAGGTGGTGGAGAACTTGGACTCTGGATTCAACCGGAGGGCTCGGGCTTGCCCTGGTGCCCAGCCGGGAGCTGAATTGGATGGAGCCCCCGGGAGAGAAGGAACTAGTACATTCTGAGGGCAAAGAAGAGAGTAATGGGAAGGAATCTGCAGCAAAGTGGCAATCTATGAAAGGCGTTTTCACAAAGAGAGAATCAATACTTATTAGCTACAATTCATGTAGTTTTAGAACTAGGGCAGATAGCAATGTTCACAAACCTTCTACCAAAGGCACTGAGGCAAAATAACTAGAGGCTGATGCAGAAACACAGGGATAAAAAAAGGTGTGAAAATGCAAGAGAGATAATGGCTGGTGAGTGGGACCCAGTCCCCGAACGTGCCTGGACTCAGCTCCCAGATCTGCACTGCTCCCCACCCCCCCAGCTGCTCTGGGGTCGGGACGCAGGTGGGGCTGCCCGCCTGCCTGCCCGCTTGCCTGCTGGCAAGACCAGCTCTTCATGAAACAGGCTCAAGAACTGAGCTTGTCCAGGAGTCTCAGCAAAGCCGGACCACCTGGCAAGACCCGATGGCAAGAAAATGGAAAACCTGGCAGCAGCTGGGATCACAGAGCTGTTCTGGTCAGAGGGGGCGGCAGTGTGCCCTGGGGGCCAAGTGTCCAGGGGCCCTACTCCCCCTTCCCTCCGGCTGCCTCTGGCCCCGTACCCCCGAGCCGCCTTGGTGGTCCTCAAACTTCCCCTGACTGCAGGGCAGGGAGGGGTTAGACCCCCAGCGAGAGAGGACCTTTCTCCTTGGGTCTTCCAGGCAGGGACAAGGGCTAAAGACTAGACCTTCCTGGGTCCCTCTGGGCTGGTGTCAAGCACTCAGGGCCCAGATGAGCAACCCAGCTTGCTTCTTATTGGCTTGAGCTCTTGGGCAAATCATTCATTTTCCTCATTTGTAAAATGGGGGAAAATAATATTTGGGCTGTATGGGGTTAAGTAAAATGTCACTAAACTTAACATTACCTGCTTCTTTTTTTAATGTAGATACTAGAAAAATTTTAATTACATTGTGGCATTCAAAGGAACTCAAATTGGCTGCATTTACAAGGATAAATTGCCAAACATAATTTTGCAGAGAAAAGCAAGTCATAAAATGATAAATGAAGTGTGAAATTGTTCATTTAAGGTTTAAAACCGTGCAGAATAATAGTATCAGTGACTGCCTATGTGTAAAGTATACGTTTACAGTATAAAAACCATGTATAGGAAAGATTCAGAACTTCAGACAATCCATCTTGTTGGCACACTGACCACTGGGGCCCTTTTGACTTCATGTTCTTTTCAGCCCACCCTGAATGAGCGTTCTGCGGGACCCAGCTGGGGAAATGCTGACTTAAAAATGTAATGTCTGCTGATAGAATTAAGGGACAGCCCAACAGGCCAGAGAAGGAGATATTCTTAAAAGGATCTTTCTGGCTTTACTCTCACAAAACCAGGAAAAGGCAAAAGTAAAGAGAATTTTCTGGCATAGGTGTGAGGAAAGACCCTGGGAGCCCGGCTGTATGTATCTCAGCTCCCCCTTCAGAGGGAGAACTGGCCTTGTGGTAGAATCACAGCGCTCCTCACGTTGGGCAGGGGTGCCCCCAGGAAGCCCCCTTGGGCACAGAGTGGTGGGCACGCGTCTAGCCCGTGGCACCAAGCTGCTGGGGCCAAGGCCCCGTGCTGCCACTTGGGCAAGTTACTTACCTCGCTGGCCTTGACTTTCATCTGTAAAATGGGATGATAATGGTCACAGCTGAATGGGCTACCGTGAGGATGAAATGACGTGATATTAGTACAGGACTGAGTTACTCCCTGGGATGTAAAAAGCACTCTGCAAGTGTTTGTTCAATAAAAGAAACTAAAATAGAATCGTGCCCCATGGACGCCTATGCTTTTTTCTTAATCAGCAGCTCAGACCAGCATCCCAGCTTCGTCCTTAGATGCCCTCGGAGTTCTCACAGATGTCCGCGGCCACTGCTGAGAATGCCCCGGACAGACTTGGCCTTGGTGCAGGCAGAGACGGGGCGTTCGGCCTCTGACACCGGCTTGGCTTACATGCTCCCTGAACCGGCTGCTGGAATAGGGCCATTCTCTGAATGCCTGTCTGTCCCGGGCAGGGCGGGCCTGCAGGGTGTGTGAAGGTCAGGCTGCACCCATGGGAAGGTCACCTTCCGCACTTTCCCTGGCTCTCCCCCATCTGTCTCTAGAACCTTCTTTCATTCCTCCTCGGGGTTATCACTAAACAAGGTCTGGCTGACGCACAGGGGCACCCACGGGTGAAACAGCCTGAGAGCATGTGAAAGGGGTTTCAGAGCTTTGTTTTCTCTTTCACGTTTTCTAAAGTTACTGAATGAGGCACTTACTTCAAAGCAACGGAGCAAATTCTAGCTTTTTTTTTTTTTTTTTTTCATTTTCCTTCATGAGGCAGGAAGACTCTAGGTGGTAGTCATGGCTTGATCTTCTTAAGAGACTTTGCCCTTTTGCTCGTGAGTTAACTGTAGTCAAATCTTACTAACTTTTACTTAAATAATTTGAAATTTTGTATTTCATACAGGGCCTGGATTGACATTTCTGTTCCTTGATAAACCGTATGTTGGTGGATATCCCTGGAACAGTGACAAGTCTCAAATTTAGGGTCCACAGTGGATGGGTTCAGCTCATGGTTATAGCAACAAGTTTCCCCAGCAAGGTCGCTAGTTTTTTAATTTTAGTTGGCTCACCTGTAAAGTGGAAATGATAGTAGAGGTACATACTCCGCAAAGCTGTAAGGATTCAGTGAGATAGTGAAAGCAAACAACTTTTGTAAACGGCAAAGTTATGCAAAAAAGAATAGCCATTGTTTAAAAATAGTGCGTATTAGGAGCACAAATAGGATTGGGAGAAATAAAATATTTAACCTATTTTTCAATAAGTACTCCATCTTCTGGCGATTATCAACCTCTTCTTTTTAATCTATTATTACCAGTTTCCTAATGATCTCTATTTGGAATCACTTCCTTAATAGTACAAAATTATATTTTGTTACCATAGCCACTTCTTTTATAAAACGTCTCGTCTGCTGGAATATGTCCTCTGCTATGATGAGTACAATTAAGGAAGTCAGCACGTGCTCATTTATAAATGGAGAGATCGGGATGGGCTACCTAATTTGCAGACAGAAACGCAAAATGAAAATGTGGGTCCCTTGTTCAAAAAATGTTAAGGGTTTCAAGATGGCGACATCAGAGCATCAAACCAAAAGTGGGGCCCTTCGAAGCCCAGTGTGCTGGGATATGGTGGGGATGCAGGAAAGTCCTAGGCTGAGGGCAAGGAGGTGGGAAAGGGACCCCTATGCTCAGCTCTTTTCAGTAGCTGGAAGGAATTCACCCACTTCTAATGCCCAGTTCAGATTCTTATGATATTGAAGACATTAGAAGCAGATCTACTGATATGACAAACATGTATTGGGTTTGCTCTGTGCAAAATTCTGAGCCAGGCCCTCAAGCAGTTGGGGAAGAAAGACAAGCAGTCAGAAAGAGGAAGATGCAATAAAAAAAAAAAAAAGGTAGAAAATAAGGTCTATGGGAATCCTTCAGAGGGAGTAATGAATTCTGATGTGGAGAAACAAGGAAGGAAGACTTCCTGGAAGAGGGAGCCTTTGAGGTCACCCCAGAACCTGGGTAGGACTTGAACAAAGTCCCATCCGTCCCAACGCATGAGGCAAGCAAACCCTTGTGAACCGCTGCTTCCTCGGGTCCTTGTTATTCTGGGTGAGTCCCAGAGGCCCGGCCAGGAGTCCTGTGTGTGGAAAGGGGACCTGATGGGCCAGCCAGGTTGGAGCAGACAACTTCTGGAGAGGAAGGTTTATTTCTTTGGGCTTTATGAAGTGTTTATAAGAAAAAGATGTTAGTTTGTGAGGTCCCAAGAAATCACTCACCATGGGTTTAAAAGATAAATTGTATTTTTAAAAGGTTTTCTGGATGGTGCATGAAGATGCAAGCTAGCAGCTCACCTGCTGCAAAGGGAAGCCCTATAAATGCGAGGACCTCCACCCCAGCTTGAAGCTCCCACCCCAGCTTCCTGCAGAAGGCCTGCCTTGACTGCATCTGCCACAGACCCTCAGCCTCGGGAGGGAGGACCGTGGCACACGCACTGTTGGTGTTTTCCTTCCAGCAGGTTCTTTCCTCCCCTTCCCTGCTCCCACCTCCCTCTCCCTCCCCCTCTACTGAGCCACACTATCTAAATCCTACTTAAGATAAACAGGAAAAGGGATTTCAGAGTTCGAATGGAAAAGCCCTTGAAACTTTCAACTGCGTGTATAGGAAACCAACAAAAGGTGCAGAGATTTCTAAGAACTGAATGTGGGATGATATTTGCAAACAAATCGTGTGGATTTATGAATCACCGGAAGCACCTCTGTGGATTGCTGGGGGAATCCTCCTACCATGACGCATAAAGAAGGACAGTGTTTAATGTCTTAAAATGTTACATTTTCCACATGAGATTAAAATCTGGGAAGGTAAATTTGGGAGGGTGTAGGTGTTACTGAGTCCAAGCTCTCTCTGCTTGCTGACAGGCCAGGTGCTGAGGCAAGGAATACGACTTTATTCAGACAGCTGGCAGACCGAGAAGATGGCAGACTAGTGTCTCAAAATAACCATCTTATCGGGGTCTGGATGCCAGTTTCTTCTATGGAATCAGAGAGGAAAGTAAAGTAAAAAGGCAGAATAGAGAGGGACAGGTAGGGAGGATGTAAAGTAAAAAGGGCCATCAGTCTTGCAAAACATCTCCAGGAATGACCACCCTCTGGGAGGGGATGTGTTAGTAGTATCTTCTTTCTTGCAGCCATCCACAGGTGGACAGGGTTCCCCGAGGCAGGCCATTCTGTATGATTATAATAACAAAAGCAACAGAGAGCAAAGGCTAAAGTCCAGACACAGATCCAACGTGGAGTCAAAATTGGCAATTCCCTGTTACATAGGTGGTGAGAATGGGGGTAGAGATAAGAAATTGACCATAAGGAAATGGATGCTCAAAGGGAACCTCAGACGACTTTGAAGCGTCCCTGATGCTCCCAGGACCGGACTCTGTGATGCTCCAAGCTTTGCCAGCCTCCACCCCAACATTCCCGCTGGTGGTGTGGGTGCCTCCCCCCACGGCTAAGAGCCCTGCAAGGCTCTGCTAAGGCTTCTGGTCTGAGAGGGGGCGGGGCTTGAGGGGGCGGGGCTTGAGGGGGTGGGCGGGAAGCTCTGCTGTGAAGGTGGGAGACCAGGCCCCCAGGATCACCTGTTATAAACAGAGCCGCTCAGTGACGTTCCAAAGGCCACCAGCCAGCAAGGAAGTCGAATCCGGTTCTGCTGCCCAACTTTTCAGCTGAAGGACTTTCACTTGGACTGAGGTCTATGGGACCATAGGGAATTCTTCAAGTGCTTGTGGGCTTCAAGAACAGAAGAATTTTCAAGGCATGACTGATCAGCGCTTCTGAGATTCTTCCCATTCCTGGTGTCTTTGTACCCCATCCCTTTGAGACAGGAAGGGGGCAGGGCACAACCTTTAAAAGAATGACGAAGCCGTTGAGGACACGACATAAACTGGTTAGAACCAACTAGGTCCAAGACGGTGGACAATTGACTTCCAGTGGACCCTGAGTCTCATTATACACACATTGTAACACATTAGCATCTAAATGACACACCCACAGGAGCCATGAATGGTCCAAGGCTGACCATAAAAGGCCAAAATGTGGGCGGTGGCCCAATTCCTGGATATCCCCACCCTTTCCACAAAATAGTTGGAATAATCCTCCCATTCATTAGCCTATAAAATTACCCAGCCCATAAAAACTAACCACCCCAGGCTTTCCTGGTGGTGCAGCGGTTAAGAATCTGCCTGCCAATGCAGGGGACACAGGTTCGATCCCTGGTCCTTGGAAGATCCCACATGCCGCGGAGCAACTAAGCTCATGAGCCACAACTGCTGAGCCTGTGTGCCACAACTAATGAAGCCCGTGCGCCTAGAGCCCGTGCTCCACAACAAGAGAAGCCACCGCAATGAGAAGCCCGTGCACCGCAATGAAGAGTAGCCCCCGCTGGCCACAACTAGAGAAAAGCCTGCACGTAGCAATGAAGACACAATGCAGCCAAAAAATGAAATAAATAAATTTATATATATAAAAAAATAACCACCCCATATTTTGGGGCCACTCACCTTCTGAGATGGCCCACACTCTGTCTATGGAGTGTGTATCTCCCTGAATAAACCTTCTTTCACTTTACTATGTCTCGCTCTTGAATTCTTTCCTGCGAGAAGCCAAGAACCCACACTCAGTGGCCGTCCCAGGGACTCGCCTGAGACCTGGGATGTGACCATCCCCTCGTGCCCCACTTTCTTTCCTGCAACACCTTCAGAAGCTGTAGGATCAGATCTACTTTGAAATCCTGTGTAGAGTTGGCCTGGTTTCTCCTCCAGCCTCTTATACCATCTCAAGGGCCCCCAGGCTGGAAGCAAAGGACAGTCGCCATCAATCCCACCTGAACCAATCCAGTAGCTGCTCCTTAAACATGGCCTGATGCTTTGTGAGTTTCTCCTGATGTAAATGCCAAGGCTTCCGTGAACCTGGAGTGCATGGTGGGGCAGCTCCCCGGATCCCACTCACGTCGTCCAGACTCAGCTCAGAGAGGAGAGCTAGACCCCTTCCAGGCATCCTCACCTGCAAGCAGCGCTACTCACAGCACAGGCCGAGGCCATTCACTAGGCTCCTTACCCCCCAAACTAGACGTTACAGAGCCCCAGAGCCCCCTGACAACAGACAACCCCAGAGACGCAGAACCATACGGTGAACGAGCAGGAGGCCGAGGAAAGCCTAGGAGGTGCTCATGTTCATCTGCGCACTGACCACGGCCTCTGATGGACCCCCAGGGTGACTGCTCAGGGCCAGGGCTCCCCAGGTCGGGGCCCCAAAGGATGAAGAGGCCAAGGAGCCCGTGGGGGGCAGCAACACTTCAGCCCCAGCTCAGTCCTACCTTTTGCCAGACATTCCTCCCCGGGGATGTGCAGCCATTCATCAGAGGCCACAGACCGTAACTCGCCCACACATCCCATAGGTACAGCCACAGACGGAATGGACCAGGCTGGCATCCCCAGCTGCCCAACGGCCAGAGCCAACTCTGAGTATCTGATTTGAGGGTTGCACCAAATCCTGGGTTAGTCTGTCCCTGAGTTGAATCAATCCTGTGCATGACCTGAGTGGGAAAGTGAGTTCCCTCTTCAGGGGGAAAGGGGTGGGCTGAGGGAATCAAGCCCACAGAATGTGACCTGGGAAGAGGAGGAGGGTTTCTGTTGGGTCTTAGAGTGAAAGTCTCTATCTTCCCATCTCCTAATCTATCTACTCCCTGCCTATGTGAATTTGACGAAGTATCTTAGTTTCTCTGGACCTCAGTATACTCACCTGTAAAGTGGGGACAGGAACCGTCTCCCACAGGGTCATTGCAAGGATCACGTAAGGTCATGTGGACATGCTTCGTGCTTCAGGTATTAGAGTCTGGGACGTCTGGAGCAGACCATTGCTAGCCTGGCACAGAAGGCCACTGTCTCCCAGCCCAGCCTTGTCCCTCGCATCTCTCGTCCCTCCCTCCTGGCTTCTGCTCTCCCAGTGCCTCAAGCGCCATGGCCACGCTCACTTCTCCAACCCTATCCTGTAACTTCCCTTCTTGGTGGGCATGCATCCCGCCCCCACCACCCAATGCTCTCTCTGTCTCCCCAGTGAGCTTTTATCGAAGCCCCTCCCGGCACATCGCTGCACGGGCCTAGGTCTTGCGCCGTCGTTGGTTTGGTCCAGGCATCTTGCTCTCCTCCTCTCGGCCCACCTCTTCCTTGAACAGCAGGCAGGCTGGTCACAGATCCTCAGTCAAAAGCAAGGACCTCGAGCCTCCTCTGCGTGGACCCCTGATCGTGGGTAGAAAGAAAGCTTGGCTACGGCCTGCGGTGAGGGGAGAGTCAAGGGAAATCAGAGATGCCTTGTCAGAGCCAAAAGGAGCCCCCGAGGCTGTGTCGGCCGTTGCGTTGGTTGATCTGCTCACTGAGTGATGGGCGTCTGCTGTCGGGTGGACGTGGACCCACCCAGCCCTGCTGCAGAAGAAGGAGCAGGTGAGGAAATGAACAGCACAGGTGAGAATGCTGCCTGGAGGGAGGGACGGACAGCGAGGTGCTGAGACAGTGGGCGGAGCCTCCAGGAGGCGGGGAGGGGAGGGGCTCACCAGGAAGTGATGGGGAGGCCTCCCAGGGAGCCTCTGGAAACTTTGCATCCCTTTGCGGTCAAACCATTTGGGCAGCCCTATTTGTTCCTCAGAGCCTGGGCTCCTGGGGGTGTGATCTCGGCCCTTGTGAAGTTTCAGAGGTCTGCAGACGTTCGATTTGCTTTCTTTTTTTTTCTTTTAGATTATAAAATATTTTTTAAAATATTTCAACTAGACAGAAAAGTATAGAGAATAAGATAGCAAGTATTCATGTATTCATCAAATAGATTTTATAAATGCGACTTCAGAAAATTTTAAAGATTTAAATGTACAGATCCAGATACATACACACACATGAATATGCATATATATATGTATATATACATATATTCGATATGTATTTTAATTATGAAAAGTCACACACACCCAGGTAAGCTGTACTATACAAAATGATACATATTCACCAGATTGTCTCTGTGCCAACCTCCAAATAAAGCCGCCCTCACCCTCTCTGTGCATTTCCTTATTCTTCCTTCCCATGAGCAATGTTGGGACGTCTGTAGCTCTATGTGTTGCCACTGACCAAGGTGAAAGACAGGGGTCCATGGACACCAGGTCCAGATCTCTGGGGAGTCCAAGTTGGTGCTGTTATTCCGTCCCTGGGACCTCGCTTCACCTCCTCTCTGGGCCTCGGTTTCTTCATCTGTAAAATAGGTGCTAATCGTACCTACCTCAGTAGCACAGCTGAGAGGGTTGAATGAGCTAATTCACGCAGAACTGAGAGCAGTGCCAGCCAGTGGTGGGGCCCGGGCAGCGGTGGCTATGATTACTGTTCAGTGTCGTTAACTGTGTCTGCTGAGTCTGTGATCTCGTCAAGGCATGACTGTGGGTTTTGTGGTTATTGTGAGTTTTGCATGATTTTGGTTCTACCTGTATATTTATAAATACTTTTTTTTTCAGGCAGAGGGGATCAGTGACTCAAAAACTGGAACTTGACTACTTGTTAAAAATGAAAAAAAAATTGTTTTTAAATGAAGAAGTTTTAAAAGAGCATTATGGTATTTGCAAAAAGATTAGCTAGGCTGACGGTAAAATGACGCTATGCCAGTCTCCCGGTCAATTTTTCACCCAGTTCCTCCCCCTGACAAGCCTGCAGGACAGACCCTAAAGGGGTGCAAACAGCCCCTCCAAGCCCAGGTGTGACGTCGTAATTACCTGTTAGCAGGGCTCAGTCTGGCTGTGGCAGACACCCTCCCACACCCTTGGTGTGCTTGTGCTGTTGCTGTCCCTGCCAAATTAAGGCATCTTTTGAAAATAAAACAGAGTAAACATGAAAACAGGACTTCCATCTGATTTCAGTGCAAATCGAATGTTACCGAAAAAATATATCAATAAGAAGAAAAATGAAATGAGAACATAAAATACACGGATAGGGGTGTGCAGCAGACGTGCCTTCTATCACACATAAGAAAGTGAAATTAGAAAATATGGGAGGAAACGCTTCCTTATTTGGGGACACTTGACATAAGTATCAAATGAGCAGGCTTTGGGAAACGCCGCCATCTGGTAACAGAGCCCAGAGACAGACCCCGGGGAGTTTTGCCCTGACTCGAGGGCTCGGTTCAAAGTCTGAGAGCGGGGGCACCCTGGCGTTTGCTGGGTCAGGGTGCTCAGGCTCTGGGTTTCTTCATTTCACTTATTTTTGCAAAACGCATTGACATAGCTGAGCAAGATTTGTCTTACGTAAAATCTGACGCATTCTCAACTGCCAAAAAGAAAGTTTTTAAATACACTCTCAAGTAAGTTAGAAAAAAAGGCTGGGCAGCCCCAGGAGGAGTAACCAAACAGCCGTCTTGTATTTTGTTGGCTCTGGGTGCACGTTTTTCATGGTTAAGGCGTGCTAAGGGGGCTTGCACGTCAGGATCACCACACTGGTCACTGCTGGCTGGTCGCTGTCATTGCCACCCTTGCAATGAAGCAAGGGAAGGGTGTCCTGGGGACAAGACAGGGCGTGCTTTTGTCCACTCTCAGGTGGCTCAGAAGACGTTCTGCTGGATCTAACTTTGTGAAGCTTCATAAACATCTTAACCAATCTTATTCCACGTATATTTTTTGTTTTATGAAAGAAATTTGTGATTTTTAAATTTTAAAATATGTTTAAAAGAATGCTTCTAATAATTATGAAATGAAATTGTAAGATACAAGGAAGCATTGAATCTTTGTCTGGCAGTGTTTTTCCTTTCTTAGTGGTGCTGAAGATAATGGTGTCAGTCCAGGTACCTGGGATTTGATGGAATAAGGTTAAGTTGTGCAGATAAGCACTAAGGTAGGATCTTTCCACCTGGTACTGAATAATACTATAGAAATTGTCCATTTTTATATCCAGAGAAAATTATGGTTTGAAAGGATACATGCACCCCTACGTTCATAGCAGCACTATTCACAATAGCCAAGACATGAAACGACCTAAATGTCCATTGACAGAGGAATGGATAAAGAAGGTGTGGTACATATATACAATGGAATATTACTCAGCCATAAAAAAGAATGAAATAATGCCATTTGCAGCAACATGGATGGACCTAAAGATTATCATACTAAGTGAAGTAAGTCAGAGAAAGACAAATATCATATGATATCGCTTATATGTGGAATCTACAAAAATGATACAAATGAACTTATTTGCAAAACAGAAACAGACTCACAGACTTAGAAAACAAACTTATGGTTACCAAAGGGGAAAGGTTGGGGGGAGGGATAAATTGGAAGTTTGGGATGAACATATACCGACTACTATATTTAAAACAGATAAACAGGGACTTCCCTGGTGGTCCAGTGGTGAAGAATTGCCTTCCAGTGCAGGGGACGTGGGTTCGATCCCTGGTTGGGGAACTAAGATCCCACATGCTGCGGGGCAACTAAGCCCGCGCCACAACTACAGAGCCCATGCGCTCTGGAACCCACATGCTACAACTAGAGAGAGAAAACCCGAATGTCACAACTAGAAAGAAGCCCACGTGCTGCAACAAAGAGCCCGCACACCACAATGAAAGATCCCACATGCCGCAACTAAGACCCAACACAGCCAAAAAAAACAAAGAAAATAAATAAATATAAAAAAATAAAATAAAAAACAGATAACCAACAAAGACCTACTGTATAGCACAAGGAACTCTGTTCAATATCCTGTAATAACCTAAATGGGAAAAGAATTTGAAAAAGAAGAGCTATATGTATATGTATAACTAAATCATTTTGCTGTACACCTGAAACTAACACAACATTGTAAATCAACTATACTCCAATAAAAAATAAAAATAAAAAGAAGAAATTGTCAATTTTACTAACAATTATTTGTAATGGTATGTAAGAAATTGCCTTTTCATAATAAAGTTTCAGGTCTATCTCTTGAGAAGATCCAAATTCTGGTAGGAATATTTAAATGAGACACAAAATTACTATATACTATATACGTGTGTGTGTGTGTGTGTGTGTGTGTGTATACAGCTGACTCTTGAGCAACACAGGTTGTAACTGTGCTGGTCCACTTACGCACAGAGTTTTTTCAATAGTAAGTTCTAGAATACAACACAGTCCGTGGTTGTTTGAATGCACCTGTGGAACCACGGATACCCAGGGCCGACTGTTAGGTGCAGATTTTCCAGTGTGTTGAGAGTGGACGTCCCACACTGCATTGTTCAAGGGTCAACTGTATATATGATATATATATTTTTACTGATGTAGAAACTCTACCCAGCTAAATACTGCCAGATATAACATGGTTGCTTCAATCTTCATGTTTCACTGATATTTTTAATGAAAGGAACAAATTCCCTTCGGGCGGTGAGTGTTACAGCATTGTGATGATTACAACTGCAGTAGAATTGCTGGCAATGAAAAAAAAGTTTGAACTCAGTCTGAAAAATTAAATAAATTTGACTGATTTAAAACTTTGCCTCACTATTTCCCCGAGATGGCCATTGAGATAATCTAAGATTCTGTTTTTTTCAAATGACATTGACATCAAAATGTTTCAAAGATGTAGTAGGACAATGTTTTTTCAAGAAATGGAAAAACATCCTTTGATTTCCTTCAGATTGTATACTTACTAATTGATGATTTGAAACAATCTTGTAGAGCTGTTTTTCAGTTAGTGATTTGACTTTGGAATGAAAATATTCTACTGTCACTCTCTAGAACATCTATATCAGGGGTTAGCAAACTTCAGGCCAAATCAGGTTCACCACCTGGTTTTGTATGGCCTGTTAGCTATGAGTGGTTGCTCCATTTAAAAAAAAAAAGTTTATTTATTTGGTTGAGCCGTGTCTTAGTTGCAGCACGTGGGCTCCTTAGTTGCAGCTCCAGGGGTCCTTAGTTGTGGCATGCATGTGGGATCTAATTCCCTGACCAGGGATCGAACCTGGGTCCCCTGCATTGGGAACGTGGAGTCTTATCCAGTGCACCACCAGGAAGTCCCAGGCTTCTCCATTTTTAAATGATTGAAAAGAAATGAAGAAGAATATTTTGTGACCTGAAAATTATATGAAATGAGCATTTCTTTGTCCATAGAATAAGTTGTATTGGAACACAGCCAGGCTGAGTTGTTTACACATGGTCTGTGGCTGATTTTGAGAGAGAGGGCAGAGACCGCAAGGCCCACAAAGTCTAAAATATTTACTTGGCCCTTTACAGAGACAGTTTACTTACCCCTGATCTGGATGACGTTGATGAAAGCCTCCTGAGGTTGCAAAGTGAATTATTTAAAAACTCACTCAGAATGCTGAGTGAGCTGGACATTTCTCAACCCTCTGCGAAGAAAAACAACACATAGGAATAAATCAGTTGGTAGAGCAGTTATTAGTATTTCAAAGTTCTTATTAAATAAAATAAGCCTTGGGATATTTGTGGATTTTATCTGTAATTAATAAATGTTATAAATTTAAAAAAATTAATTAATTAATTTATTTTTCGCTGTGTTGGGTCTTCTTTGCTGTGCACGGGCTTTCTCTAGTTGCAGCGAGCTGGGGCTACTCTTTGTTGCGGTGTGTGGGCTTCTCACTGTGGTGGCTTCTCTTGTTACAGAGTATGGGCTCTAGGCGCATGGGCTTCAGTAGTTGTGGCTCTTGGGCTCTAGAGCGCAGGCTCAGTAGTTGTGGTGCAGGGGCTTAGTTGCTTCGTGGCATGAGAGATCTTCCTGGACTAGGACTTGAACCCGTGTCCCCTGTATTTGGCAGGCGGATTCTTAACCACTGAGCCACCAGAGACGTCCCAACAAATGTTATAAATTTGAGGTAGCATAAATGTATGCCATTAAAACACCAATTTGTGGTTTTACGTTTGGGGCTTTGGCATAAGATTTTATTGAGAAATGGAATCCATCCCTGAAAAATGTGAGATTCTCTGGAACATAAGAAGTAGGAGTTAAGGAAGTCCCCTTTCTCATGGCTGATTTCAAATGTCACCTTCAGGTGGCTGCCGACCACCTTGGTTCCCAATGCCCCCTTCTGCTCTGGGTGGGCAGTGGCCTTGGATTTCTCAGTCATTCTTAGAAATCTTTCCTCCTTTGGGTCTTCTCACTGAGGCTTCCAATTCCAGAGGACAAGTGAAATGTCTACGCTTTGTTTCTTAGCTGAGAGAGAGTGACAATATATTTGAACTTTTACATTTTTCCTAATTTTGAGTTAGGCTGTGGAGACAGCATTAAGAGCTGGCGTTAGTCTCATGATATTACACTGACCAGGGATTTACAGGCAAGAAGCATTTTTGCATAAAGGATCTCAGCTGAGTTAAGAAGATCTGGTCATAATTCTGCAGGTGAGATCAGCGGCTTGGCCAGAGCTCAGGTAACTCGTAAGTGCTCCCTGGAATCAGGACCTGACTGTGTGGTTCCCAGTTTGGTGTCCATAATTGGCCTTTCAGCTCAAGAACTGGAGTCAGGCAAGGCTGGCTGGGAGGGGCCAGTGTAGGAAAATAGGCCATGAGAGGCGGGCCCAGTGGTCAGCCGGTGTGTTGGTTGATTAAGGGACAGAAGCAGTGGTCTGCGTACCAAGGGACATCCTGGGCATCCAAGGACATCATATGTGTGTTCTCATTCAGTCCCAAGGCAGCCCTGTGGAACGGGCTCTAAATCCCCGTCCTATAGACGTGGAAATGGGAGCTTTGTGAGTCTGGTATTCTGCCCGAGGTCATGCTGCTGGGAGCCCTGATTTAAGCCCAATTGTCTGGTGTTGGGTCTGCATCCCCTGCCATGAGCCCCCCTGTTGTCCTGCCACATACGCCTCCATGTACAGGGCTGACTCACGTGAAACCAGGGGGAAGGGCCAGTGTCCCATTGGGGAAGCTGACAGTGGGTGACATTCTGCAGGACAAGGAAGTCCCGGCAGAGAGGAGACGGGACGTCTTCCAGTCGATGAAGCAGCGTGAAGTGGAGGGAGTAGCTGTGCTCCCGAGAGCCAGTGTCAGGGAGACGGCACCCTAGCCCCCCAGCACCAAGGAGGCCAGAGGAGCTGCCGGCCTCCTGCTTCGGGGACGCCCAGCTGCACCGGCTCCTGCCCCCACCCCCAAGGACCTGAGGAGAGGGCTGGAAACCTGCCACAACGTTCCATCCCCGGTTCCAGAGCCTTGGAAGACAAGAGCTTCTCCTCCTTCTTCCCAGGCCCATCCTGACCCCACAGCTGCTCCCTGAATCAGGAGAGAAGACGAGGCTTTTCTGCCTAAACGGGATGGCGTGGGTTTTTCAGCATCCCCGCTTCCCGCTGGCACACTGGGCAAGTCCTTGTCTGCTGTGTGATCTCGGGCCTCTTAGAAGCCCCTGTAATTCTCTGGGTGTCCTCAGCTGTAAAACAGGATGAGAATGCGCATCTGAAGGGCTCGTGTGAGGATGAATGGAGGTAACGTGTATATAGTCTATAGTCACGGGGCAGACACGCGGGAAGCATGGAGTCCTTGTTAGTCACACGTACACACACACACTCCCACACAGAGACTCACATACACACACCTTGTGCACACTCACACAGACACAGACACACACTCTCACACACACTCACACACACATACACACACGCTCTCACACACACACTTGTGCACACACATACTCACACACTCACATACACTCACACACATACACACTGAAACACATACACACACACATACACACACTCCCACACAGAGACTCACATACACACACTTGTGCACACTCACACAGACACATACACTCACACACTGAAACACATACAGACTCACACACACATGCACACACACTCTCACACACACTCACACACACATACACTCATATACATACACACTGAAACACATACACACGCATACACTCACACACATATATACACACTGAAACACATACACACTCACACACACACATACACTCACACACATACATACACACTGAAACTCATACACATTCACACACACATACACACACTCCCACATACAGACTCACACACACACTTATGCATGCACTCACACACACACACTCACACTCACACACATACACTCCCACTCCCACATACAGGCTCACACACACATACACTCACACACATACACACTGAAACACATACTCACACACATACACATGGACACAAACACACCCACACCCACTCACACACACACTCTCACACACCCATACACACTCACACACATCACACATACTCACACTCAGGTTGATCCTGTCTGTCCCCCCGGCGTGTGCACCAGGACGTTCTGGGAGAATTCTGAAAGTAAAACATGGGGCGAGTGCCCAGGACAGGACATGGGTGGGGAGGGTCTCAGGACGCCCCATCAGAGGGTCTGAAGGGACCGGATGAAGCTAAAACAGAGGGAACATGAAGGACAGAGGGAACTCTGTCCTGGAATTGTAGGAATCTGCTCACAGTGTCTTGTTTCCCTGGACTTTGGGACCGAGCAGAAGTGCCCATGTGGACGAGCGACCGTGCACGTCTCCTATCAACTCCCTGCTCCCCCGCTAGGGGCACTGGGACTTCCAAGGGGCTGGCGAGAGCTCCCAACAGCTGTCTGTTCACAGGTCATTTTCCTCTGGAACGTGCACAGCTGTGGAATAAGGAGCCATCACAGTGTGTCTCGGGGACAGCAGGGGAGAGAGCGAGGGCTCCCGGCCTCCCCCGGGCCTTCCTTATCTCCCGGTACAGCGAGAGCCGCGAGGATGCTGAGGACTCGGGGCTGCCGACGCGCTCGCTCATCCCTGATGCAACACTCGGGTCCAGAACTTCGGAAGAAACGAACACGTGTGCCCATGACAGCCCCACGGCCTTCTCTGCATGCTTCTACGACACTATTAGGGCCTGCGAAACCCTGACGGGGGACATCACCCTCGTGCGGACGCCTGAGGTTCACTAAAAGCCTCGGCCGTGGTCCCTCCAGCAGGTGTTGCCGTACTGTCATCAAGCACGGTGCCCGGAGCGGGGGTCTGTCGTCTGAAATATCTGCTGACACGCAGGCCGTGAGGGCTGGGGCTAGAGGAAGAGTGCCCGTCAGCTGGCAAGCTGACCAGCTTCCTGCGTCGCTGCAGCAAAGCAGGCTCCGTGCCAGACTCGAGGCACACGGCTCCTGCCTCAGGCCGCGGAGGCCCTAGGAAGGCTCCCGTCTGATGTGGGGTTGCCGTGGAGCCGCGCTGGAGGTGAGGGGGGCCCTGAAGGGCCCCCCACCTCGGCGTCTGTCACGGTTACAATGGCTGCAGCCAGCGCGTCGCCTCCAGAGTGCAGCCCGGGCCCGGGGCTGCTGGCGGTCCATGCATCTTGGCTGACAGACAGCCTCCACCGCCTGACTTACTGGCCACAGAAGCTAGGGAGCCCCTGCCGTGCCCCAGGGGACAATAAGCCGAGACGGATGGTCTGGAGGGGAGTGACACTGTCTCCTCCGGGCTGTCCCCTTCCCAGCTGTGCCGTCGTCGAAGCTGCAGGACAGAGCGAGTGGCCGGGCAGGCAGCCGGGCACCAGGGACTGGGGGTCTCCTCCTCCCTCCCGCTCTCCCTCCCTCCCTCCCATTCCTAAGCAGGATGGACAAAGGGAGACACCCCATGGGGTTGGATTATTGGCCTCCTGTTTCACACTGGCCCAGTGGGGGCCTGGGCTAAAGTTTCATAGTCAGCAGATGTGCGTCTAATTATTTATTAGAACTTCTCTCCGTGAAAATCGGTTCTTGAGATGAGACAGCCCAGTCTTCCACTGACGAATCAGACCCACAGAGGGAGGGAGGAAGGAAGGGCAAGGCAGACACCCCCGTCTCCGCTTCTTTGTGTAACTTGTAGAAAGTCACGGATGTAAGCACAGAGCCAGCAGAAGGGCACTGGCTGCTGAAATGGCCTAAGTGGTCATGGGCTGAGCTGTGTTCTCCCCAAATTCATATGTTGAAGCTGTAACCCCCAGCACCTCAGAACGTGACTGTGTTCAGAGACAGTGCTTTTTTTTTTTTTTTAGAGATTGGAGTTTATTTATTTATTTATTTATTTATTTATTATTTTTGGCTGTATTGGGTCTTCGTTTCCGTGCGAGGGCTTTCTCTAGTTGTGGCAAGCGGGGGCCACTCTTCATCGCGGTGCGCGGGCCTCTCACTATCGCGGCCTCTCTTGTTGCGGAGCACAGGCTCCAGACGCGCAGGCTCAGTAACTGTGGCTCACGGGCCTAGTTGCTCCGTGGCATGTGGGATCTTCCCAGACCAGGGCTCGACCCCCAGCCTGTCCTTTTAAACACACACTGCATCACTTCTGCTCATATCCTTTTTGCCCAAATTTCGTCCAACGTCCACACCTCATTGCAAGGGAGGCTGAGACATGTGATCTCTATGAGGGCAGCTCATGCCCAAGAGAAAGAGGGGTGACTATTGAAGGGGGTGGCGGTTTACAGTCCCTGTCACATGCCCAGGAAGGAGCTGGCCAGTACAGCAACCCCAGACTTTGAAGTCCCTGCAGTCATCCCCACACATACAGAGGAGACTTCCATAATAGACCAAAAAAGCAAAGGGAAAGAGAGGGGTGGCTTTTAGAAAACTGAAGGAGATGGTCAAGGATTTTTTTGAGTGAAACTTCTCAAAAATACGTACTGCTCTTAGATATATTTTTTTCCTACCATGAAACTTTCATGTCTCACTACAATCCAGGACATTCACAGGATCACAGCCTTTTAAAATTTTATCCTTTTTGGATTGAACTCTTATGTTTTGGATCTTAGTCCAGAGGTGATTTTTTTTTTTTAAGTTGGAAAGTTTGAACATGCTCCATTTGGCAGTTTCTAGAGCAGAGAAATAAAAATCTCTCTTACATAACATATTTTGGGATTCCTTTATGTTTGGTTGACTCAGGAGTCACTGTAGCATTGTGAATGTTGGGGGGAGAAGGATGGGCAGGAGAGTTTGTGGTCCATGTTATGCAAACTGCCCCTCCTAGGAGTCTCTGCACATAACTCTCATCATCCTAAGATGTTTCTGGGCAGCATTTCAAGCAGAATGTCTTGCTCTTTGGTTTCACATATCGGCAAGTGACACGAAATGCCAGGAACTTGTATCTGCACGACATGCCAAGTGCAACCCTGCTGCTGGTGTGGAAACAGCAGTTGCTTCACTTGGGTTTGTCTTCTGCCTTGTCCTCTTTGGGCCTCAGTTTCTGACTCTGCAAAGGGGTAAGAAATAACTAGTTAGCACCTCCTAAACATCAGCTGCTTTTGTGACCTGGCAGAGCTGGGTTTTCTCCTTCGTAGTATTGGGGTAGGGAGGTCACCACACCAGAGGTTCTCAGACTGCCCCGGGGGTCCCCAGAGTTCTGGGCTGGCCCCTCAGTTCCCTCTTGATTCGGGGAGGAAGTGAGCCGGTGTCACCTGAAACAGCTCGAGTTGAATCTTTCAGATCATTTCCAATCCTGAAGTTAGGAGAGTCGAGAGGGTCAGAGAAGTGAGCCTGGGACATGGTATCTATTGATAGCTGTGAAGCGGGGAAGGGAGCACGGTGTGGATGAAAGGTGGGGGGATGTTCAGATGGGCAAGGCAGCATCTTTCAGGGAATGGGTGCACAGCAAGCCAGACAGCGTGGCCCGTGGCTCATCTGGAAAGACATAGCCCTCGACTAGAAGACGGACGTTAGGAGCCCAGGGGTCTTCTATAAACCAGAGCATCCCCGAGTCTTGATTTCTTCCTCCACAAAAATTAAAGTCAGGAGGTGGGGTCCCAGACAAGTCTGTAACAACCTGTGTGCGTATTTCTGAAATCCCCCCAAACCAAACACGTATTTCTCCATCTAGCACAAACTCATTTGGTGACAAAATCTGACCTGAACAAACATGAGGTTATACATACCCTTTATTTATCTCTTTAGTTCAAGTACATACCTATATTGAGATATCAATCTATAGACACATGTTCTGTTTCATTTCAGAAATGTTGACGTGTTCGATTAAGGTGCCATCTCAGACCCACTGGGTGTGAGGTGACACCTCCAAAATTGGAGGAATTCTGAAGTCCACACACATCTGTCCCCATGGGTTTGGGTAAGAGACTGTGCCAGGGACACTCCTCAACCTGCACTCTGGGTCTGTGGGCCACCAGCCAGGAGGGCCCGTGGTAACCATGACGCATCCCCCTGTACAAAGGACGGTCTTTCCCAGGCCCCCTGTGGTCACCATATTAATCCCCTGGGGCTGCCATGACAAAGGATTACAGACTGGGCATCTCAAACAACAGGAATTTATTATCTCACAGTTCTGGAGGCCAGAAGTCCGAGATTAAGGTGTTGGTGGGTTGGATTCTCCTGATGCCTCTCTCCTTGGCTTGTTGACGGCGATCTTCTCCCCGTGTCCTTGCACGGTCATCCTCTGTGTGTGTCTTTGTCTTCATTTTCTTTTCTTATGAGGACCCCAGTCATATCAGACCAAAACCCACCCTAATGACCTCATTTAACCTCAATCACTTTTTTAAAAGCACTGTCTCTGGGCTTCCCTGGTGGCGCAGTGGTTGAGAATCTGCCTGCCAACGCAGGGGACACGGGTTCGAGCCCTGGTCTGGGAAGATCCCATATGCCACGGAGCAACTAGGCCCGTGAGCCACAATTACTGAGCCTGCGCATCTGGAGCCTGTGCTCCGCAACAAGAGAGGCCGCGATAGTGAGAGGCCTGCGCACCGCGATGAAGAGTGGCCCCCACTTGCCGCAACTAGAGAAAGCCCTCACACAGAAACGAAGACCCAACACAGCCATAAAAAAAAAAAAAAAAAAATAATTCCCATTTAAAAAAAAAATAAATAAAAAACATAAAAATAAATAAAAGGACAGGCCGGGACTTCCCTGGTGTTCCAGTGGTTAAGACTCCGAGCTCCCAAGGCAGGGGGCCCAGGTTCAATCCCTGGTCAGAGAACTAAGATCCCACATGCCACGCGGCTAAAAAACAAACAAACAAAAAACCAAAACCAACCAACCAAACAAAAAACATGCTATTCCTCACCTCCCCCCTCTTCATGGATTGAGGACAATATCCGAGGGTCTCCAAAAAGGGAATGGGGTCCTTGGATGGACCTGATGCAGCGTTACCCATGCCGTGGGCTGTGTGTTTTGGAGCGCCTTTGTTATCTAAAGCTTAGCTTTAGATGCTCACATGAGAAGTTACTTGTGGGTGCGAGCCCTCAGGACACTACCGTCTTCTAGGCCCCCGTGTGCATCTGCTTTGCTTCCTGACCCATTTCCTACCTGTCCTAGCCAAGTCCTATCTGAGGAGAAGGGCCCTGTCCTCGTTGTAAAAATGCCACGGGAAATCTTGGGAGGAATGACTCTGGGAGTGCACTGTGCTAGAACAAGAGCAGGAAGTCCTGGTCTTGAGCAGAGGCCAGAACGTTAAGTCAGCTCATGTCCACTCACGGGCTCTCGTAAAATTAGCCATTGCAACCAAGGACCCAAACGACTCCAGCGCTTCTGAAAAACTCGTGCTTGATGCTGCCCTCACTGATAAGGGTGATCTCAGCCAATGAGAGCAGTCCTGCCACAGAGTCCAGGGATGGGCTCTCAGGCCCACAGCCCCTATATCTGGTACCTCATCACTCTAACCCCCTCCTCCCATGGGGCTTTTCTCTGTGGAGCGCAGAGCAGATGTGAACTTTCTATTCTGTGGTGGGGTGGGTGGAACGGACCCTAAAATTTTCAATCGTTTACTCGTTCCTTCATCAACACCGATTTATTGAGGGCCTACTGTGTGCCGGGAGCTACGCTTGACAAAACAGTCCCAGCCCTGCTCTCATGGCATTCACATTTTAGGGGCGGAAGACGGCAAACAAAGAAGCATTAAACAATAACATTTCAGAGAATGATTAGTGCTCTGGATACATCAAAATAGGATAATGTGGGTAAGAAAGAGGTGAGGGCTACTTTAGGAAGAGTGGTCAGGGAAGGCCTCTTCAAGGGGTTGGGGCCAGACCATGAGCCGCATAAGGGAGGAGCATGTGCAAATGTCCTGGGGCTGTGAGGGTCCTGGGGAGCTTGAGGAGCCCAGAGAAGAACACAGGGGGTTCAGGGCAGAGGGCGATGCACCAGGTCAGAGCAGTGGGCAGGGGCCAGATGGCACAGGACCTTGTAGACTCTGATGTGGGGCTTACATTTGATTTTAAGTGCAATATGAGGCCACTGGAGGATTTTAAACAGGAGCGGGCCATAGTTTAATTTGTATGTCAAAAAATGGCCCAGCTGCTGTGTGAAGAATGTCTTTAAGAGCCCGAAAATAGAAATAGGAAGACCAGCTAGGAGGGTATTGCAGTGATCCTGGCAAGAGGTAGTAACTATCATTAACCTCATTTCATGGAAGCCTAGAGAAGATGTAATTTATGCAAATGCATACAGTAGATAATAATAATGCTGTACTTTTATTTGCAGAGTGATTTCAATTTGAAAAGCCTTCTTACCTATATCACTTCATTTGAAATGCAGAACAACCCTGGGATGAATTATTCTCCCCTTTTCTTGGAGGCTCCAAGAAGCTGGTACTTGATGAGAGATCCCAGAAGTGTCACGTGCTAGAAGCCTGAGCTGACCTTAGGTCTCCTGATTGCCAGCCTCTGCTTCCTCCACTCCCCTTTCCTTATATCAGTGCCCCCCGCCCACCCAATCCCCCACAGTTAAAAACAGCAGGCACAGAAGCCCAGCCAACCATCCAAGGTCCCAGGGCCCGTCGCCCTCGGTGGCTCCAGAAGGAAGCAAGGTCATTCAGAGGGCACTTACAAGCCCCCATGGGATGCTGAGTTCTGCCTTGTTTGCTGCAACAAGGTTAGGGAACAAGGGAAACAGTCACTTAAAATGTAGTTGGAAAAACTGGACAGACTTTCATAAATAATTAAAGAAAGCTCAGCAAATTAAAAGGCATATCCAATTACAAAACACATTAGGAGGAACCTAGATTCTTTATTTGTGGCAAGTGGACCCGAATTCCATGAACAGAGGTAGTTTCTTTAAATGGGTCTTTTTTTTTTTTTTTTTTTTGGCTGCACCAAATGCGGGATCTTAGTTCTCCAATCAGGGACCGAACCCATGCCCCCCTGCAGAGGAAGCACAGAGTCTTAACCACTAGACTGCCAGGGAAGTCCCTAAATGGGTCTTGATGGCACTAGGGGTGAATCACTCACCCGCTAACTCTCTTGCAACGACGTCTGAGGGGTGTTCGACGGGAGAAGTCCCTTCCAAGTCCCTTCAGCTGTTTCTCGCTGCAGAGAGCAAAACACTCTAAAACTTAGTGGCCAGAAGTACTACAACCATTTTTATTCTGGTCATGAATTTTGTGGTCCAGGAATTTGGACAGGACAGAGCAGAGCTTGCTTGTCTCTGATTCATCTTGTCAGGACCTCAGCTGAGAGGGGCTGGAATCCTCCAACAGCCCACGAGGCTGGTACTTGACCTGAGGTGACACGAAGGCTGAGCTGGGCTGGGCTTGTTGATCAGAGCATGTCTGCGTGGTCCCTCCATGAGGCTTGGGGTCCTCACAGCACTCAGCACTCAGAGCGAGGGTCCCAGAGGACAAGGTGGAAGCCACCTGGGCTTTCAGGACCTGGCCTCGGAAGTCCCCCAGTATCACTTCCAGCAGCCAATTAAGCAAAGCATCACAAGCTCACTTACACTCGGAAGGTCATTGAGCCCCTATCTTTCAATAGAAAGAGCATCAAAACTTTAACAGCCATATTTTAGAAACACCACGGTGCCCTTTTGTGCTTCAAGCAGTAGATTATCACATTTAAAGTATGAATAAGATTGGGAAATAAGATTTGTGTCAATGTATTGGATTTTTTTCTTTACAGTTAATAACTATGGAAAACAAAGAAATCTTATATTGAAAGCTTTGGAGCACAGAATTTTGCTGCATTAAAACCAGTAAAATGCCACTATTACAGTCCATTGGCTAGGACCCAGTAACAATTTTTTGTTACCGATTTGTGTGTGTGTGTGTAGGATTTGAACCCTGTCCGTACATATGAATTAACAGTGAATACGACGTGCATATGAACATTGCTGATATGAGGAATAAAGAAATGACTACAATTAAGATTGCTTACTCAGAAGGTGTTAATATAGATGTTTTTCTGGAAGGCTCATTTCAGTCAGGTTTTAAAGGATGCAAGAAAAATATTGATTTCAAATGAATGCTGCTAATTATAAATGAATCTTTTCACTAAAGCAAGACCAGCAGGACTTAACACTTGGAAATACTTAGTGAGAGTTAATAGAGTTATTATGTGCTTGAAACAAAAATTAAAAGAGAGAGTTCTGGATTGCTAGAGAGAAAAAAGTAAAGTGCCAGGGTAAGAACCACCAGGGAAAGAGTATGATTCTGTCTGCTGATCCTCCTGGTGGGCTCCAGGACCACTGTCTACTCAATTCTCTGGTAGCAAGTGCAGTGTGATTTCAGAGTGCGTGACAAAGGATGAATAGGCTTTCTTCTGCCACAGTAGGATACAATGCATGTGGAAGAAGAAAAACCTGGGTTAGTCTGAACTCCAATTACTTTTAAAAATAGCTTTATTGAAATATAATTCACGTACCATGAGATCTAACCATTCAAAAATGTACAATTCAGTTGTTGTTGCTATATTCACAGAAGTTGTGCAACCATGAGCACAATCTAATTTTAGAACGTTTTCATCACCCCGAAAGAAACCCCATACCCGTTAGCAGTCACCCCCTATCCCTACCCACAACCTCAGCCCAAGGTAATAATCATCTACCTCTGTGTCTAGATTTGCCTATTCTGGGATCTTCCCATAAATGGACATAAAGTGATCCTTTGTGTCTGGTTTCTTTCACTTAGCATAATGTTTTCAAGTTTCATCCGTATATCAGTACTTTATTCTTTTTACTGAGGAACAATATATTCCATTATATGGATATACTGCATTTTGTTTATCCATTTATCAGCCGATAGACGTTTGGGTTGTTTTCACTTTTGGGCTATGATGAATGATACTGCCGTGAACATTCTTGTACAAGTTTTGGGTGCACTTCATTTTTCTTGCAGGTATACCTGGGAGTAGAAGGCTGGATCACGTGGTTTAACATTCTGAGGATCTGCCCAAGTGTTTTCCAAAGTGGCTACACTACTTTACATTCCCATCACCATTGTATGAGGGTTCCAGTTTCTCCATATCATTGCCAATACTTGTTATTGTGTTTTTTGACTATAGCCCACCTAGGGGGTATGAAGTGGTATCTCACTGGGATTTTGATTTTCGTTTCCCTGATGATTAATGATGCTGAACATGTTTTCATGTACTTTTTGGCCATTTGTATATCTTCTTTGGAGAAATATCTACTCAAATACTTTGCCCAGTTGTAATTGGGTTACTTGTCTTATTGAGTTGTAAGAGTTCTTTATATATTCTGGATACAATTCCCTTATCAGATTAATTTGCTAATATTTCCCTCATTCGGTGGGTTGTTTTTCCCTTTCTTGATAGCACCATTTGCAGCACAAATGATCTTAATTTTGGTGAAGTCCAATTTATCTAATTCTTCTTTTGTTGCTTGTGCTTTTTGTGTCATATCTAACTGTGTAACCCTAGGTTGCAAAAATTCACTCATATTTTCTTTTAAGAGTTTTATGATTTTAGCTCTTACATTTATGTCCATGACCATTTTGAGTTAATTTTTGGGTATGTTGTGTGACAGGGGTCCAACTTTATTCTTTTATTTTTGGGTATCCAGTTGTCCAGCACTGTTTGTTGAAAAGTCTATCTTTCCCTCATTCAGTGATCTTGGTACCCTTGTAGAAATTCAATTGATAATAAATATCAGGGCTTATTTCTGGACACTCAATTCTTTTTATTGACTTATACATTTTCCTTATGTTAGTACCATGCTGTCTTGATTACTACAGCTTTACAGTAAATTTTGAAATCAGGAACTGTGAGACCTCTAGCTTTGTTCTTTCCATATGAACTTAAGGATCAACTTGTCAATTTCTGCAAAAGGCTGGTGAGATTTTGATAGGAATTACATTGATTCTATGGATCAATTTGGGACAATTTTCACCTTAGCAATATTAAGTCTTGTTATCCATGACCTTGGGGGGTCTTTCAGTTTATTTAGGTTTTTAATTTATTTCAATGTTTTGTTGTTTTCAGTGTACAAGTCTTGTATTTCTTTGGTTGAATTTACTCCTAAGTATTTTATTCTTTTTGATTCTATTGTACATGAAATTACTTTCTTAATTTTATTTTTGGATTATTCATTGCTAGTGTATAAAATATAATTGATATTTGCATGTTTATTTTTGTATCCTGCAATATTGCTGATATTTAGCTTTAATAGCTTATTAACTATGATAGCTTTTTAGTGGATCCTTAGGACCTTCTATATATAAGATGATGTCATCTGCAAATAGAGACAGTTTTACTTCTTCTTATCTGATCTAGATGCCCTTTATTTCTTTTTCTTGCCCTTTTGCCTTGGCTAGAAACTCCCATACAATGTTGAATACAAGTGCAAGAGTGAACATCCTAGTCTTGTTCCTGATGTTAGGGGGAAAGCATTCAGTCTAATATGATATTAGCTGTGGGATTTTCAGAGATGCCCTTTAATGTGTTGAAGAAGTTCCCTTCTTTTCTTAGTCTGTGGAATTTTATTATCATGAAAAGGTGTTGGATTGTGTTAAATATTTTCTACATCTGTTGAGGTAATCATAGATCAAAGCTTTGTCACTTATTTTATTAATATGGTGTATTATATTGATTGGTTTTTAGATATTATACCAAATTTGCATTTCTAGAACAAATCCCACTTGTTCATAGTGTATAATCCTATCTATATGCTGGATTCAATTTGCTGGTGTTTGTTAAGGATTTTTGTGTCTATATTCATGAAGAATGTAATTCTGTTGTTTTCTTGTGATATATTTGTGTGGCTTTGGTATCAACATAATGTTGGCTTTAGAGAAAAAGTTGGGATGTAGTCCCTTCTCTTACTTTTTTGGGAAGTTTGTGAAGAATTGGTATTAATTCTCCTTTAAATGTTTGGTAGAATTCACCAGTTGAAGCCATCTGGCTATGGACTTTTCTTTGTGGGAAGTTTAAAAATTACGAATTCAATCTCTCTTCATGTTTTATGGGTCTATTCATATTTGCCATTTCTTTTTGAGTCAGTTTTTTTCAGGAATTTGTTTATTTTATCTAAGTTACTAAATATATTAGCATATAGTTGTACATTGTATTTCTTATACTCATTTTTACTTCTGTAAGGTCAGTAGTTACCTTCCCTTTTTCATTCTTGATTTTAGTAATTTGAGTCTTTTTGCTATTTTTCTGGGCCAGTCTAACTAAAGTTTTGTCAATTTTGTTCTTCATTTCAAACTTTTGGTTTCATTGACATTATTTTGTTTTTCTATTCTCTGTTTCACTTATTTTCACTCTAACCTTTATTATTTCCCTCATTCTTCTCTTGTTGATTGAGTTTGCTCTTCTTTTACTAGTTTCTTAAGTTAAGAAAGAAGGTTAAGTTAGTGATTTGAAATACTTCTTTTTTACTATAGGTGTTTAAAGCTGTAAATTTCATTTTAAGTACTGCTTTAGCTGTATCCCATAAGTGTTGGTATATTGTGGTTTTATTTTCAGTAATCTCAAAATATTTTTAATAGCTCTTGTGTGTTCTACTTTGATCCATTGGTTATTTAGAAGTTGTCATTTATTGCACATATTTGTGAATTTATCAAATGTTCTGTTACTGATTTCTACTTTAGTTTTATGTGGTTGGAGATAATACTTTGTAAAACTTCAATCCCTTTACATTTATTAAGGCTTGTTTTATGGCCTACCATGTAGTCTATTCTGGAGAATCTTCCACATGTAATTGAGAATAATTTGTATTCTGCTATTATTGTATAGAGTGTACTATAGATGTCTGTTAGGTCTAGTTAGTTTATACTGTTGTTCTAATCTTCTGTTTTCTTATTGACCTTTTGCTTATTCTATTCATATTGGAAGTGGAATATTTAAGTCTCCAGTTATTATTTTTTAATTGTCTATGTCTCCCTTTAATATTGTCAGTTTTTGCTTCATGTATTTTGGGATTCTGTTACTAAGTGCATATAGGTATATAATCATATATCTTTCTGATAAGTGGACACTTTTATCATTATAAGATATCCTTCTTTGTCTCTAGTAATAATTTTTAATTTAAAGTATATTTTATGCTACTAGTATAACTACTTCAGCTCTCTTTTAATTACTGTTTGCATGATATATACTTTTCCACCATTTTACTTTTAAGCTATCTGTGTGTTTAAATATAAAGGTGTCTCTTGTAGAGAAATATAGAGTTGAATCATTTTTTGATTCCATTCTGTTAATCCTAGCATTTGATTAAAATTTTTATTCCATTTACATTATTGTAGTTGCTAATGTCAGGATTTATTTACATCTGCCATTTTGCCATTGGTTTTCTATGTTTCCTGTCTTTGCTTCTCTATTCTTCCATCATTAAATTCCTTTGTGTTAAATAAATATTTTCTAGGTATCATTTTAATTCCCTTGTACATTCTTTCACTATATGGTTTTTAGTTATTTTCTCAGTGGTTGTCCTGGGGACTACAATTGCAGCTTAATTTAATATAATCTAGTTTGGATTGACACTAATTTACTTGCATCAGTAGACAGAAACTTTGCTCCAATATAGCTCCAGCCCTCCTCTCTCCTTTCTTGTTTATTGTTGTCATAGGAATTATATCTTTGTATATTACAAATCCATCAAGACAGTTTTATAACTATTGCTTTAAAAGTTGTTTTAAAAATCATATAGGAGAAGAAAAGAGGTACAAAAATGCATTTGTGCTGTCTTTTATAAGTATGTGGTTATCATTACCAGTGCGATTATTTCTCCATATGGATTCGAACATAAAGCCTTTTCATTTCAGCCTGCAGTGCTCCTTTTAGTATTTCTCATAGGGCAGTTCTATGAGTGATGAACTCTCTTAGTTTTTGTTTACCTGTTAATGTTTTCATTTTCTCTTTATTTTTGAAAGATAGGTTTACTGGATATAGAGTTCTTGGTTGACTATATTTTCCTTTCAGCATTTTCAATATGCTGTCCCAGCATTTCCAGTATGGTTTTCAGTGAGAAATCCGCTGTTGATCTTACTGAGGTTCCTTTGTGTATGTGAGGACACATTTTCTTTTGCTGCCTTCAAGATGTTCTTTGTTGTTGGATTTCAGCAATTTGACTATGATGTGTCTAAGTGTGAATCTCCCTGAGTTTATCTCACTTGGAGTTTGTTGAGATTCTTGGATATGTAGGTTAATATTTCCCATAAAATTGGGGTAATTCTGAGTCATTGTTTCTTCAACTATTCTTTCTGCCCCTTTCTCTTTCTCTTCTCCTTCTGTGACTCCCTCTATGTATATATCAGTATGATTGATGATGTTCCACAGGTCTCTGAGGTTCTGTTTCTTTTTCTGTATCCTTTTTTATTTCCATTCCTCAAACTAGCTAATCTCAGTTGATTTATCTTCGATTCACTTTCTTTCTTCTGATAGTTCAAATTTCTGATTTTAATAAATTTTTCATTTTACTTATTATACTTTTAAACTCCAGAATTTTTATTTGGTTCTTTTTAATAATTTTCATATCTTTATTGATATTCTTTATTTGATGAGACATCATTGTCATAATTTCTTTTAGTTCTTTGAACATATTTATAATAGCTGAATTAAAATCTTTGCCTAGTATGCCCAATATCTGGGCCTGCTCAAGGCTTCTTTTCCAGTGCATGAGCCATAAATGTCTGTTTCTTTTCCTGTATCACAATTTTTTTTGGTTGAAAACTGAATATTTTTGATAATATATGTGGAACCTTTCAAAATGAGACACCTCCACCCCCTCACCCCCACTCCCAGGATTTGTTGTTGCTGGTTTGTTGTTTGAGTTTATTTGTTTGTTGCTGGTTAGTTTGTTTAATGACTTTCCTGGACTAATCCTGTAAAGTCTGTATTCCCTATCGTGCAGCAACTGAAGTTTCTGCTCCATTAGCTTAGTGGGCAGCTAGTGATTGGCCAGAGGTTTCTTTAAATGTCTTGAACCAGTAAGTCTTCTGCCCTTTGCCAGGGGGCTCTCTGTGTGCACTGGAGCATCTCTTTAACACTTAAGCTGTTTACAACTCAGCTTTAGTATTTGCTTTCTGCTTGTGCCGAGCCTCATGGTCAACCTGATTTGAGCAACTGGGACTTTCTCAGGTCTTTCCTGAGCATATGCACGGCCGTGCACATGTGCATAGCCTTCCTGATCCCCAGGAATAGATCAGAGCTTTTCAAAGCCCCCCTGGGGGGTAACTCAGTACCCAGATATTCCTTTTACATTTTTGCCCAGACTGTTGATTCTCTCAACTGGTATTGCAGCCTCAGTGATAAACAATTGCTTGTCATTTAAACAATAGTTCTTGTCAAATCCCCTGGGATAGAGCTTTTCCTGTAGAGTGAGCTCTGAGTCAGGCCAAATATCAACAATGCCACAAAATAGGGGGCTTTTCCAGGAGTCTGCAAGACAAGTAAATAATGACAGTGTTCTGGAGATGGGACATTTTGAGGAGCCTCAGACCCAGTCGGCTTCCTCTGGTGGCTACAAGGTTGATGGTTTTCACAGCTACCCGGGTTGTCAAGCTGCTGGTTGTCAAGGCTGACATGGAACTGGATAGGATGGGATGGGAGTTCAAATGCCACAACACTGTTGCTTTACCTTCAGCAGTTTATTTTGGATAAATTCTCCTTGGATTGTTGCAAGCCTTTGGTTAATTTCCAGAGTCTGAAAAAGTTTACTTTGACCATTTTCCCAGTGTTTTTGTGGAGGTCCTTAGTATGCCGTTCTATAAGTCTTGCCCCTCTTCCATCATTAGACAGAAGCAGAAGTATTTGGTTGCACTAGAAAGCCCTATCTAGACATTTTTCTCCCCAAATTGGCATTTTGGAAAAACAGTTGACCAACTAGGTCTTTGGTGAAGAATATTCTATGGTCAAATAAATTCAGAACTGTCTTTTGCTCTCTCTCATTCTTGGAGAGAGAATGCATGCCAGCATTTTCAAGGTCCTGAGAAGTACTGCTCTGAGAAACCTGCTTAATTTTGTTTACCAAGGGTTTTCTAAACATATTTCCCTGCATAACTCCTTTGTTTTTTATTTGTTTAACACTTCTTAATTAGTGCTCCTCAGAATACACTAAACCAACCTTAAAGGTGAATTCCAGACCTAGTTTCTGGGACCACTTTTTGGAACTAATGCTGTTGGGTGTCTGACGAGAGTGGCCACATACGAAATACGACAGGGGCACTACGGGCCTTAATTTCTATTTTCTTTATACTTTATCTGATTTCTAATAGTGCTAGTTATCTTTTTTCTACGTCTGGGGATGTGGGTTCAGCTCATCACAAGTACTCATCACATTTCAGCTCATCACAAATATCCTGAATGACCTAAGAAAAGTATTTGATCTATTTGTGGTTTTCTTTCCTTCCACCTAAGAAAAGGCATGTGTACTAGTCTTTTATATTAAGAAAGTGTAAAGAGATTGGTGGTGGAATGAATGGGTTTTGTTCTCTCTGGAGTTCTTAATCAATAATGGATCCTTAGAAACCACTCAGAGACTGAGGCAGGGGAGCTGCAGAACCCGTGCTCTGTAGTTACACACACACACACACACGCTTGGACATGCATGCACACACACACACACACACACATGCATGTACAGAACTCCCTGGCAGGTGTGCTGAAGCCTAGTGGGCATGGGGTGGCAGGAGTCCCCAGGCAGGTTGCCTGCTCCCAAAGCAGCCTCGTTCCTTTATCACAGGGGTCATGCAAGCCTATTCTGCCCTCAGAGTGCCATGGCAGGATAGGTCTGGGAAGTCCTGCCCAAGAGGCTCGGGAGTCCTCACAGGGGCGGGCAAAGCTCTCTGTGTCCTTTTCCCGGGACTGAAGAATCAGGAAATTGATTCTGGTCCTGCCTTTGTCAATATTCTGGGAAAGTTGCCTTACTTTCCTCAGTCTTCTTCATAGTAAAACATGAACGACATGATTTGTACTATCCTTTTCAGCTCTGGAGTTCTTTGAGTGTATGATAGACAAGTTCTTCGCAGAACAGGGCGTCCGAGTGCTGTGCGTGGCTGTGGTCCTATAAAGGGCCCCTCCCCCACCTCCTGGCAGGCCTGCCCGTGCCGGGTCTCTGGAAACCGGCCTCTCTCCTGGTTTCCGTCAGCCTGGCCATTGTGGACTTCCTGCCATGTGGCCCATAAACCCAGTGTCTGAGCCAAATGTGGAGAGAAGGCAGGGAAGGAGCTGATAGGCCTGCCAAGTCCCCCTTCCTTCTCGTCGGCAGAAGGGGCCGAAGTACAGGAAGCCCCTGGCCCACCTCTCCCCGCAGTGTGCGTTGTAGGGGGCTCCTGACCAACCAGACCCCCCACGTCACCGTCACCTTTGCTTCCACGGGGGGGGATTGTAATGCGCACTGGCCAACAGCCAGCCCCTTCCCAGCGCCCCCGCCCCGCCCCCAGCCCGACTCCCACATCAAAACGGTGGGCTCCGTGGGGCCCGCTGAGGATGTGCAGTGGGCATCCCCGGGTCAGAGCCGAGAGCTGTCCGCGCGGAGCCATCCACGGTTTACAGCGCTCGTGAGGCGCCTTTACAACGGCAGCAAGTTGATTAGGAACATACACACTGACGCAGAGCAAGCAGCGCTGAAAGCTTTGCTTATTTTGCAGATGCAGTGGAGTAAGACGGCAGTGGGCCCGCTGAGCCCACCAAAGTGTCCAGCGCATCTCTCCAAAGGGACAGCTGGGCCTGCGGGGGCCGTGCAGGGACCCAAATGCCCAGATTGGGGGGAACCCCTGACCTCCCCGCCCCGGCTTCTCTGCGGAAGCTCCAGACCCTGCCTGCACTGACCAGGCCATGGCGGCGTCCTGGGTGGCCCTTCTGGCCTGAGGATCTCAGGTCAGTGGGTGGCCTGGAGCCGGGGGGGAGGGGCGCTGGGAGGGGCATGGGCCATCACAGGCCATCGCTGCAGGCGAGGAGGCTGGCCAGTCGAGACTGGCCAGAAAGTCCTCTCGCGGGAGCTCCTGACTCACCTGAGCCGCTTACTCCACACCCTGGATGCCGACGGGCCGTCGTGCTCATCCGTCCAGGACACGAGCTCACTCTCCACCCAGCCTCCCGCGCTCCTGCCTTCCCGTCTCAGCTGAGGGGCTTCCCGGGTCGTCCTCTCTCCTCCCAGCTGTGGGGGTCCTGCCAGCTCCCCTCTCCGGAGGCGCAGGACCAGCGCGTCCTCGCCGTCAGCACCTGCCCTGCAGCACCTCCTTTTTCCCCTCTTCCCTTCCAGCCTAGGTTTGGAAAGTTGAAGTCAGGTTATACAGCTGTCCTGCCTGAAATCACCAGGGGCTTCCCACTGCGCTCATACAATCAATGCCTCTTCCTAGTGTAAAGGCTTTGCCCCACCCCCAACTTCCCTGCCACCCCCTCGACCCTCCCCAGCCCACACCCTACCCCACTCTTCCTCTGAGGCGTCTGTCCCGCTTGCAGGGTTCCTCCTGTCTGGACCGCACAGCCCTGGCCCCTCCCAGGACATTTGCCTTTGCTCTTTGCTCTGCCTGGACTGCTCGGCCCCCGTGTCATCACCCCCTCAGGGATGGTTCCCTGCCCACCCTGCCGCCCCTCCATCAAGTACTTCCCAGTGTATTATTTGCAGACATCGCCATCCAATACTTAAATGATCATTTTCATGGTGTGTTTGCTTATAATTATCGTTCCCTGAGAGAATGAAAGCTCCCAGGTCTGTCTTGTTGGCCCAGGGCCTAGAAGGGTACCCAGCACAAGGAGATGCCCAACAGACATGTGCTGACGGAATGAGGGGGGTGAGCTGAGGGACTAACTCTACGTCCAGTGCCCTCACCTCGGGAGGATTTCCTGCCATCGGAGAAGGGCGCAGGGTCATCACCGCAGCCCGAGGCTCAAAGGCCCCTCCCGCTGGGGGCAGGCGACACTGGGCTTCAGCAGAGGCCTAGGAGCTCTCCCGCAGGGAGACACATACTGGCCCACGAGTGAGGCTCAGTCCTCGAGGACCAGCAGGTGGTGAGCCAGCCGGGAGGTCCCCCCTCCCCCCCAGGTGCACTCCCTCCCCTCCCCCCACCGAAGCCCTCTTTGTAGGCGGCTGTGGATCGTGAAGGGAATTTGTGAGTAAAGCCAAGGAAGATGCAGGGTGAAGAGTAGCCCAGTAATTTGATTTTCTTTCGTTTTGCTTACCTCTATTTTCTAATAATTTTATAATGACCACATACTTCTTTTATAATTTTTTTAAGACAGGAAAAACGGAATCATTATTTTAAAATATCACTCTAGTAGATTAATACCATCAGAGAAAGAGAGAGAGAGAAGGCTAGTAAGAACAGTTTACCTTTAAAATGTCCTGGAAATAGATGCAGCCACGTGCAAATGATCCACTCCCTAGCTCAGGGCTGTCAGGCTGCCGACCACCACCTGTTTTGTGAATAAAGTTGCACTGGCCACTCATCCAGGGATGCCTCTGCTAGGCCAGAGGTGGACAAAGACCGTGTGGTCCACACAGCCTAAAACATTTACTATCTGGCCCTTTCCAGGAAGACTGTCAATTCCTGCCCTGGATAGAAAGTTCCTGGCTCTCTGCACTTCCTAGGGGCCCCTCCACCACGTGCGGCGTCACCTGCACTACTTCTGAGGCCTCTGCCCTCCATTTGGTGAGTCCTGAGGCAGGAGATAGAGGGGCCCCAGGCTGAGTAGCTGGAGTTTGTCCCCTGTGGACAAACAAGATGAAGAGGAGGAGGAGCTGAGCCCTGCCCAGATAAAAGATAGAGACCACATGCTTTTCATTCTGGACACCAAGAAGACCTTCCCCACTATACATGTGCAGAAAAGCTCTTTGGAGGTCAAAAGGGGAATGATGTCAACCTACCCATAGGCCTCTTCGCTGGAATCCATCTTGGCTAAGAGATGCGCAAGCGCACACACATGGGAGGACCCTGAGATAAACCAAATACGGACTCAGAACCAGGCAAAGCAAGATGATTGGCCAGAGGAAACCCGGAAGAAATGCCCCATATAAGTGATTCAAACCACCATGAGGGCATGACTCTCTCTCTGAGCCATCCCGTGTGTCTATCCACATGTACTCTTTTTCCTCCTAATGAACATTTTACTTGTTTCACTACTTTCCGTCTTTGTGGGAATTCATTTCTGCAAAGCCAAGGGGCTAGGGCCTTGTCGTTGGGCACTGGTCTAGTGGCTAGGATTCAGTGTTCTCACTGCCATGGCCTGACCTCAATCTCTGGCCGGGAACCTAAAGCCTGCTTCAAGCTGCTGCAGGCCGAGGCCACCTGAGATCAAGTCCGTCTGTCTCTCTGCTGTTGGTCGTGGTCTAGATTCACCTGTATGTTATTAGAGGGCCTGGCACACTTTTGGCCTTTCAATTAGCCCATATTATATCATTATCTTGGTCCTGCTTATGTGAGGAATTCTCAGATGTTGTCTGAGGTCAGGTGTGGCTGTAAAGGCGGGTCTGTCTTGAGCTGAGCCCCTGCAAGGACCCTACAGCCATCTCGGTCTCAGCGGGGCAACAGGGGCTCCTGCCCCTGGAAGCTCTCAGCCCAGCGGGTTCAGCTCCAGGCCGTGTCCCCAGGATGCCACGTAGAGGCTTCCACAGAGCCAGGGCTGCAGCAACCAGGACTCCCACCAAGCAGGACAAGTGAGGACAGTGTGGTGGTCTGCGTTAGGCAAGTCTGACATGCAGATTATTTTCTTAAGAAATGCCATTCTGTTCCATTCACACGAAGGCAACTGGACTCCTGTTTATGAAGCATTTCTAAGCCAGCACCACACAGAGCATGAAATGAAGTGTCAATTGACTTGTAATTTACAGCAAACACCAATGGCGCAAAACAGGCAGCCTGGACCCAGGAAATTTAATCTGCCCGGATCTTGTGTCTACTATGAAGTAACTTTTTAACCCTCTCCTCATAAGTGACACAAAGGCAATAGCAGCTGAGCAGAACTCCCAGCCAGACTCAGTGACTCTAATTCTAGGCCAGCAGAACTCAATTACGGGGAGCTGAATGCAGCAACAGCACAATAATTCACGTACCATGAGAAGGCGATGTCTGCCTCTGCCACGTGGGCCTCTGGAAGCTGTGTGTGCACGTGTGTATGTGTGTGAGCTTGCAAGCCCGTGCACCCGCGTGTGCAGGTGCTGGGGGGGCGGCGTTCTCTGTGAAGAGTAAGAACTTTTGGGGCTGGGGAAGTTCCCTCCCTGTATCCCCTGCTCTCTGTGCCAGAAACGCCCATCAGACCCAAGGCCTCCGTGCTCAGCATGGGGAGAAGCTGAGAGCCGAATGCATGAGCCTTCCTTAGCTCAGCCAAGGGTGTAGATTCATGCTAGACCATTTTCCAGAGAACCGATGGTCCTCACGGGGTAATGGCTTGGGGCAAATTAGCTCATCTAGTGGCTGTCCCGCGGAGACACCTGGGGGTCTCTGCGCTGGAGCTTCATTAGAGAACCACAGGTGACCAGGTCAGCTGGGGGACATGGGGACCCTGACTAATGGCTTTAATGACTGTGCTTATTAAATCTCTGGAAGGAGCCACAAGCTCTGTCCCTCACGATCCCTCCATCCCCGAAGTGAACAGGCAGCCTTTGACTTTTTCTCCAGAACCCCAACCCAGGGATGCTGGACAAAGGCTCCTCTCTGTTGGCCGAGCCACGCGGCAGGCTCAGCAATGGAGCAAACAGTAGACATTTGGATTGTCTGCCGGGCAGGACTCCCGGGGTGTCCACCTGCATGTTCCCAGAGATGATGGAGAGGTGGACGCAGTGCAACAGGGTCTCCCACACTCCGGGCCTTCAACTGGGGGGCCTGTGTAAGAAGCATGACAACAGGACATTTTTCCTGTGTCCTTCACTTTCCACCCCTAGTCCCTGCGGGCTCCAGGCTGCCTTGAAGCTTCCTGGACACCTGTTAAAATGCAGATTCCTATTCTGAGTCAGAGGCTGAGTGGTCTGGGCCTGGGAGTCTGAAGCCACCAACGGTGGGACCTCACCTGCTGCTGGTCCCCGGAGACCAGAGACCTCACCTGCTGCTGGTCCTTTGTGTCACCATGCATCCCCGTGCTGTCCATGCCCGGGTGCATACTACGCCCCCAGTGCTGTCCTGGGAGCCTGTCCCCTGAGCTCTGCAGCCCTCTTCTTCCTCCTCATCTCATATATCATCTGATCCGTCCCCTGAGCTCTGCAGCCCTCTTCTTCCTCCTCATCTCATATATCATCTGATCTGTCCCCTGAGCTCTGCAGCCCTCTTCTTCCTCCTCATCTCATATATCATCTGATCTGTCCCCTGAGCTCTGCAGCCCTCTTCTTCCTCCTCATCTCATATATCATCTGACACACCCGTCTCTTGCCAAAGCCGGTATGATTGCTTTAGAAACATTTTCATTTAATTTTTACAACAAACCCCGTTAGGTAGATAGTTTTGTCCCAGTTTTACAAACTGGCTCAGAGGTTAAGCCGCCCAAGCTCAGACCAAGAACTGGGTTCCAGCTCTGTGGCCCTCATAGCCCCTGCCGTCCCCAAAGCCGAATCCTCACAGGGCGTTGGGCCTGGCACTGACCCATGTCTCTAGACTCAGCTCCCACTGGGGTCCAGCTGCCTGCACTTCCCCGGGGTCATGGGAGGAATTGTGGAAGCCCTGACCCCTCGTACCTCAGAATGGGTCTTTGCAAAGGTAATGAACTTAAATGAGGCCATCAGGGAGGGCCCTGATCCAATCTGACTGGTGTCCTTATAAGAAGAGATTAGGACACAGACACACAGAGGGAGGACCATGTGAGGACACAGGGAGGAGATGGTGTCTGTACACACCAAGGAGAGAGGCCTCAAGAGAAACCACTCCTTCTAACACTCTGATCTCAGACTTCCAGCCTCCAGAGTTGTGACGACAATAAGTGTCCGCTGTTTAAACCACCCCATCTGACGTGCTTTGCTGCGGGCACCCGAGCTGACACAGCCATCCTCACATGCCGCCCGTGGCTTTGCTCCTGTCCCCCAGCGCGACACCTCGTCTCCTCCCACTGTCCTTGGTTGGCCTCCGCCCGTCCTTAGAGACTCAGTTCATGACCACTCCCTCTAGGCATCCTCTCTGGAACTTTGTTAGGGCTGAGGACGTCACAAGGCCCTTGTGACGGTGCTGTCTTTGCAGACACCACTTGGCAGCCCTGGGTCCATCTGGATGCTGAAACCGAGCAGGACCCTATGGGGCTCCTGGGCACAAAAGCCTTTCTGTGTCCCCTTCCCTGAGTTCCAAAGGGCAGGTTCAAACAGATGTTAATCAGGGAAGGGAGGGGATGCAGAGACAAGGGAGGAACAGCCAAGAAACAACGGTGCAGCCTTGGGGCAGCGTCCTGGTTCCTCCTCAAGGGATACACACAACAGTATCTCTGAGCTGTTTTGCAGAACTAAAACCGCACCCAATGGAAGGTGTTGACTCTATGATGAAGCACTCTTCATTGCAGAGAGAAGGTCACAGTTCGCCCGTCACCACCTTACACAGATGATCTCTGGATTGAAGGAATGCAGGCCCTGCACGCACCCTGACCCTTATCAGCAGCCCCGACCCTGGACTATAAGACTCCTCACAACCCCACCCCCTGTCCCAGGTTGGGACACACAGTGTTGAGGGCATTAGCCCGCTGTGGCCCCCTTTGCCTGGCAAAGCAATACAGCTATTGTTTTCTACTTCACCCAAAACTCTGTTCTGAGATTTAATTCGGTGTCAGGTACAGAGGCCAGATTCAGCTTCAATACCAAGCTCCAGGAGGGCTCCCTGGCCCTGGTCCATGCCAGGTAAACATTGGCGCTGCGTCCCCAGGAGAGGACACGATGGAGCCTAAGCCCCACGTTCCTCGTCCCCCAGGGTTACGTATGGAAGCGTCTCCCATCCCGGCAGCATCCGGCGGCCACATTCCTCCTCTCCAAGGTCACTCGGCTCCCAGGTCTCCCTGGACCTGGTGCCTGCCCAGCCTCTCGCCCCAAGTCCCCCAGGCCCTCGGCCTCCTGTTGCTCTCTGGTGCTCCGGATCCTGCGAGGTACCACCGAGGGGACAGCTCCCCGCTCCCCACCCCCTACCTGCTGTCTCCCCCATCCTCTGGCTCTGTGTCTGCTGCAGCCCCGTCCCTGCTTCACACGTGGGACAGATCCCTC
The DNA here is from genome assembly GCF_965194805.1 of Balaenoptera borealis. Lineage (NCBI taxonomy): Eukaryota > Metazoa > Chordata > Mammalia > Artiodactyla > Balaenopteridae > Balaenoptera > Balaenoptera borealis. Next base: position 27,194,664 of record NC_138874.1, read on the forward strand.
TGTGCCGGGACCCTGGCTACAACATAATTTAAAACAGCAGAGGAAAGAAAAAGAGCGGTTTTGATTTGGATTGAAAATGTATTACCTCAGAGGGATTATTTTTGCAGCCCCAGAGGCATCTTGCTGTTTTGGTAATTTTTTTGCCTATGCTAACTTTAAAATGAATGATGTCTTCTAAAATATACAGCAGCAAAAGCTACTGTGCGCTGCAGGCACAGGGGGCGTGACTCGCCCTTGATCCCTGTGTGGGCATCTAGTGACTTCCCTGAGCTGGCCCTTCCTCGCCCATCACACAGGGATGAGAAAGTCTAGGGGCAGAGCTGTTTTGAGGAGATTTGTGATAGCTATTCAAGCCACGGCCTGCACCGCTGGCCGCTGCTGTTAATAGTAGGACTCTTTCTTCTCAACTTAGTTTTAAAAGCCTGAGTCAACACCACGTTCTTTAGTATTTTCTTTACTATCTATCACAGAATGGGTCATTGTTTCTTTTTTAATGAACTAAGTGAGAAAGGGAATAAAACAAAAATGGCTTTAGGAAATCGGAAAGGAAGTGTTGCCTGGATTACAACCTGCCTCCAAGGGAGAAGACATGTGACTGATGGCTGTATCTCCAGGTGGGTTTGCTCTCCCAGGACATCTGGTCACCCAGCCTCCCTGCCAGGTCTTCGCCCAGCACTGCCCTTTGCTGGGCCCTGGCCTGGAAGAGACGTGTGTTTTTGTTGTTGCTGTTGTTTGGCTTTATATCCACTGCCACCAAACACCACTGGGCCTTGTGGACAGCTATTAATTAACAACTTAGCCATCAAGAGAGAAGGACTCGAAGAGCCATTATCCGCTGGGACACATGCCTGTATAAAAAAAGATGTCAAAATCACTGCCTTGCGTTAGAGCAGCTCACAGTCACAATAGGTCCTGTACTTTTTTAAAATTTAAGAATATGCAGTATGAGTGGTGGGAGAGGGCTTGTGTGGAGGTATTGAGCACCCGGGAGCCCAGAGTGGGGAGAGGTGTCCGGGGGTGCGGTGGGAGGGGAACCGTCCATCACAAGATAAAAACCCAAGGAGGAGAGCAGGATGGGCCTTGCGTCCGTGGTGCCCACCGTGCCCTGTCTACAGTCTGCTTCATCCCCACGGCTCCCAGGGAGGGTGAGTTTGCCCCAGCCCAGAAGGTAAGTTCCTGGCCCCCAACTGGGCGAGGCTGGAGCAAGCAAAGCCCTCCTTCCCTGGGAAGGAAGGAAAGACCACATGACACTTCTGATCTCTCCTGATCCCAGACGGACCGCATGTCAGAAACAGAACCTCCCTCAGACCCAATCTACCATTCCTGGGTTTATTCAGGTCACCTGCCAGGCAGGGTGGCTTGGGCAGTGTTTCTTCGGAAGATTCTCTTTAATAACAGTAGTTGTGATAATAAAATCCGGATCATATGATTCTTATATCAGCTTATTGCGTTTGAGCAGATAAAGAAATCAATCTCTACGTACTCATCACACAGCACGCAACATACAGTGTCACACGCACAGTGTGACCCATCCTGGGCGGTGCAGCCCAGAGGCAGAATGTCCTGCAGTGTGGTAATACTATCCACTACACCATATGACGTAGGGGTGCTTGCGAGAGTCATTCACTCTATCTAAACAGCCCAAACAGCAAACACCCCACAGGAGACAAATACTAGGCCTTCTGTGAATTCGGGGGTGAAGATGCGTGAGAACCTGATCAGTATCAAAAGAGAACAGAGCAGACCAGGATGCATCACACACGGTGTGGATCGGCTCGTTTGTGAACTTCTGTTTCTCCCGTGTGTGTATGTGCGTGCACACGTGCGAGAGTGCAGACTGGGTCACAGTGTAAAGTACATTTTTAAAATTCTGCTATGGATTCTGATCAAAAAAGTTTGAAATCCCTCAGCTGGAGGGCTGGCAGTTTCTTTCCCATTTTTTGTTTCCCTCAGTGCCTGGAAAGTGTCTGCCCCCATAAATGCTCGTGGGGTTAATACATGAATTAATATATCAGTGAAGGAGTCAAATTGATTGATAGGCAGAGCGGTTGCCTATTCTTCCCAACTTTCCCTGTTCCAATGACTTCCAGTCACCAAAGCTGCAGGCAGGGGCATTTGCAAAGCTGAGGACCGACCTCTGTCGCATCCTGCGGTGCATGCTGTGGGCCCGAGCCGGGCCTGGCCCCTGGGACCTACGCTGGGACGAACACAGGTGGAGGAAAGGTGCACAGAAGATGCTATACGGCCACCAGCACCACACCTGTCCCCCGTTCTTCCTTTGCCAGCTGTCTGATCCTGCTGGGCTTGTGAAGGCTGACACTTGGCCTGGGAACAGTCCAGAGCTGAGAAGCTGGTTTTCAAAGTGATGGATTTGGAAGGGGACCACCCCAGTCATCCAGCTGAAAATGCAGGGTGCCCAAGAACAGCTGCATCTCAGCCAGATCTGTAGCTGCCCCTTCCTGAAAGTCTCTGCAAGCTTCCTTCCAGAGAAAATGCTCCACTCTGATTGGCTCCACTGGTCACATGCTTTCACTTGGGGGCCTTCGGGAACAAAGCAGCGCCAGACATTTGACCTGAGACTAGGTCCCGGACCAGATTCACTCCCAGTGGTCTGTATTAGCAAACCCACACAGAGCCAATGGACCCTGGCCCAAGTGGGGCCAGAGGCCTGCCAGGAGACAAGCAAGCTTCCCTGGGGTCCCTGTAAGAGCTCCCCTCACTCAGGGGAGGAATAGGAGGCACAGTGATTTGACAGCTATCTAGCAAGGAAGGAAAGAAAGCTTTGGGAACACGAACTGCCTGATCAGAGGAAGCAAAGAGCAGGGCTGGCCAGTGGGCTTTCCTCGGGACCACCAGTATCTCTCCTGGTTTCCTGGAGATGGGAACAGCTATATCCTGTTTGCTGTGCATTACACTTAGCATGTGGGCTGTGGGTAATCTAGTGTACATTGGGCATTCAGTTGGCATGTAACTGATGATTTGTTGATTGAAGGAATAACCTTTTAAAGTATCTTTAGGAAGCAAAACTTCTGATCTGTTGATTCCAGAAAGCAGAGTAATTATGACTCCTGAATAATAATCTGAAAATTCAGATGGAAATTTTTCAAGCAAATGAAAAAACCTAACTATTCCAAGGGCTATTGTGGTCTAGTTAATTAGGAGCAAAATAGGGCTAGGGAATCTGCTTTTATTTCTAAATCCCCAGTGTTTGCACAATGCTTGGCACATAATTGCACAATAAACTTCTAGTGAATGAAGACAATTTAGTTTCCAGAGCTGAAGAAGCTTCTTCCCTGCCTCTATCTCCCACCCCCACCCTGTCCCCTCAACACACACACACACATTCTCTCTGTGTCTCTCTTATTAAGTTCCCAGGCCTGAAGTTCCATAATCAGAGATATTTTCTTTTAAATAGAGGACTTGATGCCTTTAGAAAACCTTTGTAGGGTTGCACATAAGTTCTGATCCATTATAACCAAGAATGACTGGGTTTGCCAAAACCCTCTCTGAGAGCTTGTTTAGATGAAGCCAAGGGAAGAGCAGATACAAATGAGGAAGCAGGTGATGACGTGCCCAGAGGGGAGAAGGGAGGGGCCGAGTTCTCCTCCACTCCTCCCTCTCCACTCACTTACCCAGATGACCTTCGGTCTACAGACAGCCCTGTAGACCGGAAACTTAGGAGAGAGTCATTGATGCCTAGATCTTGATCACTGCAATGAGGTTATCCTAAGTGGACAGGAGCAGGTTCTGTCATCACTCCCTTAAAGAGAGTTAAAAAGAAAAAGGGTGTAATTTTCAAGAGAAAAGCTGCAGCCTTTCAGAAAAGACAGATAAAAACAGCAGACTTAAGACTGCAAGCCTGTAGGTGGGCTTTCTAGTGGCAATAAGACTCAGAGTGGGCAAGCCGGCCCACGGGAGAGCCGCTGCCGGGGCAAGCGGAGAGCAGCGTGTCTGGTGGGGATTGACAGGGAGACTCAGAAGTGGGGTCAGATGCTTCCATCTGACACCCTCCCTCGCTCTGCCTCCTGCTGGACAGAAGCAACACAGAGATGGATGGGGAATGCGGATGACTCGCTGGGACCACGCAGATCTGGGCTTGAACCCAGACCTTGGCTCTCAGGCCACGTGCAGGTCTGCATCGTCACCCTTGTCAGCGGGCACGTGTGGGGACGGTGGAGCGGATGGTCGGGGGGCTCGAGGGACCGGGCATTGTTTGGGAAGGTGGTGCCAGCAACTTCATGTCAGGTTCAGAGATGCCCATATTTCTGGTCTTCATAGACAGTACATTCAAGCAACGCTCCGTCCCTAGAGCTTAGGCCCTGGCACCGCAGATAACCAGCCCTCAGTCTGTGCAGCCCCTTCAGGACCCCAGCAGCAGCAATAACCAACTCCTGGTGCACTTCAGGGATGCCGGGCCCTGCCTGGCTGGGGGCGGAAGAAGGGTAGAGACAAGGGCCATCCAGAGGAGTCGGGACAGCCCTGCAGCCCAGCACTGTGGTCACGTGGAGAGAGCCACACACCACGGGGAAGCTCAGTCCCACCCCACGCCCCTGTCCGGCTTCCTGGCTCTGTATCCCGAGACGGGGCGCCAGCGCCTGTGAGAAGTGCGTAAAGACCATCTCTCCGCAGTGCGTCATTTCAGCCTGGGCAGTGGAAGTACATTTCCCAGTGTGACATCTGCAAACTTCCTAAACTTCTCTGGCAGGGCAAGAATGACACAGGGTTCCTACAGTGTCCTAGACAGGTCTCGACCCCAGGACCCAGGAGACGTGGGGATTGCACAAACAGTGAACAAATTAATTATTGATTTATCTCACGAGACAAATATTTATTCACTGGTTTATGAAAACCACTGCTGAATGCCCAGTAGACGATCAGAATGGTAAAACGCTGTTCTTCTTTCCTTATGTGGTGACGGAGAACTAACGAAACCCAGAAGCAGAACTAGCCCGTGAATAATACAGATCTTACGGGGAAGCTTGCAGACATGGGAATGAGGTTGGAGGGTGCTGTGTGTGAAGCAGACCAAGGATGGGAAGGTGTGGGGGGCAGGAGGCGGGGAAGAGGGGCTCCCACCAGGACCCAGGCAGACTCTCCCTCATCAGGTGACAGTGTGCAGGCCATGGAGAGTCTCCGATTCTGGCCGCTAGCATTTTGGCACCCTGGCTGGACCAGGGCATCAGGACTGAAGTAGAAGGAGGAAACTCAGGGCCAAGCAAGGACGTGACCTCAGAACCCGGTCGAGCCTCGGCTGCCGCAGAAATCAGGGCTGCTTTAGAACCCGTGGTCTCCGGGCTCCGGTGACAGTGGCTCAGCCCATTGTCGGAGTTTCTGTGCCCTTCAGACTTCGCTGGAAGCTGAGAGGAAGGAGCAGAGGGGGAGCCCAGGCCTGGGGGAGGACAGGACATCAGGGCCAAGGTGAGGGGCCCAGGTGCCTCTCGTCGGGTAGAGGAGCCCTGCATGCAACTTTCGCGTTTTATAAACTGTCTCCTCACTGACCCTTCTCATCCTCCACCAGGTCCTGTCCCTGCCTTCTTCCATCTTTTAGATTTTCTCTGTTCAGTGAGAATCACATATTAGCTGGCCAGGGCCATTGGGGTTTATACAGCTTCCTTCCTTCTTCCAGAAGAAAGGGACTCACACTTCTGGAGGGTCTGACATGATCTCATTTAATTCTAACCACAAAGCCAGAGGCATCCCCATTGTACAGGCGGGGACGTTGAGGCTCTGAGGGGTGAAACGTCTTGCCCAAAGTCACACAGGAGTAGAGAGGGACTGCACCCAAAGGTCTGTGCTTTTGCCTCTCTCAGATGGGACCGCCCCTCACCCGTGCTCTGTGGGTGGTCCCTCCGCCCTCACCTCCATTCTTCCCACCGCCCTGGGCCTGAGGTTCCCTGGACTTGTCTCCAGGGTTGGAATCCCCAGGAGCCTTAGATAAGAGGGTTTATTAGGTGGGACTCATCCTGGCGTAGAGGCCAGAGCTGTTTCCATGGTGATTTCAGAGCCAGGAGCCTGCGGTGGGCGTACCCCGGAACCCCGAGAGACAGGCTTTGTTCCCGAGCCCCCCAGACCCCCATCTCCCCCTCGTCAGGGCCGCACGAGGTGCTGTGGGGTTTTGCTCCGGGCATCTCCCTCACCCCCCGGGGCTCCCCCAGGCTGCGCCGATGGCCCCCAGGGCTGGTTAGCACCCATGGGGCGGCCAGTACCCCAGTGCCGCCCACAGCCGAGCGCTCTGGGCTGTGAGGCAAGACTCAGAACAAAGAGGGAGAGAGGCGAGGAGGTGGCATCAGCAGAGGCTGCATCAGCCCCAAGAGTCATGGGTTTGGAGCCAAGTGAGAAAACGCAAACACAAAACAAACCTCAGACAAAGCCGGGGGCTGAGGTCGCCTGGGACCTCATGTCACCTTACTAACAGTTGTCAAGGACTGGTGAAAATTCTGCAGGGGAGGGGTGGTGAGGGGTCCCCACAGCTGCCAGGCCCACGCCAGGGGTGTGAGAGCTGCGCTGGGGGCACCCCCAGGGAGAGGCGAGGGTGGAGGCTTCAGGTCCACTGGAGGGTCCAGAGGAATAGTGAGATCGGGGCTCAGTATTGGCTCCACCGGGCTCTTCTTTGGGGGCTTATCTCTAAACAACTAGTGAGTTCTCTGGAGGGGCAAAGGCAGGTCAATAAAGAGTGGCCTGGCCGGGACCAAATGCCCGGAGGGGCTATGTGAGGACAGGGAGACACTCGGGGTCTCGGGGTCGTGCCCCAGGATGTTTCGAGAAAAGCCAGGTTGGAATGAGGCCTCCAGGTGGGGGAGAAATGGAGGGAGATGGGAGTAGAGGCGTTTCTAACTGGGGGTGAGGGGTCCCAGGGAGGTCATCCATGGAGCACACGTCACAGGGATGGAGCCCTCAGGTCACACGTCACTGTGCACATGTGTCACAGGCCAAGGGGTTGGAGACCCGACTACCACCTAGCGAATAAACCTCTCCTTTATATGTTCCCTCTGCTATCTTCACAGTGTCACTGATGGTGTTTCCTGGTGATTATTTATGAAATCAACCCTGTTACATCCATAATTAGCATAAAGCGAGCATTTTAAACTTGTCGTTCTACAGTTTCAGAGAGAGTTTACCGTATTCCAATTACAGTTACCATTCACTGAGTATTTATTATGTACCGGGTATTATTTCATTCAATATCCAAAATAGCCCTGTGTGGTTATATCACTCACTTAAAAGACTATTGAAGCTTCCAGGGGCCCTGGATCTGCCAGGGGACAGACAGCAGGGAAGAGGCAGGGCTGGGTGGGGACGCCCGTCTGCCTGAATTCGGAGCCTGCTGTCCCAGACACCAAACCCACGTCCTCTCTATAAAACCTGCTCTGAGAACTGCCACGAGAGCGTGGCATGATGGATAGGTGTGTAAAATAGGATTATTCGGAGAGCTGAGGTCAAGGCAGGACGGAGGCCAGGCCATCCCTTCCCCCCACTGGGTCAGAAGTTTAGAAATTCTCCGACCCTTACAGCATTTGTGAAAGGAGGTAAATGGCCCAAACCCAGTTAGTAGGTCCCCAGGGTTTAACATCACAAAAAACCCTTGATGGAAGCTGTCCATCCTTGTGGATATCCTCCAGGAAGCCAATGGCTGACTCTCACCCACCGGCTGGATTGTCTTCCCTTGGAGATGGAGGGCAGTAAGCAAGTTCACCTGGGGGCAGACGGCAGAGAGAGCCCTAATGCTTCTTCAGTGGTGCCCTCAACGCCTCCTGGCCTGGCAGAGGGCTCCTAGGCTAGCATGAAATAATACAGGGATTTTTTTTCCCCGATTAAACTGAAATTAAATTAACAGAGAGAACATTCCTTATTTTCAAATTCCTCCCAAAGATTTCTTGAAGCTGTAATGCCTCCTGCCATTGGTCTGCTAAGAGGCAACAGAGAGAAAACCAGCTGAACCAGGAGTACATTAATTCAGGGGCCAGATCTTAGCTCATTGAGCTGACTTTAACAGTTTAATTTTTATGTGCTCCTCTGCTTATGATTTTGCAACAGATACTTGGCATACAGGAATGATCTCTGCTAGTACTTTTATTCCTGCTTCATGTGCTGAAATTGAAAGTGTCAGAATTGGGGCAGGGAGGGGCAGTGTGACTGTAGAATGGGGTCTGACGGTGCTTTACCTTGCCAAGTTGCGAAGGTTCAAGACGATGAAGCAGGTGCCAGAGCATGAGCAGATGCTGGAGGGAGCTGGCATCATTCCTGTCTCGTGGAGTCCTTCTGCAAGTTTAAGTTGTTCGCTGCCTGAACAAGTTTGAGAAAAACTGCCTTCCAGGTTGTTGCCGTCTTTATTCAGGCAGCTCTGCATTACCCTCAGGGGCACGATCTTGTCCCCTGGCCTACGGGAGAAGGTGCCTGAGCAACGTGAAGGGAAGCACAGTCCTGTCTTCTTTTGCTTTCTTCATCGGCAGCAGCATCCCGGCCCCATCACCTCAGTCAGGAGGCGAAGCCACGTGTGGGTACAGACAAGCGTAGGCGTTCAGTGGCTTAGGAGAACGAAAGTCTGTTTTTCACTCTTTCCGTATGACCAAGGTGGGTTGGAGGGGCTTCTGCTTTGCAGGAACAGAGAAGGAGACAATCTGTGCGCTGGCTTTTACACCTTCTCCCTTGAAGAGGTAAGCGTATTTTCTACCCTTGTTTCACAGACACAGCCCCGCTTCACTTGAGAAAGGCTGGGTAGTGCAGCCCCGGGGCTGTGGCAGCAAGAGCCACGTGTGGGACGGACAGTCCGCATCCCCTGCGAGCATCTCCCTGTGCCAGGCTTCAAGCCACAAAAGGACCAAAGGGCTGGCTTCTGGAGGGTCATCCAGCTGGTTGGGGAGACAGGAGAAGTCAACGAATGACACAAAGCCGCCGTGTGACCATTTGAAAGGCAGCTGGAAGGCCTCTGATGCCCGCTGAAGGGCCGTGTCTCAGGGTGTGGAAGTCGACAACTTCACGGGCGAGGGGACCTGGCTTGGCCCAGGAGAGGAGCCACAGGACGAAGACAATCCAAGAAGGAGGGGGAAGGTTCTAGGCAGGAGAGCAGAGGAGAAAGTCCTCTATGGGTTCTGAGAACTGTGAGTCAGCCCAGGATGGGATGGAGGGCGGCTTTAGGGATGTGGCCAGTGAGGGCAGTGGTTAAGAATCCACCTGCCAATGCAGGGGACACGGGTTCGAGCCCTGGTCCGGGAAGATCTCACATGCTGCGGAGCAACTAAGCCTGTGCGCCACAACTACTGAGCCTGTGCTCTAGAGCCCGCAAGCCACAACTACCGAAGCCCACATGCCTAAAGCCCGTGCTCCACAATAAGAGAAGCCACCGCAATGAGAAGTCCACCTGCCACAATGAAGATTAGCCCCCACTCGCCGCAACTAGGGAAAGCCCGTGTGCAGCAACGAAGACCCAATGCCGTCAATAAATAAATAAATAAATAAAACAAAAATGTGTTTGCAGGCAGAGGATAATGACCAAGGCAGTGAGAACGTGCCAGGCCACCAAGAGAAAGCCCGAGAGAGGTGACTCCAGCACTGAGGCCACATCTCCTGCACAACCACAGCCAATCCTGCAGCAGACCAGAGGCTGCTAAGCTAAGGAGCTCAGCAGAGCTGTGGATGCTCTCATGGGACAGGGACAAAAATGGACGCAGAACATGCTAAGAAGAAGGTGCCCGCCAAACACTCCCCATTTCAGATAGAGCCCAAGACGCAGTGAGCAAGTTAGACAGGGATGGACATCAAAGTCCCAAGTCACAGCACCACGGCTGGCTTTGCACTAGCTCTGTCCCTGCTGCATCAGAGTGCTCTTCCCCGTTCTATCTGCAAGAAAGAAAAACTACAGGTCACTCTCTCTCTCCAACAAAGATTTAAAAACCCAACACAAAATTTTAGCAAACTGAACCTAGCAAAATATATATAAGATAGTGTACCAAGAACAAGTATCAAAGTTAGTTTGTTAGTCTGACATTTGAAAACCAATCAAGGTAATTTATCACGTTAACAACTAATGAAGAAAAAACTGTATCATCACCTCAATAGAATAAGAAAAAGCATTTTGTAAAATCCAATGCTTATTCATGATTTTTAAAAAAGAACACAACAAACTTGCAATGGAAACTTCCTTATCTGATTAAAAATACAGTAAACATTATATTAAATGATAAAATTAAGTTTTCCCTTCTGAGGTTGAGAAAGAGATAAGTCTGCTCACCCCCTAAATTTCTATTAAACATGACACTGGAGATCTCAGTCAGTGAAATAAAGCATATAAAATATGTAGAAATAAAATGTATACAGGTTAGAATGAAAGAAAGAAAACTGTCATTATTTTCAAATTACATGATATTATATGTAGAAAAATCCAAAAGGATCTATATGTAAACTATTAGAATTAATTATTAAATTCACCAAGGTGTCTAAATATCAACAAATAATTATCAAATGAAGTAAAAGAAATCTTTAGTTCAAATAGCTAGCAATAAATCTAACAAAAGTTATGCAAATCTTCTGTACAGAAAACTGTAAAACATTTGAGAGAAACTGAAAAAGTAAGCAAATGGAACAATATACCATATTCATGGATTGAAAAGCTAGAGTTGTTGCTTCTTTTCAAAATGGTTTATATAGATTTAGTGAAATTGTAATCAGTGTCCCAGCAGCATTTGTTGTAGAAACTGACAAGCCAATTCTATTATTTTATATCGAAATGTTAAGGTCTAGGGATTGCTAAAACAGACTTGAAAAAGAAGCAAAAAGTTGGAAAGCAAACACAACTAGATATCAAGACTTATTGTTACCAAGTCCAAGCTCATCCTGCTTGCTGTATGACAGGCCAATAAATAGAGAGGCAAGTTGTTGGGACAAGGACTAGGGACTTTATTTGGAAAGACAGCAATCGGGGAAGATGGTGGACTCGTTTCCCAAAGGACCATATTCCCCAAGTTAGCGTTCAGGCTTCTTTTATACTAAAAGGGGAGGGGTTAAAGTCCTGGTTCCAGCCAGGATGTATTCATTTCTTCCTTCCTGCAGCCATTCACAGGTGGGCCTGGTCCGGATGTTTCCTGTGAGGTAAACAAAGGTATTTTAGCTTAATGCTCCTTACCTGGGAGGCAGGGTCCCCAGAGATGAGCCATTGTGTATAATTTAAGCTTATAGGCAACATCCCTTTAGTGATGAACCTGTAATAGAATACAAAGGTTTTTCCCTCTTACATTATCATAAGGTGACAGTAAGACAGTGCAGTATTTTAGCATGAACATGCAGATAGACCAATGGACCAGAGCAGAGTCCGGAACTAGACCTACATTGGAAGGACACACGATGAATGACAAAGGTGGCACGTAACAACGGGGAAAGGATTTTTTAAAAATAAGTAATGCTGGGTCAATGGGATACCCATTTGAATATCCAAAAAATAATAATCTCAGCTTTTATTGTTCATAGAAAGCAGGTGGACTGCAGATCAAAATGTGAAAGATAAAATAATAAGGCGTGTAGAATATAACATTAGCGAATGTCTGCATGACTTCAAGGTGAAGACCTGCAAAGAAAAGATTTATAAATTGGACTATATTAACATTCATGACTTCTGTTCATCAAAATACACCATTAAAAGAATGAAAAGAAGATGTCTGCAGCATTTAAAATAAAAGCTCATATCAAGACTATATAAAGGACTCCTACAGATCAGTGTGAAAAGGACAGACACCCAGTAGAAAAACTGGCAAAAGATCTGAATGAGCACTTCACAAATGAGATTATTCAAATACCATAATAAACATATGAAAAGGTACTAAACCTTATTAACCACCAGGGAAATTCAAATGGAAACCATAATGAGATCCCAGCTCACAACCACCAGAAGAGTTCGCACAGAACGACTGACAGTGTCCCGAGTCAGGGAAGGTGTAAAGCCACAGGCTGGTGGGAGTGTCAGTGGGATCAGCCACCGGGACAGCTGTCTGTCACAGGTCAAGCCATGTTACCCTGTGACCCAGCAATCCTAATCCTGGGTTTGTCTGCCCCGTCCCTGAGATACATAACAGTTAAAACCAGAAACAACCCAAATGGCCCTCAATAGAACAGACTAATTGTAGTATATTCATACAACAGAATCCTCTACAGCAATGAAAGTATGCTGTGTGCAATCACATAACCATAATGTTGAACAAAATAAGCCAGAAACAGAGGAACACTTACTGTTAAAATTTTTACATAAAGGTTAAAAACAGGCCAGAGTAACTCAAGGTATTAGAAGTGAGGTATTGATGACTTTCGGAAAGAAGGGGTCACATGGGGACTCTGGGGTGTCATTCATGCTGTTCTGTCTTCCTCCGCGTGGAATGACGTGGGGTGAATTCCGCTTGTGCAAATGCACTGGGCTGTACCCACACGGCTGGTGCATATTTTGGTGTGTCTGTTATATGTCAACCAAAGGTTATTTTTAAAAAGGAAGAGGTGAACTTTGGGGTCCCTATATCACCCCCAAATAAAATCTATGGTGTCTTTTAAATGTTTACTTTTAAGAAATTCATGCTTTAACATCCACCCCTCCCCACCACACACACACACACACACACACACACGCGCGCGTGCGCACACACACACAATTTGCAGATGATCTCATTAAAATACAAGTACATGCCTGGATTTGACACCCTTTGTGAAGGTAATGCCAAGGCCAGCAGTACTCCTCCCACCAATCAGAACTGCTGGTCGCCAGCAACAGCCCTGCAGAAACTACCTTACTTCCTGCTCACAGCGGCTGGCAGGCAGACCATTTTTGTTCCCATTTCAATGCTGAGGAAACAGGAGGTTCAGTGACCCCTCCTGGTCTTGGCACAGACCGAGACCTGGCTGTTGAACCCCTCCTCCGTGCTTTTTCTTGAAGGCCCACTGCCTCTCCCTGGGGATCAGGAGGCTCACCCAGGCCCACCCTTCCCAGGAATGATATTTACTTATATAGCAGATAACAGGATGCAGCCTTTGGGGCCGTTGCTCAGTGTACAACACGGCAGAGGGGACACTGGCCACTCTGAACAGGGGACTGGCCTCTCCACCAGTCCCAGCTGCCCCTTTGGGGTTTCCTTCTCATTTTTCTTTTGCGCCACCTGGGAGAATCTGAAGGGTCCTACCCACGATTGTGAGCCTGAAGGTCTTTGCGAGGCCCCTGGGCAGACTTTTTTTCATTTCTCAGAGTTCAGTTCACGCCTCCTCCTATCACATCTGAAACCTCTGAACAGAATAAACCCACATTCCTTTTAGGTGAGATAGCAAGTTCCAAATGTGAAAACAGCTTGCAAAAAAATGTGCTAGAATAGTTTGAAAATGGTTTGTACTTGAAGGAATGCAGGGAGGGTGAGGTTTTCAAAACTGATCTTTGCTTTGAGAGAAGAGTTGCTTTCAGTTGCTTTTAGAAATTTCTCTGCTCAATCCTTGGCAGATGTGCATTTTCTTTTTTCTTACGGGAGGAAAAGTCACTAAAGGGAGGAAGGGGAAAGCCCTCCCTTCCCTTCCTCTGACCCCCATCTTGCATACCTCCTGGGTCTAGCCCAGATGCAACCTTCACTTTAATCTGGGTCCCTGCTCCAGCCCCCAACCTCACTCCTCCCTCTGAACCCCTTACTGTCTGTGTATTTCCTTTGAAACAAGGTTTTCTATTGCATCTGCTTATCTTCCAAAGAAGATTGTGAGCTATGAGAGTACTTAACAAAGATTAAATGTACACTTAACACCAGAAACATTTGGTGACTAAATTAATGTTTATTTGTATAACTGCATGCATTTCAGATGAGAAATTTTTAAAATTCTAATTAGGATGTCTTTGGCTGCAAGAAACAGAAAATTCTGATTCCAATGTCCTCCTCAGTTAGAAATGTATGATCTCATATGACAAGATGACCCAAGGTGAGACAGGTCCATGTTTAGCTAATCTGACAACTCGACAATATCTTTGGGGACCAGAGACCTTCCTCTTTCTGCTCTGCTACCTTCTACAGGTTGGCTTTGTCCCCATGGACAACTGCCCTCATGGTGGCAAAATGGCTGCACAGTTCCAGGCATCTCATCCAAAACAACAATGTCCAGAAGAAAAAGGACTGTCTTTTCCTTGTGCATTTTTTAGTTGTGCAAAATCTTTCTCAGAACCACCCCCACCACACACGCACGAAAACTGCCTCTCACATCTCCTTGGCCATGAATTGCCCATTCTGAAACAATCAGCAAGGGGAATGGATGGCTGTAGATGGTTTATAGTCTAGAGTTTAGGACTTGCCCTGAGCTGAGGATAGGATCACCTTCCCAGTGGGAGAGACCCAAAAAGAGCTGGGGTTCTGTTAGCAAAGAAAATGAGGGAGCATTCGGGATAAGGCAAAGCAATGTCTGCTACACTGGGATAGAGGTTTCTCCAAAGAAGAAGTGCAAATGGGCAATAAGCACAGGAAAAATGCTCCACACTATTAGTCATCAGGGAAACACAAATCAAACCACAATGAGATACTACTTTATACCCATTAGGGTAGTTATAATAAAAAAGAAAAAAAGGAAAAGTGAGGAGGTAGAGAAATGGAAACCTTTGTTTATTGCCGGTAGGAATGTAAAATGGTCCAAATGCTGTGGAAAACAGCTTGGTGGTCTCTCAAAAGGTTCCACATAGAATTATCCTAAGAGCCAGCAATTCAACTCCAAGGTATATATGCAAAAGGATGGAAATCAGGGACTCAAACAGATACTTGCACACCAGTGTTCATGGGAGCATTATTCACATAAGCCAAAAGGTGGAAATGACCCATGTGCCCACAGCCAGGTGAGCAGATAAACAAAATGTGGCATCTGTGAGATAGTAGAAAATATATATTGGTCTCTGCCCCCAGTTTCCAACACAGAGCTCCTAAAATCCTTATAATTTTCTAAGTGATCATAAGAGCACTAGAAGCGGCTTTTTTTCTAATGAGGTGACTCTGGGTGGGCATCTGGCTGGCTCCTGGATGGGGGCTGGTCACCAGAAAGATGAAGCCATGATTAGAAGCTTGGCCTTTTCAGCCACCTCATCCCCACCCTCCATCCTCCAGAGAGGAGGGAGGGGCTGGGAATGGAGTTAATAATTGCTCGTACCTACAAGAGGCAGCCTGCATGAATCCCAGCAGTAGGGGTTTGGAGAGCTTCCAGGTTGGTGAGCACATCCACACGGGGCGGGTGATGCGCCCCAACTCCATGGGGACAGAAGCTCCTGTGCTCAGGACCCTTCCAGACCTCACTCTACGCATCGCTTCATGTGGTTATTCATCTGTATCCTTCATCATGTCCTTTAATAAACTGGCAGACATAAGCCAATGTTCCCTTGTTTCTCTCTAGCAGATTAATCAAACCGGAGTAGGTTTTCATGGAAACTTCCAGTTTGTAGGCAGGTTAGACAGAAATGGTGGGTCGCCCGGGAACCTAGTACTTACAATTGGCGTCTGAAATGGGGGGCGGTCTTGTGGGACTGAGCCCAATACCTGTGGGATCTGATACTACCTCCAAGTAGATCGTGTCAGAATTGAGTTAAATTGTAGGACACCCAGCTGGTGTCACAGAGAATTGCTTCGTGTGGGGAAAACCCCTACACATTTGGTGACCAGAAGGGGAGTGTTCTCTGGGAAAGTAAAGGAGAAACACACAGGGAGAGGAAAGACTGTAGACTTTACACACACTCACACACACATCCATCCATCTAGCGGGAGGGCTCGGGCATCTGCTGAAATGAGGGCTCCTTGTTCTTGAAGTGATGTGACAAAGCCTCTCTCCCCCGGAACACACACAAAACATGTCCCACCATCCACACAAGCCAAGTCCCCTGGCCTGCTTGGCTCTGCGTCTGGAGCACAAGCTCAGTCCACACCGATGAGACACGACACGCCACCCGCCCCCACCAGAAGTCCTCGGCAGGAGGGTGCTCCGCACGCTAGGCAGAGGGAAAGGGCCGGGAGCTGCTCGGAAACGCAGCAGCAGCTTCAGGGGAAGCCTTCCTGAGCCTCCATGCGCCCGGAGCAGGACCCCCAGTTCTCGGTCCATGCCTCCCCCCCTTCCCTCACCGCGTGTCTGAGGGGTTCCTAGCTGAGGGCACAAGGCGGTGGGGGCCTGCGGCGCAGAGGGAACGTGCTTCCTCTTTAACATTCATTCAAATTAAGACACACACACACACACACACACACACACACACACACACACGACAGGAAATAAAGAGCTACCAATAACGTTTTATATACTTCAAATTATTATAAGAAATAGTTATTTTCAATTTCCATTCATCTTTTTCCCATTTATTATGTTTTATTTAGTAAACATTTTCAGTTTCTTCCATTCCCTTAGTTTCAACATGTTTATTGTTTTGATTTTGCCTTGTTCCAGTTAATGGCATGGTAGACAGCTCCTGCCTTCCTCCCCCTCCCCTCCCCCTCCATCCTTCCTTCTTCCTTCCTCCCTCCCTCCCTCCCTCCCTTCCTTCCTTCTTCTCCTTTCTTCCTTCCTTCCTTTCCTTCTTTCACCTGTGTGTCCCCTCCCACAGTGCTCCGACCTTTGGACCAGAGCTGTTAAGCCCTGACTCTTTTGGGCTCCATGGTCCCAGTGCCTGATTAGCTTGACCTGACCCGGACCCAGCTTGCTGAGCAGAGGGGAGGGCACCTCTCAACACTCCTCACCGCAGTGCATGGAGGGGGCCTGGGGGTGGCAGGAGGCGGTGGGGAGTGTTGGCTGTTCCCCTTGAGCTTCCCCTGTGATGTCTTTACCCCAAAGCCCTGCTGGTTCTGCCCCCTCCTGTCAGAAGCTAAGGGGCAGCTCAGAGTGGACCTTACTGTGCTCAGTTTCCTATCTTGGTCCCTAAACCTCAGGGTGAAACCCTTTTCCTGCCCCCGCCTTCTTCCTAAACTCTTTCCCATCTCCAGGGGCCAATCCCACACTTTTAGTGATCCCAGTAGGAGTGGGCTGTAATCGGTGGATACTAAAAAAAAAAAATTCTGAGAAGAAAAACTAGAAGCAAATTCACATATACCAAAGTATCAAATTTAGGGAGGGATTTCTGTCCATCTGTGTCTCTTGAGCTTAAGGAGCAGGTGAACGCAAACAGCCAGCATCCACCAGAGACTCACACTGTAGGCAGACGAAATAGACGCCCAGCCCAAAGGCAGGGAGGCCGGTCTGTGTGGACGGAGGGAGCCAGGAGCAAAGGAGGTCTCAGTATAGTCCAAGAGCTCGTACCCCCTTCAGTGGGAGGGGCGAGGCAGCAGGAGACAACGGCCCCGCCGCCTGCCGGTGGCATCACTTGGCCCCTCCAGTAAACACAGCTGTAAAGGGGTCCTCAGTACTGACGATGACTTCCCAGCACGGGGTCCAGTCTGTGTCCTTCTCCCAGCCTCGGTCACGGATCCCTTCTGTGAGTGCAGGAAGACATCCTGGGCCGTGCACTCCTTGGGGATCACTGCACTGACTCACGTATAATGGACCAGAAACGCATCCTCCCAGGTCTGTTACTTACATGGAAGCAGCTCTGGGAACTTCCCCAACCCCAGAAGGCAGTGATTTCTTAGTTCCCACAGCCCAGCTGGACCTAATCAGAGCCCCCAGCCCGCCCCCGGGGGCACAGTTTTGCTCTCGGGGGCACAGGGGCACAAGCGGTTGGAGAGCTGAACTGGCGCAGGCCATCGGGACCGGGAGCACGGGAAACAGAACCCAGACTCGGCAGGATTTCCTCGGCCTCCTGGCTTCGTGTCTGGGGAGAATCCGTAAAGGTCACCTGCACACCACTTGAGCTGATCTCCAGTTTCCAGAAGCGGGGAGTTCCCAGAGGTCCTGAGACCAGCACCCAAGAGGGGCCCTGCCTTCGGCTTAGTGATCAAGTGGGCTGCCCTCCAAGTGGTCCCAAGGGGATGTACTCCCACTTCTGCAATTTTCCCCCTCCACTTCCACAGCGGGGAGAGATGCTGAGTCCTGGGGAAGGGTGGGGGGCAACTGCTGCCCACTGCCTATGAGCACCTAGGAGGGGGCCAGACTTTTTCCCTGGAGAGGGGCTCAGCTCTGGCCCAGCTACATCCCAGCTCTGCGACCCTAGCAAGCTCCTGAAACTTTTGGAGCGTTCGCTGCTCATTCGTAAAACGAGGAAAATCATGTCTCCCTTTATTCAGTTATCATGAAGATTAAATAAGATTATGCATTTGAAACAGTCAGCATACCCTGGCCATGGTGAGCAGCTCAGTAAATAACAACTGTTGGTAGTAGTACCAACACAAAACCCCTAAGACGCGGAAGAGTCTCAGAAGTGAAGAATCTTAGAAGGGAGCAAACCCCAGGGGTCGCTAGCCCATCCTCAGCCGAAGTCCCTGCTCCTGCCCTCTCTGCCCAGCTCAGGCCTCTGCTTTCCGAACAGCCATGTCTCCCACACCCTGGGAGTAAGACCGCAGGCTTGGGCGAGCTTGCTCAAGCTTGGAATGTAACCCTTCTGCAGGCAGGCCGCGTCCAGGGACACCATTCGCCACTTAAATTTCATCTTGTATTTTTCAGCTTCACGTGTGTCTTGTGTCTCCAACTACAGTTAAGCTCTGGACGTAGGGCCTAGGCTTGTGCTGCATATGGGGCCTCCCCACTCCGACCCTGAGCTGACTTGTCTTTACTAAGCCTTGCCGTTAGCTTGGAAAACTATTTTGCATTTCACAGGAGCTTAACAAAGGATTAAAATAAATATAGAAATGTGTTTTCTGTGTCATTAGGTAGTCTTCCTGTTCTGAGAAACTTCTTCCTGTTGAGATAAAGGGGAAAGATTAGAGACAGTCTCCTGATTATTTGGCAACCTAGATCTTGAGGCGACTGGGGCAATTCTAGAATTGCTACAGAGGTGGGATGGAGGGTCACCGATTTGATTGGGAAAGGACATTAAGGGGAATAAAGTGTGCAATCCTTAGCATCTGGCGGAAAGGAGCAAGGACACTTGCTTACATACAATGCACTTGCTATTATCACCTCTACTTGACCCTACTTGGTACTATTACAATTTAAAAATATCAAAATGCAAGGGCAAAGTCAAACACCCTCTGTGAGCTTCCATTGGGTGTCTGGAGGGAATGATTGTTCTTACAAACACTTCCAATCTCCTTTACGCTGAGACTGGCCTATATGCGGGCACCAGAGCAGATAGTACAAGAGAAAGAGGTTTTCTCCCAGATGCCCAGCTGGGTTGTCCCCACCTCGGTCCCCAAGTTCACTCACACAGTGGGACAGGCTTACACAAGCAACTGAAAACAAAGAATCTTAGGCAGCCCTTGTTTTTACTTATGTCATTTTCATCGTGACCATGGTGGTTTTGAAGGTATTCATTCCAGATATCTGGGCTTCGCTATTTGTTTTCCCTGGATTCCCTCAGAGTTTCAGCAATAATTAATGACCCCATTAACATGTTCAGTACCCCTTACCATTATTTATTAATCCAGCTTTAGAAGTGATGGACCTGTCCTGGGGGCAAGTGGTGGCAGGGTCCCCGATGGGGGCAATTTCTCTGCCTCCCCGGGGTCTTTCTCAAAAAGCCTCACGTCAGGCTTTGGGAACTGTGGCTGGGAAGAAATAGAGGCCTTGTTTCACTTCATCTTGGCCTGTACTCCAGAAAGACACTGTGAAATTTTCAGATGATGGATTTTCACCATGTTCCAAAATAGGAATTGCTGAAGTGGGACAAGAGGGTCTTCTCTGAAAACCAAAACCTGTGAAAGCAGCTGTGCACGTGTCGTCAGGAAAAGCACCACTGACGCGGTGAATTCCACTTCTCGGACAACTGTCGATGAGCCCAGGCCTTCGAATCAATTAACAAAAGCAATTGCTTTCTAAGAAAATCATCCAGACTGTGGAGGCTCTGGCCTTGCTTCCCAAAGCCTGTCTGTGTGTTGAACGCCATCAGCCACTGACCTGAGCATTTCCCTTGGGCTTCTGTCCCAGCTGTCCAGCTGGGATGTCATAGAATCTCACTAATTACCACCCCCTTCCCTCCTCCAGGTACACAAAGCCGCAGGGCACCAACAGCACCTATTTTTCTAGCCCAATTGGCGGTGCTCAGCACAGTGATTTTTATTCCTGGAGGTGCTTACATCACGCCCCACTTGATGGGACCAGTCCCCAGCATTCACCTGGGCTCTTCCATTCTCAGTTCTTTGGAGTCTCTGGACCACATTTCGGCATCTCATCATCACCTCCAGGTAGAGGGAAGCGGAGGAGGGGCCCTGGAAGGAGGAGGGCAGGAAGGGGCTCTCAGCAGAGCCACAGACCAACACCCAGCATGCCCAGAGCTGGCTCTACGACACCTCCACTCCATTCAGAGACAGATCTCTAGTTTTCTGACCAAAAATAATGAGGAAATGGGATCCCTAGATGGAAACGTGTCCTTCAATAAAAGGAAACTGTTGTCTGCATGAGGCTCTGGAGTCTGCCTGCCCTGGGCTGGCATTCTGGTTCGGCCATGGCAGCCAACGCCCTAAAGTCACCAGGCAGAGGCTTCCTCTTCTTGGAGACTGAGGTAGTGAGGGTTCTGACCTCACAAGGGTTTCTGGGAGGAGCAAATGAAGCAATGCTTGCGAAACACTTAGCAGCAGACAGAAAGCGTCAGTAAGTAATACCCAAGGATTTTCAGTCATTCATTCTAATTACGCTTTCCCGTGTTAGTTGGCGTTTCCTGCACAATTTCTGTGTCCTTGTCCCTGCTGGTTGGTAAGGGATCAGTGCACACTGAACACATGTGAGCATCACCCAGACAGGTGCGAACATGACGGAAACCAGTCCGGGAGGAGATTGTTTGTCACCACCCTCCCAGCATGGTCTGAAAACCAGACAAACGGAGTTGAAAGCAAACAGCATCAGTTCTAAACCAATCTCGCCTCCAGAAAGGTTTCTTCCTCGACTCCTAACATTTTGCATTTAGCCCAACACAGGCTCCGTGCACTGACTCTTGAGTAGGAACCAAGTCACTGACTTACCGGAATCTTCTCTTCCAACACAGGCCACTGAGCCCTGCAACGTCCCGCCCGTGAGCAGTCAGTACAGTGTTAGCCTGCGGCCAGCACCACCTTTGGGGCAGCAGGGAAGTGAGAATCCCTGCAGAGGGCCGGTGCCCATCACTCACTCTGGTCCTGCCCTGCTCAGCTCCCGGAAGTTTGTTCTCTCCGCTGCTCAGAGCGGGTCACCCGGGCTCCACTTCGAGCTGTTTCCCAGCCTCCCCACTTCCGTGCAGCCAGAAGATGCTGAGTGCCCAGGATGGGTGGGGGAGGGGAGTGCCAGCCCGGCATGTGTGTAACAGGAGTACAGGGAAGCTGCAAGGCTGGGCCGTGAGGAGATGCAAGCTGACGAGGTGCAAGCCGGGTCTGCTCCCTGCCTGGGTGTGACTGAACCTTCTAGAACCCCGACGCCCCGCACCCCATACAGGAGGGGGCCGTGATGTGCCTGTGTGAGTGTCATAAAACCTTAAAA
This sequence comes from Balaenoptera borealis, assembly GCF_965194805.1. Classification (NCBI taxonomy): domain Eukaryota; kingdom Metazoa; phylum Chordata; class Mammalia; order Artiodactyla; family Balaenopteridae; genus Balaenoptera; species Balaenoptera borealis. The sequence goes on from NC_138874.1 coordinate 27,216,156, forward strand.
TGCTCCGATGAATGATGCCTGATACACAGCAGAGGCTTAATCATGTTGCTGTTATCATTACTCTTTTTCCAATAATTTGATCCAACACAAGCAAAGAATGAGGGAGATGTACAGACAGATAGACTAGCTTCTCAGCTAGATTTGCTGTCCAGACAAGCAAGGCAGGTGGGAGAGGGATTACAAACTATGTGTGGCTCCTTGGAATCTGCCCAGGGTTCCCTCCCAGTTTGTTAGGACAGAAAGGAAGGGACCCTGCAGCTTAGAAGCAAAGCAAAGGTAAGGTAAGGACCTTGGGGGTTTGGGAATTAAGTATGAAATGCCTGGGATGTGGCTTCTTCTTCCAGGGGCTGTGTACAGTCATTTGCGGTTTTGAGACCGGGGTAACTGCCATGTCCTGGGCTTTGGCCTCAGTCTTTGTCTTTTGACTACAAACCACACTGAGTGGGGCCAGACAGCAGGCAGCTCTTCTCTGCCTTGGGAGCCAAGATGGGGCCCCTGGGGTGGGTGTGCCCTAGTGGAGCCCCCACTGCTCCTGAGGACACCAGCTGCAGGGAGGCCCCATTCAGAGGAAAGCGGGACACAGATGGTCACCCCTCCAGAGGTGATGTGGGGTAGAGAGAGGGCTTGGGGTTGGACAGATCTGAGTTCCAGCCATGGAAATCCCTCCTTAGCACTCAGACATTTCTCTGACCCTCGGTTTCCTCCTTTACGGTGGTAGTAATAATGCCTGCCTCCGGGTCATCGAGAGAACAAGTAAACCCAGTGCAGGGGAAGGAAGTGTGGGGCGAGCATGCAGTACAGCACCCGTCCCCCACCCCCCTCAGGGACGGTGAGCCTGCTGGGCCAGCGGTGACCTTTCCAAGATGGCACACCTAGCAAGTGGTGCAGCTCAGAGAAGAGCCCACAGCATCAGGCATCCGCGGTCTTCCGACAGACGGCGTGTACTCCCCTCCCCTCCCCAAGACTCCATGCACTGCCCTGAAGGCACCAACAGGCCTGCGGGGTTGATGCTCTCCCTGCCTCACCCACCCCTGCATCTCTGCACCGCGCTGGATGATCTTCACAATGCAAAGTGTGTCGCCAGGTGGGGTAAGTTTCTGCTGCTCCCTCTTCATCCCCAAGGATGCAAAAATTCCAAACGTTCTGGCAGGCAAAGACTTGATGGCCATCCCTGAGCCGAGTATGTTTCTAGGAAGGAAAACAGGAGCTTCTTGCTGAATATGCTAAATGTCAGGGATGAAGTGCAGGGCTAAGTGGTTCAGAAAAAGAGAGGAAGAGTGTGGCCGTAAAGATACTATGGGACCAGGGCCACAGCTGGAGGTGGGAGCCACCTCGGAGGGCTCTCGGGTTGGCAGGCCTGGAGAGGCAGCTCTGGGAGGTTTCACGTGCTCATTCCACAGGTACTGACTGAGTGCCTGGCCCCCAGGAAACATCCCTGTGAACGAGGTCGCAGGGCGCCTGGTCTCATGAGGCTTACGCTCTGGCTTGGGGTGCGCAGCGTACATCCAACAGGTAAATTAATAAACAAGAAGCTGTTATGCTGTGGAAAATGCTGCACAGGCTGTGCTGGAGGGGGTGCCCTTCAGGGTAGGCAGGAGGTCTCCCTGGAGGAGCTGAGGACTGAGACTAAGCTGTGTCATGAGAAAGCTGAGAGAAAATGGAGTCCTGTCTATGCAGCCGGGAAAGATTATACAAACTCAAACCCAGAACTCTACACTCTGAGACCTTCACGGCTCTGGAAGAAATGATAATGTATAATTTATAGTTAGTTTGTAAAGTTAACTAGTTTTAAAAAACTTTTTAGTAACTTCCAGGTGAGAGACCAACATTGCATTCTACAACATTCTGATGCTGGCCTGTCTCCTAAAATGTGTACACAACCGGGCGGCCCCCAAAAGATCCTTCTGTGGACGCAGTGAGTGTCAGTGGGTGTGAAGGACCCTGTGGACCATGCACGTGGAGAGGCCAGGTTAAAGAAAGTCACTCCAAATCAGGGATCATTTGGTTACAAGAAACAGGAACCCACTTGAGGAAGCTCAAGTAATGACTAATTTAATTTGAACAGTCGGGGTGTCATACGGACCCCAAGGGCTGGACGTGGTGAGGAGCCCACAGGGGGCGAGATCTAGGAACTGAAAGGCCTACAGAGCCGAGAACTCCCCTCTCAGAGGCCACGTGGGTATTTTTTTTTTTTTAATTTAATATGTTTACAATACTAGTCACCTGTGGGGTTGCTTTTCATAATTTTTTTATTGCGGTAACATCTATACAACACAAACTTTGTCATTTGACCATTTAAAATTCCAGCACCCCTGCCATGTCGGGTTCTGATGTTTGTCCCATCTCTTCAAACTATGTGTTTGCCTATTGGTATCCCTTCATTTTCTCTTGACACCCAGACATGATGTGGCACTGCTGTAAGGGGGTCTTTAGTGATGCCATGAGGTGCGGGAGGGAAGGCGTTCCACTGTCCTGATTCGTTCTCTGTGTTTTAATGAGTATGTGCCCCTGGGCCATGAATTTCACAAGGGCTGTTCAGTGTTTTTCTCCTTTCTTGGATGGAGCAGGGTGGCTAGAGCCGGCTGCAGTTGGATACTCCCCTTTCCCGGGTCAGTTAGGCTGTAGTTAACTAGTTTTCCCCTGAGGGCAGTCCTCTGTATATTTCAAACTGGTCCCTTTTCCCCTCCCCCTGCTAGAAGCTGAAGGGGATGATTTCCCCTGGACATTCACGTTGAGAACCTGGTCAAGTTCCTGGAGGTAACTCTCTCAGTACTGTGCCCACCGCCCATGACTGGGTCCCCCTGGAGCTCTTACTCTCAGACGTGTCCACACTCAGCCGCCAGCACTTCACCAGTTACAGCTCAGGTTTTCCTGTCCCGAAACTGGTTCCCACAGTGGTTTCCATTCTGTCTCTACCCCAGGAAGCTGAGACTCCCTGTAACACCCGTCTCTCTCCTGTCTTGGGGGGCAGAGGTTTGCCCTGTGTACCCACCTCTCTTATGGATCCAAGAACTGTGTTGACTTTTCAGTCTGTTCAGCTTTTTACTTGTTGTTAGGAGGGAGTGGTGACTTCCAAGCCCCATACATGTGGAACTGCTCACCATTTTAACCATCTTAACCATTGTTAAGAGTACAATTCAGTGGCATTAATGACATTCACAATGTTGTGTAACCATTACCACTGTCTATTTTCAAAACTTTTTCATTGCCCCAGACAGAAATTCTGTACCCGTCAGGCAGTAACTACCCAGCCCTTGTGGGTAATGCTGCTATGGCCATTGGCATACTACAAGTATCCGTTTGAGTCCCTGCTTTCAATTCTTTGGGGTATATACCCAGAAGTGGAATTGCTGGATCATATGATAATTCTATGTTTAATTTTTGGAGAAACCACCAAATCATTTTCCACAGAGGCTGCATCATTTTACACTCGTACCAGTAATGCACAAGGGTTCCAATTCCTCCACATCCTTGCCAACACTTTTTTTTTTTTATTTTTAAAATTATTATAGTCACTCTGGTAGTTATGAAGTGGTATCTCATTATGGTTTTGATTTACATTTTCCTAATGGCTAATGAGGCTGAGCACCTTTTCATGTATTTATTGGCCATTTGCATATATCCTCTGGAAAAATGTCTATTTAGTTCTTGGTCCATTTTTTACATGGGTTGTTTGTCTTTTTGTTGTTGAGTTTTAGGGTATTCTGGATCTTAAACCTTTATAAGATAATGTTTTGCAAATATTTTCTCCCATTCTGTATGTTGTATTGCCTCTTGCTTGATAATGTCCTTTGACACACAAAAGTTATGATTTTGATAAAATCCAATTTATTTATTTATTTTTCTTTTGTTTCTTATGCTTTGGGTATCATATCTAAAAACCCATTACCAAATCCAAGGATGTGAAGATTATCCCTATGTTTTCTTCTAAGAGTTTTATGGCTTTAACTCACACATTCAGGTCTATGAGTTATTTTGAGTTAATTGTTGTAAATGGTGTGAGGTAAAGGTCCTAATGCGTTCTTTTGCATTTCTCAGCCGCATTTGTTGAAAAGACTTCCCTTTCCCCGTTGAATGATTTTGGCATCCTTATCAATGATCAGTTGACCATACATATGAGAGCTTACTTCTGGGCTCTTTATTCTATTCCATTGCTCTCTATGTCTGTCTTTGTGCCAGTAGTACACTGTTTCCATTACTATAGCTTTTGTAATAAGTTTTGAAATCAGATGGTGTGAGACTTTGTTCTTATTTTTCAGGATTGTTTTGACTATTTGGGGTTCCTATCAATTTATTTTGTTACTTTGCATGTGCGATGTGTTCCTGTTTCTTGGATGTCTTGTAGTTTTTTGTTGAAACCCAGACATTTGAATCTTATAAAGTGGTAAATCTGGAAATCAGATTCCCTCCCTTCCCTAGGGTTTGCTGGATTTATTTTCCCATGTGAAAGCTATAGTGGTCTATTTGTTTGGTGACTTTCCCTAACTAGTTTTGCAGAGACTGAATTCCTTGTCATGTGTGGCCACTGAAGTCTCTGTTCTTTAGTTTTATGCAGTTAGTGTTTTCACAGAGATTTCCTTAAGTGCTAGGAGCTAAAAAAACAAAACCAAAACCAGAGGAGCACAAAAATCACTTCTCCTAGTCTTTGCCAGGTGGCTCTGTGCCAGGTCACTCCTTCAACACTGAGCCAGGCTTGCACAGAGCCTAGAGATCAGCCCCAAGTTAGGCTTAGGGTCTTTTCATGTCCTGTCTCTCTGGCCCCGGGCATATGCATAGGATCCAGAGTCTTAATTTTAATCCTTTCAAATGTCCTAATTTCCCAAAGAAACTCTCAAGCTTTTGCTCCCGGGTCTTAGGCACTCTGTGGATGTGTTAGACAGTCTGTTTATGTTTCCATCATCATCTTTTGCCCCAGGTATCTGTGAGTTGATAGTTCATCTTGCAGTGTTTTCAAGCAATACCTGCTGCTTTCCTGGCCTGAGTTGTGAGTCAGGCCAAACAGATATTGTTTCCCTTGTGTCAGTTCTCCAGGTAGCCCCTGGATAGGTCAGAACAGACACCCACAATAATCAGCAAGGGTCCCACACTGGTAACGTGGCTGCCGTCTTTGAGACCCCTGCCGAGCAGGGGAGGTAGGACTAAGGCAAGTGAAATGATGCTGATCCTTTCTACCATTTTGAAGCCATCTTTTTTTTTTTTTTTTTTTTTTAATTTTTGGCTGTGTTGGGTCTCCGTTTCTGTGCGAGGGCTTTCTCTAGTTGCGGTGAGCGGGGGCCACTCTTCATCGCGGTGCGTGGGCCTCTCACTGTCGCGGCCTCTCTTGTTGCGGAGCACAGGCTCCAGACGCGCATGCTCAGTAATTGTGGCTCACGGGCCCAGTTGCTCCGTGGCGTGTGGGAGCCTCCCAGACCAGGGCTCGAACCCGTGTCCCCTGCATTGGCAGGCGGATTCTTAACCACTGGACCACCAGGGAAGTCCTCACTGTGGTTTTGACTTGTATTTCCCTGATGATTAGCGATGTTGAGCATCTTTTCACATGCCTGTTGGCCATCTGCATTTCCTCTTTGGAAAAATGTCTATTGAGTCCTTTTGCCCATTTTTAAATCAGGTTGTGTGTTTTTTTGAGCTGTTTATATATGTTGGATATTAATCTCTTATTGGTCATGTCATTTGCAAATATTTTCTCCCATTCAGTAGGCTGTCTTTTCATTTTGTCAATGGTTTTCTTTGCTGTGCAAAAACTTTTAAGTTTAATTAGGTCCCATTTATTTATTTTTGCTTTTACTTCCTTTACTTTAAGAGGCAGATCCAAAAAAATATTGCCAAAGAGGGTTCTGCCTATGTTTTCCTCTAGGAGTTTTTTGATGTTTCTGTGCTGGTTCAAGAGCTTGGGGCTGCCGACTCCACCATTTTGTGCAGTGACAGTCCCCTGGTGGTTTTTTGCCTTATATTTTTCTCTACAAATCAATCCCATTCTCCTCTTCTCCCTAAAGACCAGTTCTCTTTTCTTGCTCATTATTGCAAATAGCTCCAAAATGTCCTCAACATGGCGGCCTCAATACCCAGGGCTGGGTCACATCATGGTCCAGCACCCTAACTGACTAGGTCCAGTTTTCTAAGTCCCAAAAACCAAGTGTCAGGATATTGAACCTGATTGGCTCAGCTCAAGTGCCTTGGACCAATCAGCTGTGGGGGGAGGGAGCCCCACGACCCACTTCCTACTCAGCAGGGGAAGAGGGAGGGGTTCTCTTGGAAGAGGACTAGGCTGGTTCCCTAAAAATCGGCCCGGGGCAAGAAGAAGTGTTGAGTATCTCAGTATAACCATGAAACACAGCCCTTCCCTGCAGGGCTTCCAAGAGGAGGGGCACAGTAAGATGACCCATTCATACTTAACCGTGAAACCTTTTGTTTTTCTCAGAAGAACTTCCAGCTTTAGTGTTTAGTGGAATATAAATTATACAGACATTGTTTTAGGAGTCCAATAAAATGTTGAATTTGAAAAGTGAAGATTCAGACGGCATCCATAACCTTCATCCCTGCCCTTCCGGCTGTGTGCCTGGTACTTCGGTGGGTGGGGCCCTGAGCTGGGTGCAGCCCTGGGCTGGGTGGGCTGCAGCTGTTCATTTTCTGAGTAAAGGTTGGGTTTCTGAGAGCTTGTGATGGGCACCGGTGTGCCGAGGAGCAGGAAGATTTCTCCACCTCCTTGTTTAACATGTTTAAATCCTTCCCGCTCCGAAAGGAAGGGACACCTACGACACAAGTGAGAGCGATGAATAGAAGCCAGGAGGAGGCCTGGCTCTGGCCTGGGTTTGCCACCTTCCAGCCAAGCAGCTGCATGAAACCAGACCACTCAGTGACTACGTTTCTTCACCCAGAAGTAAGGAGCTCAGACCCAACGGGTGGTTTCCAGGGGCTTTGTTTCTTTGTTTTTTCCATTTTTGCTTTAGAAGCAGAAACTTGTCTTTAAGATAAACTATATGCAGAGCCCCAGTATATTAAAAAATGCCAGAAGCAGAACTGGCCTGGTGGAGTGGGTGGGGGGGACCCAGAAGCTGGTCGCCAGAGGTTCCCGCGGGCTGAGTGTCCCCTGACCTTCGTGGGGCTGCCCTTTCACACGAGCACCTTGCTCCCTGTGTCGTGAGCTCTCCCAGGGCCACGTGGTCTTATATCCCCAGTTAGACCGTACGGCCTTGCAGGCAGGGCTGCCTTAGAGATTCTTGTTATGTCTGATAGTGGGAGCTGATGATAATTAATAATAATAATAATAGTGGGACTACCAGATAAGCATCTGTGACAAGTGCTGCCTCGGCTGTAGGCTGTCCCAGCTTTCTGGATTTCACAGGGTAGTCAGTGATCTGTTTTGCCAAAAATGTGTGTTTAAAAAGACAGTTTTCACTGCCGCAGTGACCCCCCCCAATTCTTTAAAAAAAGGGCTTCTTAACAATCATAAAATAGCTGGTGACAGGGAACCACGGCTCTAGAGCTATTTCACGTCCTTGCCTTTGCTTGGCCGCCTGCCTGTCCTCACCGGCAACGTGACCTTGGGTCTGTGGGCCCGTTCAGGTGTGACCTCTGGTCTGCGTGCTTCCTGGTTGCGACATGCCTGAGCCAGATCCCAAGGGCAGCTGGCCACGAGGGCTGACCCATCACTGGCGCTGGCCCTGTGACACGTCTGCATTTGGGCCAAGGTCCTGCCTGTAAGTCAATGGGACATGCCACCTGGGCCTTGACATCTGGAACAAAGGAGGCCTGAGGTTATTCAAAGTAAACAAAACAGCCCGGCCCCCAGAACCACCCGTGGAGGCAGAGACAGAAGCAAATTGGGGTGGTCTCTGTCCTCAGCTGGGGACAGGCAGGGAGACGGGCTGTGAAAGCCAGCCCAGGATGTTTCCACAGAGGATAAAGCGCTGCAGGAACCCAGAGGTGGAGGGAACCCCTCGGTCTGGGGCCGTGGAAGATGGTGTATGTGTGAGGCGCCTGGGAAGCTGCTGCAGGAGAAGCGGTGAGAGGTTCTCAGAGGATGAGGAGTTGGCCAGGCTAAGTGCAGGGGACGCTGCAGGCAGAGGGGCACGAAAGCCCGACAGTACCAGTAACTTGGGGAGAACGTGTCCATGGCATCCTCCCAACAAGATCATTTTCTTCAAAGTCAAGTGTGGAAAAGACACCGCCCATGATTCTGCTGTCTACAGACCCCCCCCCCCCCAACTCGGGGCCAAGTCACCGCCAGGAGCCACCATTTGGGGCAGCTCGAGCTTTGCAGTTGGCTGGGCCCCGAGTCCAACACAGCATGGAGGCCTGAGGTGAAACCAGGAGACCCAGCTGTGTTGAGAGGCCTTGCATCCCCCAGAAGGCTCACCTTGGGGTGGCCCTGAAGAACTCTTGGTCAAGGTGTCTGCATGATTCTCTGGAGAGAGTCAGGACCCTTGGCTGATTAGGGAGGTTCCTAGGTCGGCAGAATGGATTCCAGGCTGCATCTGAAGCTTCAGGCCCAGGTTCTGGGCTGTGAGGTCCTTCTGCATCAGAGAAGCCCCATGAGATGCGGCAGGGGCAAGGGTCCTGGAGGCCCCTACCCCATTCTCGCCTGGGCTGGGACTTAGGCAGGGCCGACATCCTCCGTGCGTGAGCTCCGAAGTCAGTGAAGACTCAGAGTCATGTCCAGTGCGTGGACCCAGAAAGACCCCAGAGAGGGGACGGGTGAGTTCTCCGTGTTGGGAGAGGTGGGGGACAGGACACAGAGAAAAGAGAGTGGGGCGGGCGCTCCAGGTCGAGTGAGGGGTTGGTATGGAGAAGAGGGATGGATCTCCAACGTCCTTCTGGAAGAGCCGCATGTTTTCTCACAAAGGCTGGTAACTCCCGGTGGCAGCCTGTGATGGCCTGACTTCCTCCATGCCCTTCAAGATCAGGTCCGTCTGGGGCCCCAAATGATAAACCCGTGATTGGATGGGCACAAGCAGGCCGGGCAGGAAGCCTTCAGAATACGTGGGAGAGGCTGCACACAGCCAGACAGCTCAGGCCACCGGCACCCAATGAATGAGCACCGAGAGGGTGGTGTTTATAGAGAGGGGGGTTGTTGTGGGTTGAATTGTGTCCCCCCCAAGATAATGAAGTCCTAACCCCCAGTACCTGTGAACTCGAGGGGGTATTTGGAGATAGAGTCTTCGCAGATGATCAAGTTAAGATGATTTCCTATAAGAAGGGGGAATTTATATGCACTACTATATATAAAAAATAGATAAACTGCAAGGACCGACTATAGAACAGGGAACTATAGTCAATATCTTGTAGTAACCTATAATGGAAAAGTATATATATATAAAACTGAATCATTTTGCTGTACACCTGAAACACTGTGAATCAACTATACTTCAATTTGAAAAAAGAAGGGGAAATTTGGACACAAAGACAGACTGGCACAGAGAGAAAGCTATTTGAAGATACAGGAAGGAAACCATTCACAGGCCAAGGAATGCCAAGACCAGTAGAAGCCAGGAGACAGGCCTGGGACAGATCCTCCCTCCCAGACCTCAGAAGGAACCAGTCCTGCCAACACCTTGACCTTGGACTTCCAGCCTCCAGAACTGGGAGACAATAAATTTCTGTTGTTTAAACCACTCTGTGTGTGGTACTTTGTTACAGAAGCCTCACAAAACTAGGGTGTTGGCTTATTATCTTAAAAAGTCTCCAGGCTGGTGATAAGTATAAGTTATGAAGGTTTAGAAATAGATTCTGTTCCTGAGATAGCTACCAGGCTTTCCCCCATCAATCCGTGTTAGTTCTGTCTACAAGGGACGCTGCAGTGAGTAATAGGTCCCTCAGTCCACCTTGGCTCTCCTGCAGAGTCTGATGAATCCTCTCCCCAGAAAATTGCCTGCACACACACTCAAAACAGACATGGCTAAGTAAAATAAGTCAGACAGAGAAAGACAAATACGGTATGATATCACTTCTATGTAGGATCTAAAAATACAACAAACTAGTGACTATAACATAAAAGAAGCAGACTCAGATATAAAGAATAAACTAGTGGTTACCAGTGCGGGGGGAGGGCAATAAGTCTGTCTGACTTACAGGGGTAGGGGATTAAGAGTACAAACTACTATGTATGAAATAAACAAGGTACAAGGGTATATTGTACAGCCCAGGGAATATAGCCAATATTTTACAATAACTGTGAATGGAAAGTAACCTTTAAATATTGTATAAAGATAAAAATTTAAAAAGAAAAAGCAGACACAGCCTTCCACACAAATCTCAGGGTCTCGTACGCCCAGGCAGTAGTGCAAAGAGTTAGGGGAAAAGGAACAGCGATGGCCCGTTGCATGATGTGCCAGCAAAAACTGGACAGAGAAAGCCAGGAGTGGCTCACTGGGATCTTGAGGACCGCAGGCCTGTCTCGAGGACCCTGGCAACAAGCCTCTGTGAGAAGTGATGTGGGAAGAAGTCGCTGGTGATTAAGGATGTGCCCAGGGGGAGTCGGTGCCCATCCTGACTCGTCCACATGCACCCCTGTGACTGGTGCTGTCGGCCCTGCCTTGGTTACATGTCGGAACTGCCCCGCAGGTGCTCGATCTCCTGTGTTCCGTCCCCAGAGGCATGGCGGTGCGGGCAGCTTGGAGACGAAGCTGCCTCCTCTGCTCCTGGGCACGAAGCGCTGCCATCCCATTGCCCAGGGCTCGGTGGCCTCGATTTCATTTGCTCCAAGGTCAAATGAAAGGCTCTCAACAGACAGGTCCCAGGAAAATGCTCACTGACACCCAACCCTCCAGTAGACGCTCAAACAGTCATGTTACACACGAGACCTGATCAGGACCATCTTCCCGAGAGAGCGCACTGGGCTGGCCCTGGTCCAGCTCCCGTCCTGTCTCATTTGCAGGCGCTCTGCTAGGTTGCAGCACAGGCAACAGGTATTTGACAGCATTGTTTTAATGGGGCCGTGACCACACTGCAACAACCCATCCTAAATCACTCATTGCCCCTTGTAGCTAAAAAGAGTCCGAAAGAGTAAAGGCGCTCCCTGGCTTGTGTCACATGAATTTCCACAAGATAGCATTCACAGCCCTGCACCTGGGTCCCCCACTCTGCCCCCCATCCTCAGTGTCACCCCACCTGCAGCCCACTCTTGCCCCTCCTCAGGGAAGGGAGGCCGCTGTGAGGAGTCGCAGGGGCTGAGGAGTGACCTGGTGGCCTTGTGGGTGGTATCCCAGACGCACATCTGACTCCACGATGGGTTTGGAGGCTCTCCACAGAATGGGGAAAAGGGACAAAACAGAAACAGAAATCAGTGAGAAGTACGTGGTGTCAGACTCTTCCTCACGGACACTCATCACCTTCGGCCCACTGGACTGGCTCTGCTGTATCTGATACTGTCTGCTTTCCAATATAATTGGTGCCTTGAAACAAAAGATTGCAATCAGATGCCCATCACCCCTGCCTTTCTCCCTGTTATGGGCTAAATTGTGTCCCCCACAAATTTATATGTCAAAGTTCTAACCCTTAGGACCTCCAAATATGACTATATTTGACTATAGGGCCTTTAAAGAGGTAATTAAGTTAAAATGAGGTCATCAGGGTGGGCCCTAATCCAATAAACCAGTGTCCTTATAAAAAGAGGAGACTAGGACACAGACACGCACAGAGGGTGGAGGGTGTGAAGACACGGGATCAGACAGCCATGGACAAGCCAAGGACAGAGGCCCTGGAGGAAACTGACCCTGCCGCCACCGTGGTCTTGGACTTCCAGCCTCCATAACCTTGAGTTGATGAATGTCTGTTGAAGCCCCGGTCTGCAGTACGTACTTATGGCAGTACTTGGAAATACGTAACATTTGTAAAGAATGGTTAAAATAGCTTAAAAGAAAGTTTTTTTACCCTACAACACTCATGTGAGACGTTATGCCCATTTTCCAGGTGGAGGAACTGAGGTGCAGGAAACACCCAGCAGAGCTCCTCCTCTTGCCAGCTCGTTCCTTCCCATCGACTCCCTTTTATGAAAAAACCAAGTCAGTGTAAGGATTCTGGCACTTGATCTTGACACACATCACCATACAGACATGGAATGTTTATGGAAATATCCTGCAAGGGTTGGATGCCCGCTGCCTCTTATTCTCACACTTTTGCCTGAATTCTTACTTCTCCCCGCTTGTACACCTGCATCTCCACTGGGAATCTTCATGATGATGGAATTGAACAGACAGAACCCACATCCGTAAGACAGAGTGTTGGAGGCTCCAGCCCTGTTCGCTCAGCACGGACAGGGTGTCAGAGCTGCGTCATACATGGAAATCCAAGTGTGAGATGGCAGGTGGGAGCGTTCGGGGGTCCTGGGGAGCTGTGGGCACCCTAGGAAAAATGGGGCTGCCCAGACATCAGCCTGCAGGTGCACTTACCTGAGCTCCCCCCAACTCTGCGTGTCAGAACCTTAAATACAAACACTGCTTGCCTCATTCCATTCCAGTACTATTCCCCACCACCACCCCGGGTTTTATACATGATTTTCTTTTTTTCTATTTCTGCATCACAAATACACTTACCAATCATCTCAGTTTGTCTAGGACTGTGGATTTTACTGAAACTCATAACTTTCAGTGCTCAAACTAGAACAGTCCCAGGCAAACACAGGCTGTTGGTCATCCAAATAACAAATTGTCCTAAAATTTATTTCTTTTTTTTTCTTTTTTCTACAGCACGTTCTTATTAGTCATCAATTTTATACACATCAGTGTATACATGTCAATCCCAATCGTCCAATTCATCACACCACCATCCCCAGCCTCTGCTGCTTTCCCCCCTTGGTGTCCATACGTTTGTTCTCTACATCTGTGTCTCAACTTCTGCCCAGCAAACCGGTTCATCTGTACCATTTTTCTAGGTTCCACATATATGTGTTAATATACGATATTTGTTTTTCTCTTTCTGACTTACTTCACTCTGTATGATAGTCTCTAGATCCATCCACGTCTCAACAAATGACCCAATTTCCTTCCTTTTTATGGCTGAACAATATTCCATTGTATATATGTACCACTTCTTCTTTATCCATTGGTCTGTCGATGGGCATTTAGGTTGCTTCCATGACCTGGCTATTGTAAATAGTGCTGCAACAAACATTGGGGTGCATGGGTCTTTTTGAATTATGGTTTTCTCTGGGTATATGCCAAGTAGTGGGATTGCTGGATCATATGGTAATTCTATTTTTAGTTTTTTAAGGAACCTCCATACTGTTCTCCATAGTGGCTGTATCAATTTACATTCCCACCAACAGTGCAAGAGGGTTTCCTTTTCTCCACACCCTCGCCAGCATTTGTTGTTTGTAGATTTTTTGATGATGCCCATTCTAACAGGTGTGAGGTGATACCTCATTGTAGGTTTTTTAATTTTTTTTTAAAATTAATTATTTATTTATTTATTTTTGGCTGTGTTGGATCTTCGTCTCTGTGCGAGGGCTTTCCCTAGTTGCGGCGAGCGGGGGCCACTCTTCATAGCGATGCGCGGGCCTCTCACCATCGTGGCCTCTTTTGTTGCGGAGCACAGGCTCCAGACGTGCAGGCTCAGCAATTGTGGCTCACGGGCCCAGTCGCTCCGCGGCACGTGGGATCTTCCCAGACCAGGGCTCGAACCCGTGTCCCCTGCATTAGCAGGCAGATTCTCAACCACTGTGCCACCAGGGAAGCCCTCATTGTAGTTTTGATTGGCACTTCTCTAATAATTAGTGATATTGAACAGCTTGTCATGTGCTTCTTGGTCATCTGTATGTCTTCTTTGGATAAATGTCTATGTAGGTCTTCTGCACATTTTTGGATTGGGTTGTTTGTTTTTCTAATATTGAGATGCATGAGCTGTTTATATATTTTGGAGATTAATTCTTTGTCCATTGATTCATTTGTAAATATTTTCTCCCATTCTGAGGGTTGTCTTTTTGTCTTGTTTATGGTTTCCTTTTCTGTGCAAAAGCTTTTAAGTTTCATAAGGTCCCATTTGTTTATTTTTGTTTTTATTTCCATTACTCTAGGAGGTGGATCAAAAAAGATCTTGCTGTGATTTATGTCAATGAGCGTTCTTCCTATGTTTTCCTCTAAGAGTTTTATAGTGTCTGGTTTTACATTTAGGTCTCTAATCCATTTTGAGTTTATTTTTGTGTATGGTGTTAGGGAGTGTTCTAATTTCATTCTTTTACATGTAGCTGTCCAGTTTTCCCAGCACCACTTATTGAAGAGACTGTCTTTTCTGCATTGTATATCCTTGCCTCCTTTGTCATAGATTAGTTGACCATAGGTGATAGGTTTATCTCTGGGCTATCTTGTTCCATTGATCTATGTTTCTGCTTTTGTGCCAGTACCATATTGTCTTCATTACTGTAGCTTTGTAGTATAGTCAGAAGTTAGGGAGTCCGATTCTTCCAGCTCCGTTTTTTTCCCTCAAGACTGCTTTGGCTATTCGGGGTCATTTGTGTCTCCATACAAATTTTAAGATTTTTTGTTCTAGTTCTGTAAAAAAATGCCGTTGGTAATTTGATAGGGATTGCATTGAATCTGTAGATTGCTTTGGATAGTATAGTCATTTTCACAATATTGATTCTTCCAGTCCAAGAACATGGTATATCTCTCCATCTGTTGGTATCATCTTTAATTTCTTTCATCAGTGTCTTATAGTTTTCTGCATACAGGTCTTTTGTCTCCCTAGGTAGGTTTATTCCTAGGTATTTTATTCTTTTTGTTGCAGTGGTAAATAGGAGTGTTTCCTTAATTTCTCTTTCAGATTTGTCATCATTAGCGTATAGGAATGCAAGAGATTTCTGTGCATTAATTTTGTATCCTGCAACTTTACCAAATTCATTGATTAGCTCTAGTAGTTTTCTGGTGGCATCTTTAGCATTCTCTATGTATAGTATCATGTCATCTGCAAACAGTGACAGTTTTACTTCTTCTTTTCCAATTTGTATTCCTTTTATTTCTTTTTCTTCTCTGATTGTCATGGCTAGCACTTCCAAAACTATGTTGAATAATAGTGGTGAGAGTGGACATCCTTGTCTTCTTCCTGATCTTAGAGGAAATGCTTTCAGGTTTTCACCATTGAGAATGATGTTTGCTGTGGGTTTGTTGTATATGGCCTTTATTATGTTAAGGTAGATTCCCTCTATGCCCACTTTCTGGAGAGTTTTTATCATAAATGAGTGTTGAATTTTATCAAAAGCTTTTTCTGCATCTATTGAGATGATCATATGGTTTTTATTCTTCAAGTTGTTAATATGGTGTATTACATTGATTTGCATATATTGAAGAATCCTTGCATCCCTGGGATAAATCCCACTTTATCATGATGTATGATCCTTTTAATGTGTTGTTGGATTGTGTTTGCTAGTATTTTCTTGAGGATTTTTGCATCTATAGTCATCAGTGATATTGGTCAGTAATTTTATTTTTTTGTAGTATCTTTGTCTGCTTTTGGTATCAGGGTGATGGTGGCCTCATAGAATGAGTTTGGGAGTATTCCTTCCTCTGCAAATTTTTGGAGGAGTTTGAGAAGGATGAGTGTTAGCTCTTCTCTAAATGTTTGATAGAATTCACCTGTGAAGCCATCTGGTCCTGGACTTTTGTTTGTTGGAAGATTTTTAATCACAGTTTCAATTTCATTATTTGTGATTTGTCTGTTCATATTTTCTATTTCTTCCTAGTTCAGTCTTGTAAGGTTATACCTTTCTAAGAATTTGTCCATTTCTTCCAGGTTGTCCATTTTATTTGCATAGAGTTGCTTGTAGTAGTCTCTTAGGATGCTTTGTATTTCTGCAGTGTCTGTTGCAACTTCTCCTTTTTCATTCCTAATTTTATTGATTTGAGTCCTCTCCCTCTTTTTCATGTTGAGTTTGGCTAATGGTTTATCAATTTTCTTTATCTTCTCAAAGAACCAGTTTTTAGTTTTATTGATCTTTGCTATTGTTTACTTTGCTTCTATTTCATTTATTTCTGCTCTGATCTTTCTGCTTTCTATCCTTCTGCTAACTTTGGGTTTTGGTTGTTCTTCTTTCTCTAGTTCCTTTATGTGTAAGGTTAGATTGTTTATTTGAGATTTTTCTTGTTTCTTGAGGTGGGCTTATATAGCTATAAACTTCCCTCTCAGAACTGCTTTTGCTGCATCCCATAGGTTTTGGATCATCGTGTTTTCATTGCCATTTGTCTCTAGGTATTTTTTTATTTCCTCTTTGATTTCTTCAGTGATCTCTTGGTTATTTAGTAATGTATTGTTTAGCCTCTATGTGTTTGTGTTTTTTACGTTTTTTCCCCTGTAATTGATTTCTAATCTCATAGTGTTGTGGTCAGAAAAGATGCTTGATATGATTTCAATTTTCTTAAATTTACTGAGGCTTGATTTATGTCCCAAGATGTTATCTATCCTGGAGAATGTTCCATGTGCACTTGAGAAGAAAGTGTAATCTACTGTTTTGGGATGGAATGTCCTGTAAATATCAATTAAATCTATCTGGTCTATTGTGTCATTTAAAGCTTCTGTTTCCTTATTTATTTTCATTTTGGATGATCTGTCCATTGGTGTAAGTGAGGTGTTAATGTCCCCCACTATTATTGTGTTACTGTCGATTTCCTCTTTTATAGCTGTTAGCAGTTGCCTTATGTATTGAGGTGCTCCTATGTTGGGTGCATATATATTTATAATTGTTATATCTTCTTCTTGGATTGATCCCTTGGTCATTATGTAGTGTCCTTCCTTGTCTCTTGTAGCATTCTTTATTTTAAAGTCTATTTTATCTGATATGAGTATTGCTACTCCAGCTTTATTTTGATTTCCCTTTGCATGGAATATCTTTTTCCATCCCCTCACTTTCAGTCTGTATGTCCTTAGGTCTGAAGTGGGTCTTTTGTAGACAGCATATATATGGGTCTTGTTTTTGTATCCATTCAGCAAGCCTGTGTCTTTTGGTTGGAGCATTTAGTCCTTTCACGTTTAAGGTAATTATTGATATGTATGTTCCTATTACCATTTTCTTAAATGTTTTGGATTTGTTTCTGTAGGTTCTTTTCTTCTGTTGTGTTTGCCACTTAGAGATGTTCCTTTAGCATTTGTTGTAGAGCTGGTTTGGTGGTGCTGAGTTCTCTTAGCTTTTGCTTGTCTGTAAAGCTTTTGATTTCTCCATCGGATCTGAATGAGATCCTTGCCGGGTAGAGTAATCTTGGTTGTAGGTTCTTCCCTTTCATCACTTTAAGTAAGTATGTCATGCCACTCCCTTCTGGCTTGTAGAGTTTCTGCTAAGAAATCAGTTGTTAACCTCATGGGAGTTCCCTTGTATGTTATTTGTCATTTTTCCCTTGCTGCTTTCAATAATTTTTCTTTGTCTTTTTAATTTTTGCCAATTTGATTACTATGTGTCTCAGTGTGTTTCTCCTTGGGTTTATCCTGTATGGGACTCTCTGCGCTTCCTGGACTTGGGTGGCTATTTCCTTTCCCATGTTAGGGAAGTTTTCGACTATTATCTCTTCAAATATTTTCTCGGGTCCTTTCTCTCTCTCTTCTCCTTCTGGGACCCCTATAATTCGAATGTTGTTGTGTTTAATGTTGTCCCAGAGGTCTCTTAGGCTGTGTTCATTTCTTTTCATTCTTTTATCTTTATTTTGTTCCGCAGCAGTGAATTCCACCATTCTGTCTTCCAGGTCACTTATCCGTTCTTCTGCCTCAGTTGTTCTGTTATTGATTCTTTCTAGTGTAGTTTTTATTTCAGTTATTGTATTGTTCATCTCTGTTTGTTTGTTCTTTAATTCTTCTAGGTCTTTGTTAAACATTTCTTGCATCTTCTCAATCTTTGCCTCCATTCTTTCTCCGAGGTCCTGGATCATCTTCACTATCATTATTCTGAATTCTTTTTCTTGAAGGTTGCCTATCTCCACTTCATTTAGTTGTTTTTCTGGGGTTTTATCTTGTTCCTTCATCTGGTACATAGCCCTCTGCCTTTTCATGTTGTCTGTCTTTCTGTGAATGTGGTTTTTGTTCCACAGGCTGCAGGATTGTAGTTCTTCTTGCTTCTGCTGTCTGCCCTCTGGTGGATGAGGCTATCTAAGAGGCTTGAGCAAGTTTCCTGATGGGAGGGACTGGTGGTGGGTAGAGCTGGTGTTGCTCTGGTGGGCAGAGCTCAGTAAAACTTTAATCTGCTTGTCTGTTGATGGGTGGATCTGGGTTCCTTCCATGTTAGTTGTTTGGCCTGAGGCAACCCAACACTGGAGACTACCTGGCTCTTTGGTGAGGCTAATGGTGGACTCTGGGAGGGCTCACACCAAGGAGCACTTCCCAGAACTTCTGCTGCCAGTGTGCTTGTCCTCACAGTGAGCCACAGCTACCCCTACCTCTGCAGGAGACCCTCCAACACTAGCAGGTAGGTCTGGTTCAGTCTCCCCTGAGGTCACTGCTCCTTCCCCTGGGTCCCGATGCGCACACTACTTTGTGTGTGCCCTCCAAGAGTGGAGTCTCTGTTTCCCCCAGTCCTGTCAGAGACCTGCAATCAAATCCCACTAGCCTTCAAAGTCTGATTCTCTAGGAATTCCCCCTCCCATTGCCAGACCCCCAGGTTGGGAAGCCTGACGTGGGGCTCAGAACCTTCACTCCAGTGGGTGGACTTCTGTGGTATAAGTGTTCTCCAGTTTGTGAGTCACCCGCCCAGCAGTTATGGGATTTGATTTTATTGTGATTGCACCCCTCCTACAGTCTCATTGTGGCTTCTCCTTTGTCTTTGCATGTGGGGTATCTTTTTTGGTGAGCTCCAATGTCTTCCTGTCGATGATTGTTCAGCAGTTAGTTATGATTTTGGTGTTCTCGCAAGAGGGAGTGAGAGCAAGTCCTTCTACCCCGCCGTCTTGGTTCTATCTCCATGATTTTTTTTTAAATGGCTTCACTGATGTATAACTAACATAAAATAACCTGCACATCCTTAAAGTGTACAACTGGGTAACTTTTGACCTTTGTGTGCACTCGTGAAACTCATCACGATCGAGGTGATGAACATGCCCGGGTTCTCTTGTGGCCTTTGTAACCCTCCTTCCTGCCCTCTCCACCCCCCACCCCCTCCCAGGCCACCACTGATCAGTTTTCTGTCACTAGACATTTGGATTTTCTACAATTTTATGGCAATGAAATCCTGCAGTTAGGCATTCTTTTTATCTGGCTAGTTTCATTCAGCATAATACTCTGAGATTCAGCCACATCACCGCATATATCAATAGTTTATTCCTTTGATTTCTGAGTAGTATTCCATTGTGTGGAAACACTGTAGTTCACTCATTCATTCATCTGTTTAGCGTTGGTCATATGGTGGTGAGCATAGCTGCCGTCCATTCATCTGTTGAAGGAGGATTGGCTTGCTTCCAGTTTAGGGCTAGTTCAATACAGCTGCTCTGAATGTTGGTGTGAAGTCCCTGTGTGGACACATGCTTTCACCCCTCTGGAGTAAATTCCTAGGAGTGGAATGGTGGATCGTACAGGGCACGTACCACTAACTTTTAGGAAAGTGTCAGGCTATTTCCCAAAGCAGCATAGGAGAGTTCTTGTCTCTCCACGTCCTTGCAACTCTTGGTGTGGTTCATTTTTCTGATGTTAGCTGCTCTCATAGGTGTGTAGCGAATTCTCACTGTGATTTTGATCTGCATTTCCCTAATGACAATGATGTTGAGTGTCTTTTCATGTGCTGTTTTTCCATCTGTGTATCTTCTTTGGTAAATCTTTTGCCCACTTAAAAAAAATTGGATCATTTGTCTTTTTGTAATTGAATTTTAAGAGTTCTTGATGCATCTTGAGTCCCTTGTTAGATGTGTGTTTTGCATTTCATTCAGTATAATATATAAGCAAGAAAGGCTTACTGGGAATAGCTGAACCACACTATGAAATGAAATATGCATCATTTATTCAACTATTATCTTAAGTATAAATTATGCATGCCAAAGCTGCAAAGGGCACATGGGTATACTACTTTGGTTGTACTACTTGGTCCCTCCCTAATGGCATTGGTGGAACTCTTAGCCAGAAGGGTTGGAGGTGGGAATTCCCTGGCAGTCCAGTGGTTAGGACTCCACGCTTTCACTGCAGGGGGCACAGGTTTGAGCTCTGGTTGGGGAACTAAGATCCCACAAGCCATGAGGCATGGCCAAAAAAAAAACAACAACATGTACAGCTGGGCTGGAGGAAATCTCCCTGACCTGCTCCATCCAGGTCATCTTCATTTCTTGCCTCTTGTTCTTGGGGCCTTTCCTGTTTCCACCCTCCCCTCCGACCTGCACACTGGGAGGGTCACGTGTGGGATCAGACAGACACGATGGTTATCATGGTCTTTACAGCAGAGTTTTCCTTAGCCACCCCAGCAACACCGGCTCTTCCTTTCAGCTCATGTCAAGGAGGGACAGCTGCCTGGGGACGCCTGCTTTCTCCTCACTGCCAGAGGGTCAGGGGCTTTCTAGATTCTCCAACATTTTGCAGGAAAAGATCAATGTTTTGGTTGCGTGTTAACTTAGAGAGTTTTCCCCCTGATTAGAAAATAACCCTCCCTTTGCTACCAAATGTGCCTTCCTGGAGGTGCCAGCAGGGAGGTACTGCCGAGGCGTTGGGGGCAGTGGGGGCAGCCCTTGTTTACTCCTCCTCTCGGGGCTGATATCTTATATGCTCGGAAACGGACTCACCGTCTGCGTCTGACTGCGAAGCACAGGCCCCATGAGAGCAGGCACATTGCCCATCTTGTTTGCAGTTGTTTGCTCAGCCCTGAGTGCAGGGCCTGGCCCATAGCAGGAGTTCAGTCTGTAATGGTTGATGAATGAATAAGTGATCCAGCAAAGTGACCAGGCTGGACGGTGGATGCAGGGCTGAGAACCGGAAGAGTTATCACTGAGACCACCCAGCTAATAAATAGAGACCGTGCATTCAGACCCAGGTATGCCTGCAGACAAGGGGACCTTGGGATGGCGTGAGGTGGGTGTTTCTCTGGAGGCACTTCTGCTGGGCCCTGGCACAGAGGACGGGCCATCCATGAGCCCAAAGGCCCGGAGAGGCCTCTCAGAGCGGGTGTTCAGAGAAGGAGGAATTCACGAGACACACAGCCATGGAGAAGCGAGGGCTGCCTGTGAGCAGAAGTGCTGAGTGGCCCGGGTCTGCCCCTGACCTTGGGGAGCTGCTGTCTGCACCTGTCAGGTCCACCCTCGTTCCTTCTCTTGGCCACGTGTCTTCACTGGTGTCAGCACCATTTCATGAGTTACAAAGTGAAAGTTTCTTTAAAACCCAAGGTAATGGGAAAAATTGCAAATGATATTGAGAACCTTTCTAAACTCATGAAAAAATTTAACCTTAGTGTGATTTAAAAAATCCCTTAAATCTTGTGCTTCCACTTTTTGCATGGCCAGCTTCCCATTTCTCTTGTATCTGGGACACTTTCCCTGGACTCTCATTGTCGTCTTTACTCATCACAGATGAAACAAGCCCTTTCTGGGCATGTCTTCCTGCTGCCCCTTGCCAAACCAACAAGTCTCTACCCGCTGTGATGTCCACACAGGTCCCCTAAACAAACAGTCTCTTAATGATGTCCTTTGCCAGGCCACCTCCCTCCACACTGACTGTCCACTGACCCCCCTCAATCTTCTCACACACACACACACACACAAACACAGACGCACATGCACACACACAGAGACACACACACTGATCTTTGAAACATGAAACGAGCCATGAGCTCTGGGTCCAGCCTTGCTACAGTCTAGGGCAGCAGGACCCCAGTTAACAAATGACCATCCAGTAAAGACAGACGTGCAAATTATGATCATGTCTTCAACAGAGCTAATAACGGAGGCAGAGGAGGATCCGGACAGGAAAATGAGGCTTTCCCTGGGGTCGGGGAAGAGCATTTTGAGGAGGTGACGTCTGAGCTGACACTTGGAGGACGAGTAGGACCTGGCCTGGGAGGACGAGGGGAGAGACGAGCAAAGCTGTGGGGCAGGGAGACTCGGGCCCCCGAGTCTGGAGGAGACGACAGAAACTGGGGGATTGGCGGGTCATCAATCAAGGGGCAAGGATATAGGCGGACGAGCAAGGAGCAGGGCCTTCCAGACTGTGATGGGGTACAGATCACACTCGCTGCTGGACGAGGCTGTTTCAGAACGTGAGGCAACGGCAGGGGCTGGACCAGCGGAAAGCGTGCGGCGACTGGACAAAGGCCTTCGAGGGAGAGTGAACAGGACGTTTAGGACGTGCTGGTGGATGGGATGCAGGGGGATGGAAGGTGACCTGAAGACACCTTTCCAATCCTCCTGCGATGTGTTACAATCATGTTCACCGTTTCTGCACTCATGGCCGTGAAACCACCTTCCAGAGTGTATGTGTTTTCTTTCAAACAAGATGAGGTGCTGTGGGGAGCAGAGAACACATCAGACAGTCCGGGTGTGGCTCCTGCTGTGCCGTGTTGCCCTGCAGGACACACGCGCTAGGCCCTGACGAGCTCGCCCCAAAGGCACCTGGGGAGAAAGGAGCGGGAACGCTGGGATACGGGAGATTTTAGCCTTCAAAACGTTGTGAAGTGGCAGATAATTAGGCTCATTATTTTTCAGAGAAGGGAAATGCAACTTCAGAGCCCGTTGTTTTGCATCACGACCTTTTAATTCACCCTGATGGAATTCCCTGGGCTTCAGCATCGTTACACTAAGCAGCTGTTCTGGGTAAAGATCCTTGTGCTAACTAGCTACTGCCCTAGGATGTAGTAAATGGCTTTTCCTACCAAAGGAAAAGCCATGGACGATCTCTTTCCTAACCCAATCCTCACTCAAAATTCCCAAGCTATGTCTTTTGCAAATGGTTTGGATTTGCCACTAAAGTAAGCAAATTTCATTTAATTAAAACAAACTGCAGGAGCAATCAGGCCACATATGAAGTGATGGGATTGCGGTGGCTGAAGCTGATCTTGAGATCATGGATTCCTCACTGTACAGAAACTAGTCCCTGGTAGAAGACACCACACCTGGTCTCAGCCAGACCCCCAGGCAAGGTGCCGTGAGGTCCTGTGTGGGAAGACCCTCGGAAAGTGGCATCTGCCCATGTCCCATGGCTGATGGACTTCCAGTGGGTGTGTCCTCCAGCAAGTTCATAAATCTCCTTCATGCCTCTGACAGTTTTTCCTGAGCAGGAGGTTAGTGAGTGGGGGATGGCAGTGGTGGGAACAAAAACACCCAAACCACGGTCACTGTAAAAGAAAGGGAAGGGAAGGACTTCCTTGGTGGTGCAGTGGTTAAGACTCTGAGCTCTCAGTGCAGGGGGCCTGGGTTCAATCCCTGGTCAGGGAGCTAGATCCCACATGCAGGCTGCAACTAAGAGTCTGCATGCCACAACTAAGGAGCCCACATGTTGCAACTAAGGAGCCAGTGAGCCACAACTAAGGAGCTGGCAAGCCACAACTAAGACCTGGTGCAACCAAATAAATAAATAAAATATTTTTTTTTAAAAAGGGAAGGGAAATTGACATTTCCTAATTTCTTGACACAATCCAGCCTCCTTCACATACGTGAGCCCCTGTGTGCAGGTTTCCTCCTCTGAAAACGTGGATAATGATGGTAGCCCTGTGATGGGTTTATTGTGTGAGGAGCAAACAGCTACTCTGTGTAGAGCACCTGGCATTGTGCCTGGCACATCAGAAGTGCCTGCTGCGTGGGAGGTTTGTTACAAGGACCCTCATCATCGTCACCACATTTCTCACCACAGATAGATTCTTTGATGTTCATTTTGCAGATGAGGACTCTGCATTTGGAGCACAGCAGTCAGCACTGGTTCTGCATGATGCAGTAACAAACAACCCCCAAGTTCAGGTGGCTGACAAGCACAGAAGTTTATTTCTCACTTGTGTTACATATTGGCCATGGTTGGTTCCATCCAGAGCCCAGGCTGAAGGAGCAGCCCTTCTTTGAGACACTGCCTTTCCCATGACAGGGGGTAGAGAGGCATGGAGGGACCCAGCTTCTGCTCAAAGGGGGCTCCTTTCCCTTCTGCTTACCTCTCATTGGCGGGACAAGGAGTGTAATCCTTCCCCAGGGATGACTCCATAGGGAAGGGCAGCAATCACACAATCCACCACAAGGAGTTCCAACAGCTCACCCAGAGTCACACAGAGCTTAAAATCCAGGATCCAAACCCATGTCTGACCAATACAGAAGTCTTGTTACTGAGTCCAAACTCGTTCTGCTAGCTGCAAGACAGGCAAATAAACCAGGAGACAAGGTGTTGGGGCAAGGAAGAGCAGCTTTATTCAGAAAGCCAGCAGACTGAGAAGATGGTGGAATAGTGTCCCAAGGAACCATCCTACCCGAGTTAGAATTCAGGATTTTTTTATACTAAAGGGGGTGGGGGGGGGTATGGCTGGTGGTTGCAAACTTCTTGGTGTGGGAATCCTTTGTTCTTCCAGCTGTTCAAGTAGGTCAGGTCATGATGTTCCTATAAACTCCAACAAGACAAATGTTATACTCTGTTCTGCAACTTTTTCTCTCTATGTGAATGGAAAAGTGTTATACCTTGAAAGGTCAGGGCCTTAAGAATGGGCTTTCCTGTACATTTCAGGCTGTAGGCAACATTCTTAACTTGTAGCAAAAGCAGTAGAACACAAAGGTTAAAGTAAAAGAAACAGATCTAATATGGAGTCAGATTTGTTCTTCCCTATTACAGTCCCTCTGTGACACCGCCCGGCTGTACCCACCTCCCTTTCTTCTCCTGCTGCACCATCCTTCAGAACCATGTCTGCACATTGCCTTCTTCTCCTTGTTAAGGAAGATGTCCTTCTGGTTGAAAACCTTGTGTGCTTATAATATTTAAGACAGAGCAATAATGACAATAAGAACAATAAACAGCAACAACAGCACCTTGAATTTGGAAGCTAGTCTTTTCCTGGAGAATCTCGATCTTCTCCCAAGGTGAATGAGAGAGAAGGCAGGCAGAGAGCTGAGGTCTTTGCTGGGGTCGAAAGCCAGGACAGCCAAGTCCAGAATGACAGCCCTTCTCTTTAAGCTGCAGATGCCTCGTTGTCAGTTTCCTGACCTGTAAGATGGGATAAGTCAATGCATTTCAATTCAGCAAGCATTTGAGCGTTTACTGTATGTAAAGCCTTATAATTTTGATTATCTTGATTCACTTCCCATGACTGCATCAAGGAATAAAATAACAGAGACTATCATTGTAACCACACCATTAACATATAGGTTTACAGTTATTTCAGTCCATCCCTAGAACTTCCCTAATAAGTTGTGTACTCACAAAAAAAAAGCTAGTTTTCTAAAATCTGGAAATCTCTTTTTCAGTTCCCTTTCAGTATTGTATTCATGAAGTAGATTCCACACCTTCACTCATCTGTGATTTTCACCCCTAGTTTTCATGGATAAAGCACAATCTGTCAGTCTGAAGGGTCAGTGTTGGAACTACTTCTCTTCCGGACTCCTCTAGAACCAGGAACTCATGCTGACCTGGAAAGGTGATTTCAGCCCCTCCTCTCAGCCAAGGGCACCTCCAAGGCCGCCTTCTTTGGCTGTGGTCTTCAACCTGGAGGAATAAAAAGGGCAAGTCAAGTTCCTCTTGCCCTTCTCGGACCTACAGTGCTTGAAGGTGTGGTCACATTGCATCTCCACGAGAAACTCCTCTGACCACTCATTCTACCTAAGTCCTTCTCCCAGGACCATTGCTGCCCTGACCGTGCCCTGGGCCTGGCTCTTGCCCACACAGGCTAGTTTTGCTGCATGTGGATGCCCCAGGGTGGCAACGACACCTTGACCATCCCCATGTCCCTGCATTGAGCGCAGGCATGGCACATGGCAGGCACTCAGAAATAGATGCTGTATTTGCAGCCGGGTGGCAGTGGGGCTGTGGTTAGAACTGTCTCTATAACTGAGGTGAGGGTTGTGGCTTTTCCAAACTGGTTTCTTAGAGTGCAATAGCATCCTCACCTAAAGGCAAAATAGGAAAGTGATGAAGATGGAGGGGGACCTGATGGGGGAGGACAGACAGGGAGAGGGCAGATGCCATGGACACAGGGCCAGGAGGGGAGAAGGGGGCACAGCAGACACAGCCCACCTGCCCCTGGGCTGCTGCTGCTGGAAACCCCTTCACTCTCCAGAAGATGAGCCTCGAGAAGGTTCCATCTCACTGGCCACTCAGGGGGCACCTGAGGAAGGCTCTGTCCATCTGCCAGGGCCAAACGACCCCATGGCATCCGGAGTCCCCACGCGGCACCGTCCTTGAGCAGGTCGCGGGGTGTGTGTCCCGTCACCGACCTTACAGGAATGTAAGCGCGACTCCGCCAGGCTGAAGACTTCCCTGGCGCCCTTGGTCTTTTTTGTTTCTTATTTCATGCCCTCCAGCTAACCTGGCCTCCACCTTGTTGGAGAAGACTGTGTATCCCACCTGCAGGAGGTTCTTCTGATGTGAAGAAAGGATTCCAAGATGGACGGGAGAAAACAGGGAACGAGAGAGATTTTTCAGAAATAGTAGATATTTCTAATGCAATCACATCCTTAATTTTAACTTTTGACCTGTTGGAGGAGTGCCATTTGAGCATTAACTTGGTTCCGGAAGAGAGGCTTTCGGAGAGGATCCCAGCACACACAATCTCGCTGCCCCATCCATTCCAACCACTTTAAACTGGGCGGACTTGGCAGGCCACTCCCCGTGGACAAAGTGACCCAGATGAAAGCCGTTTCCTTCATAGCGGGGGAGGGGCTGTGGGAGAAGGAAGAAGACAGTTTTCCTCTTAGCTTTTCATCTGGTTTTCTCAGTGGATGTGGAGAAACTGCTTTTTACCATTTCCAAGCGGTTGGTGGGAGAAGACTTGGCTGAGGGTAAAGGGTGGGCACAGGGGCAGGGCGGGCCGGGCTCAGCTTGTGGGGAGCCGGGCGTCCCAGGCACAGTGCCCACCCCCTGGGTCAGCGACACTGGGAGAGGTCAACGACACTGGGAGAGAGCATGTCATCGCTATTCAGGTACAGGAAGGCCCGCCGATCAGGCAGTGGCTGCCATGGAAGAGAGAGTTTTTCCTCACAGCTCCCGGGAGGAGGGGGCCACATAGGGAAGCTCCAGGGCCAGTGGAGGGCAGCACAGGTACATGCGCAGGAGCCTTTACTGTGGTTTCCGTGGGAAGGAACAGGTGAGGCAGAGTCAGCAGGCTCCGGACGGGCTGGTTTGGATCATTTCAGGGCTCTGGGGCACAGGAGCCGCCTCTGGTTGTCTGGGTGATTAGGGCAGGGCGAGAGTGAGGGCCCCAGAGAGGAGGTGGGCTCTGGATTGACTGTTTTTTCTGTGGAAGCTGCGCTCCCAGATGAGTTTTTCACCATCTCTAGGAACTGGCAACCCTGGGAGGGGCCGTCCCTCCAGGATCCTCAAGGCCCCAAGAAGTCGAAGCACCAGAATATAGAAGACGTGGTTCATACAGAGAGGCAGGCTGTTGATGAATCTCTGAAATGAAATATGAACTGTCCAAACCTTTACTGAAAATCCTGTCAGCCTGCTTTATCATCTGAAATTTTTCACTTACCTTATTTCTTCCTTCCCTTTCATCTCTTCTGAGCACCAAGATATCCTGTGATGGGGAAGCCCAGGAAAACCACGAAGAAGGTCTTTGCTGGCGTCACTGTCAGCGTGGAGGAGAGAAAGTACCTCCGTGTGGGGAACAGGAAGGACCACCTCGGTTCTAAACGGGCCCTCCGGAGACCTAGCCGCAGCGGACCTCTGCCCTGTACCTGAGTTGTGCCCCATCTACGCGTCTGCTAAGGTTCCCTGAGATCCCGGAGGGACGGGGTGACCAGGTCAGAGCTACAGCCTTCGTCCGCCACACCACCTCACGCCTTTCTGAGCGAGCCCAGGCCCCTCAGCAGGTCCGCCGGGCACTGACAGCTCCAGGTGGAAGGTCACTGGTGACCTTGCCGCGCAGCTTACTGCGACAGCCCCGCCCACGTCGGGCATCCAGGGTTGCCGCCCGGGCAACGCCTTTTCTCCCAGGACAGAAGAGCTCAGCTAATTCCGTGATTCCGAAGCCTGGTTTATTTGTTTAGTAAATACTAGACTCTAATGGCAGAGCTATTCTTCTTTGGTGGGCCTCACTTTACAGGCAGAGGTGGCAACCAAAATTCAAAACCACAGCCAGAACTGGACACAGGGGCAACACTGTGCCATCCGACCCACTCGTGGAAGACAATACGGAGAAATGTAGACCCACGGAATGAGGCTCATTGGAGGGCCTGGGCGAGGGGGGGGGTGGTCGCTGAAAGCATCTAGAGGCCCTTGTTTGCTCCAGAGGAAACAAGCCTTCGTGTCACCTCCCCATGCTCTCCTCCGCCTCTCCCAGCTGGGTGCCACGTGGGCCCTGATGAATGTCACCCCATTACCAACAATACCCCACCCATTCTACTCTCTGGTTACCATGTTTCCATAAGTGTGACGATTAAACTGCTTCCTGTAACAAACAAGGTCATGGGACTTTACGAATCTGAGGGAATACATTGGAAAATCTGTGGAGAGACAGAGAGATATGAAGTATATTCCTATGAAGATGAAGAGAGGGGATGACAGACAGGCCCCGGCACAGCTGCTCCCCACCTGGAGCTGGGCATCCCAGGTGAGCATACCTGCATTGGCCACGTAGGCACCTGGGGCTCCCCTGGGAGAGCAGGGGCCCTGGTCACTACCCAGCCTTGCCTGCGTGTGTGGTCACTTCAAGCTGCTGGCCCTGTTCTAGACCTCAGCCCAAGGTCAGAGCACACGGTCCCTTGGCCTCTGCGGCCGTGTCAGTGCACGGCCTGGTCCAGGGTGCCCCTTGCTGCCCGTCACCTCCTCGTCGCCACCCTTGCCCTGGATTCTGCCGTGAAACGCTCTTAGCTGGTTACCTTCTCTTCTGTACACAGCGTGTTCCCTCACTGCCCCTGCGCTGGAAGGTCTTTCCGTTATTGCTTTGCAAATTTTCAATGTCTTCCCCGCCACCCACATTCTTTCCTATTTTAAATTCTAGCTTGGCCCAGCCCTTCTACTTAGAACAGAACACACTCCAGCTTTGATTGGTCATCTCAGCGGGAAGCTACTCTCCATCATTGCTTGTTTCCTGGGAGTCACCTCCACTGCAAGTTTTATTCTGTCACCTTTTGATCCATGATACCTGTCCCGGCCCCTGTAGCTCTCCCACCCCAAGGAGGCCAAGGGCGGCTGGGGGGACATTGCATTTAGAGAGAATGACCCACGACCCCTCCTCTTTCTTCTGGGCAGTGTCACTGTTGAAGCAACAAACACTGTCAGGCGTGTAAAGCGTGTTGGGGGGCCCGGGTAAAACGGATGTTCCTTCAGGCTTCCAAACTTTTGCCTGTGATGTGTGTTCCCTGCCAGAAATGCCCTTCTTTTAAACTTCTTGACTGGCCCAGCCCCTCTTCACTGTTTAAGTCCTGTTTCATTTTAATATACAGCTAAAATTGCACCTGTGTGAAAACGCCTTCCCCACCCATCCCAGGCAGCCCCTGCCTCCTGCGTGGCCCTGCGAGGATGCGTCCATGCCTCCAGGCCTTCTCGGTCTTTCTCTGCTGCCCTTGTGCATGTGCCCCCTCCCCCGCAGGCTGTGTGAGCTTTGAGGCTGCTGCTGTCTCAGTCACTCTGGACCCCCAGAGCCTGCACGGAACACCTTAGTCTTCATGACTGTTTATTGGGCCCACGGATGGAGACAGAAAGCGATAACTGTCAGTGGTATGTGTCTGTGTGCTTGGGACGGTGTAGGGCGGTCAAGAGAGATTGACTGAAGCCCTCTGCGCCCCGGTTTCCTCATCTGTAGGGTAGGGGAGATGATGGCAGGACCTACGTCGATGTTGTGGGGGGCTGTGAGAACTAAATGAGTTAATCCGCATAAAGCACTTCAATCAGTGCCTGCAGCTGGCACCTAACAAATGTTCAGTAAAAACATTTAACTGTCATTATCTTAGAGAGATCGATGAGACCTTTACATGAGCCAACTTGGGTTACGTCTTGTGATTAGGAGAGGTACAAGCGGTATCTCAAAAATCTAAGGCTCCATATATACGTGTTAGCATACGGCATTTGTTTTTCTCTTTCCGACTTACTTCACTCTGTATGACAGACTCTAGGTCCATCCACCTCACTACAAATACCTCCATTTCATTTCTTTTTATGGCTGAGTAATGGGGGCAGGACAGGAATAAAGACACAGACATAGAGAATGGACTTGAGGACATGGTGAGGGGGAAGGGTAAGCTGGGACGAAGTGAGAGAGTGGCATGGACATATATACACTACCAAATGTAAAATAGATAGCTAGTGGGAAGCAGCCGCATAGCACAGGGAGAAAAGCTCGGTGCTTTGTGACCACCTAGAGGGGTGGGATAGGGAGGGTGGGAGGGAGGGAGACGCAAGAGGGAAGAGATATGGGGATATATGTATACATATAGCTGATTCACTTTGTTATACAACAGAAACTAACACACCATTGTAAAGCCGTTATACTCCAATAAAGATGCTCAAAAAAAAAAAATCTAAGGCTCACTTACTGATCAACATTTCTTTTTTTCAAGTCATAGTTTCCCCTCACTTCCCACTGTCCCTTCCTCCAATGGTGAAATATCCAAGTGGGATCGGGTGGGCTCAGGTGGAGGTAAAGGTAAGAACAGATTCAGAATAACAGACAAGCATCTAGGTCAGCCCCTGGGTTACAGAGAGTACGGAGCAGGACACAGGATGGATGAGCAAGGCTCAGCAGGGTGTCCGCCTGGAGTCCCGACCCCACAACCAACTGTGCCTTGTGCCTCAGGCAAATCTCTCCACCCCTTCCAACCTCAATGGACTCATCTGTGAAATGGGGATGAAGAAGCTGGGAAGTCCTCTACGGTCTCTAATTCTAAAAGAAATCGTACGATTCTATTTCCAAATGTGAGTCCCCACGTGGAGTCATTCTACGCTGGAAAAATAATAAAATAACAAAGGTTATTTTACCAGCAGCCTTGGAGGTGAGCAAACTAGTAAAACAACAACAACAAATATTTTTAAAGCAGGAAAAGAACAACAAAACCAAACTGAAAATCATCTATGACCTGGACGAGGCAGTATTTTTACATGATCTACAAAGCTATTCTTATTTGTATAATAAAAAATACTTATATGTCATATCATATTTTATGTATGTAAACATATATGAATGGTTATATGTGTCATAAATATGTGTACATAATGGTTTTCATAATGGTCTCTGATTAAGCCATTATTTTAAGTAGAAATCATAACCTTGAGCATTGTAAAAACCCTGTGCCCGTTTCCCAGGAGGTAACGCATTGGAAAAGCTAAGAGCCGGCTTCCCTGAGGCTGGGAGGCTTCACCCTGAGAGACTGTTAGCAGAGAGCAGCCCCTTCCTTCAAGACTCAGGTTTTGAATTCTGAGTCTCTGGGGTCTCAGGCTGCCCGCTTTCTCTGTGGGTCTCTGGTACGGGTCAGATTTGGAGGCTGGGAAGTGACCAGCGCAGAGCCAGGGCAGTGGGGGCTGCACATCACCTGCCTTGTATCATGCCTCCCGCCAACGAGCTTGTTGGGTTTCCTATCCCATTTTTCATTAATCTTCTCCAAATCTCCCTGGGGTAGCTGGAGGGGCAGCGTGCAACTAGCCCTGACCAGGATTTACAGTTGGGGCTGGGGAGAAGGAAGTGCCAGCACGCTGCCACCACCAGCAGCCAGGACTGTCCTGCAGGCCTTTCAGAGCTCGGAGCGCACAGCTGTGTCCCAGGAGCCACCTGGCTCCCCCACCTGCTGGGATGATCCAGGCAGAAACGGAGCTCCCTTTGCAGGATCACGTGTGCGCCTTGGAGGCCAAAGCAGATTCTGGGGTCGTGTTACTTCTGATGTCCCGAAACCAGATAGAAGTGCATGTCTCTGAAAGTTTCCATGTTTGAGGATGTTTGATTTGGAAAGTTCTGAGCCAGCAGGGAATTGTTTTTGGAAAGTCTCTCCTAGCTAGGAGGCAGGAGAAATGGTAGCTGCAAACCTCTCTTGCAATTTTAAAAACTGTGATTATATATATATGTGTGTGTATATAACACAAAATTTACCATTTTAACCATTTTTAAGTGTACAGTTCAGTGGCATTCACATTGTTGTACAGCCACCCTCCATCTCCAGAACTCTTTTCATCTTGCAAAACTGAAACTCTGTCCCTTAAACACTGACTCTGATCCCCCTACCCCCAGTCCTTGGCAACCAACATACTTTCTGTCTCTATGAACTGGACTATTCTAGGTGCCTCATATGACTGGAATCACACAGTATTTGTCTTTCTGTGACTGGTTTATTTCACTGGCATCATGTCTTCCAGATTCACCCATGCTGTAGCCTGTGTCTGATTTACCTTCCTTTTAAGGCTGAATAGTATCCCATTGTATAGATATACCACATTTTTTCTATGTATCCGTCGGTGGACATTTGTGTTGCTTCTCTTGTGATTTTAAATCAGGTATTTCTTATTAACCTATTTTCTTTCAAAAGGAAATTTCAGAAAATTTTGTCCAACAACACTTAATATCTCAGTCAGCTGGTTATGATACTGACTCTCTGTCCTGCTCTGTATATTACCACTTTTTAAAAAAATATTAATTAATTAATTTTTTTTTTTGGCTGTGTTGGGTCTTCGTTTCTGTGCGAGGGCTTTCTCTAGTTGCGGCGAGTGGGGACCACTCTTCATCGCAGTGCGCGGGCCTTTCACTATCGCGGCCTCTCTTGTTGCGGAGCACAGGCTCCAGACGCGCAGGCTCAGTAATTGTGGCTCACGGGCCCAGTTGCTCCGCGGCATGTGGGATCTTCCCAGACCAGGGCTCGAACCCGTGTCCCCTGAATTGGCAGGCAGATTCTCAACCACTGCGCCACCAGGGAAGCCCACCACTTCTTATATTACACACTGCTTTCTGTCTTCAAATGCGCCCTATATTACTCATTACTCTATATATGATTTTTGCAGCGTTTCTCTTATAAAGAAAGGGTTTTGTGACCGGAGGTGTTACTACAAAGCTAGTGAAGCAAAATCTTCAGGGTCCCTCACTTAAGAGAACCCTTTCCAAGGCCCTGGCCATTTTGTAATTGTAACTTTGTATTATTTTTCTTGATGAGGGTCCCGGACTTGCGTGTCTGTGAGTCGGCACGGAGTGGAGGTAGGAGCCTGGGTCGCCTCTTCTCAGGGATTTCTCAAGGTTTTCTCCGCCGACAAACAGGGAGAAGTTTTGCTGTCAAGTCACGGCTTCTACCTCCCGCCCTGCCCCCCCCCCCCCATTTCCCTTTCCAAATCCTTCCCACTGTTACAGCGTTTCTGAAAACAGCTGTGCTCAGCAAAGAGGAAAATGCAGCACAACTGAGACGATGGCCTCAGTTGTGACGAGAATCTGCTGTTGGATTTTAAACTTTTGCTTCATTTTCCCTAAAGTCACCCAACTCTAGCTGCTCTCCTGACCTTAGCCGGGGGCGGGGGGCATTGCCCAGCACCTCTCCCATCTTTGCTCATCCTGCCCGTGCACACATCACCCCGGCAGGTCCACATGTGTCTGCTCTCAACCCACAGAGACCTAAGGATAAATCAGATCGTCTGTGCAGAGAGGAATCGGGTCCTGTGCTGCAAACTGATGGATAATCCATGTGTGTTTGTAATGTGCTTTCCTCCCTTTTAACACCACCCTTCCACCCAGACCCACCCCTAGAACAATGGGAAACAAGAGTCCCTTCCCCTTGGCCCTGCTAATCCCCTCCCAGCAGCCGAGACCAGGGGAGAGCAGGTGGTGGGGGACCTGGGCTGGGTGGGCAGGGGAGGGAGAGAAGCCCCCCAGGGAAGGAGGCTGGATTTTGGCGACAGATCCCCATAATCGCCGCCTTCGGAGAGAAGGAACTGCAGACAATAAAAATCTATATTTTTAATGCAGAAAACAGTACCAGATTCACTTGGGGAAGGTCTGTACACGGATGGCTACCTCACGTGGTTCTCTGCACCTGCTCTGAGATGCCCCAGTGGTACCAGGCCCCCGCCCTGATTTTTCAGACTTGGGGTGTTGTTACCCCACCGTTAACTCCCAGGGAGAACCCAAAAGCCATCTGGAGAAGGACTCTGTACTTCTCTCTTTCCAAAAATTGAACAGAAATGGTCTTTCTTAGGAAAAAAATGATGTTCAACTATGTTTTACTACTTTGAAAAATTTTTAATATAAGATACATAGAGAAAAGTGAACAAATCATAAATATACAGTTAGGTATTCACAAGGTAAATTCATCAGAGAAATCAGAATAGTGTACAGAAATGTTGCCTAGAGAGAGAACCCAGAAGCTGCCCCCACCCCCCGCCCTCTCCCACCCTTGTCTTCCTTCCCTACCACCAGCCCTAGGTAACCAGCCATGACCCTAACTTCTGACACCACAGAGGAGCTTTGCCTCTTTTTGAATTTTATCTAAATGGAGCTGTAGTGTGTGAACTCTCTCTTTGCTGATGTATTGTGCTCACATTTTGTTTGAGAGTCCTCTATGTTTTGCGTGTAGCTGTCGTTTGTCCATTTTCATGGGTGTATAGTATTCCATTGGGTGACCATACCACAACTTACTTTTTCATTCTACCATTGATGGGAATTTGAGTCATTTCAAGTCCTGCTGCAAACATTCTTATCCATGTCCTTTGGAACATAAAGAAGCATTGGGAGGGAATATTTCTAGGAATGAAATTACTGGATCAGAGGGCATTTCAAATTTCAGCTATAATAGAAACTGCAAATCAACCAAACCAACTCATTATTCAATGAGTTTTTGTCCAGCAATACCAAGGGCTCTGACTCTAAAGGAAATACAAGAGGAAGGACAAGATATAGCCCCACTCTCCAAGGATCACAATATGGTCAAGGGATCCACTCATGAAAGAGTGAAAAGATACTACAACTTAAATTTAATTGGGCACCAAACTGAGGTTATCGATACCAAGTGTCATAGGACCAAAGTCACAGGTAGGAGAGCACAGCCAGGCCTCTTTCCTCCTGACAACAGTGAGGAAAATATCTATATAGTGAAACACAGGCAGGGGTTTGTTGAGTTCATCCCCTTCCTGATATCTACTCTGCAAGCCCCAAAGGGCTCTGTTCTTTCTCCGCAGCAACTTTGCCTCTCTGCCTTTGATTCTCACCCCGCATGTAGAAGGCCTTAGTACTATGGACTGGGTACCATAAAATGGAAAATAATAACAACATAGAGATTTCTCTTTACAGAAATTTCAGCCAAGTTGTCTGAATCAACCTTCCCCATGAAAACAATCGGCATTCTAGCTTAAATATTCAAAACACTTCCTTAACGACATGAAGTTACTGACAAAACAGTAAAAAAAATACCAGGCCAAAGCCTCTGGTGAAGGGGAAACTCAGAGATAAGAAGTGCCGAGGCCAGTTCTGCCCTGGATCCTTGCTGTGCCGAGCAGAGCAGAGAAAGAAAGAAAAGGAAAGCAATAACTGCCCTTAAGAAGTTGTGATTGTGAGCTCTTGTGTGATTGTGACTCTCACAAGAATGGGCATCAGAGCCTCACATTGCCCGGGTGGTACAGGAGACCTCATGTCATGGATTGCTTTAATATGGTCCCAGACTGTAGCTCCTGGGAGTGCCTGGATTACTGTTTCCTCAACATAGGTCCATAAACACTGCAAAGACAATGAGCAGCACACAGTCAAAAATAACCAAACACGTAGGAAGCAAGGCATCAGAAACAAACCGAAAAAACACCAACCAAAACAATACACAGAACAAATATATCTTTAATATTTAGATATTGGAATTATCAGACAAAGATTATCAAACAACTATGCTCCCTGTGCTTAACGAAATAAAACGGGCTTCAAAATATCTGCAGGTAACAGCAATCTATAAAAAGTGACCCAGCATATTTGAAGAAGAACCAAATAGAACTTCTAGAAATAAAAATACAATATCTAAAATGTAAAATATTAATATAACTAAAGAAAGAATGATTAGATTTCATAAAATTCAAGACATCATAAGATGCACTATTATTTTATAAATACTGGGAATAAAAGGATTTTTTTTTTTTTTTGGCTGCATTGGGTCATCCTCTTACTCACTCTCCTATTTCTCTGTCTGCAGCCCCTCCTGACCCAAGCCAGTACCTGCCCTGGTCCCAACTCGCCTGACTGCACTGAAACATTGCAGTGCTTGGAGGCCCCAGCGGCACAGGGGCCAGGCCACCCTTAGGTGCTTCCTAGTTGAACACCCTGTGAAGCTTCCTTAGCCCCTTGGTACTGAAGACAGGAGTCAACACACAAACATTTTATCAAGTGGTAGTGATGAACTGAGTGCCTTGTGGACAACAGGCATCTCTTAAATGTCTGCTCTCGGGCCCTGTGAGAGGCGCTCCTAGGGAATCCTCCAGAGCCGGGCCTCCTGGTCTTGCTATCGAGTCCAAGATCGTCCTGCTCATCGCAAAACAGGCCAATAAATCGAGAGACAAGTTGTTGGGGCAGGGAATCGTGACTTTATTTGGAAAGCCAGCAGACGGAGAAGATAGTGGACTCCTGTCCCAAAGAACCGTATTCCCCGAGTTACAGCTCAGGCTTCTTTTATACTAAAAGGGGAGGGGGTAAAGTCCTGGTTCTGGCCAGTGTTAATTTCTTCCTTCCTGCAGCCATTCACAGGTGGGCCTGGTCGGGATGTTTCCTGTGAGCTACACAAATGTATTTTAGCTTAACGCTCATTACCTGGGAGGCAGGGTCCCCAGAGATGAGCCATTGTGCATAATTTAAGCTTATAGGCAACATCCCTTTAGTGATGAACCTGTAATAGAACACAAAGGCTCTTAGCTATTACAGGCTCTGTCCCCCAGGCACCTACCTGGTGCGGCCTCTACCCCACTACCCTGCCCCCACCGCGAGAGCAGGGCATGATGGCATAAAGGGATTTTGAAGTCCTTAGGCAGCGTTTACAAGGGTACATTTAGGGAACTCCCTGGCGGTCCAGTGGTTAGGACTCTGCACTCTCACTGCCAAGGACCCAGGTTCAATCCCTGATCAGGGAACTAAGATCCCACAAGCCACACGTCACAGCCAAATAAAATAAAATGGTACATTTAAATTTTTCTTTTTTAACATCTTTATTGGAGTATAATTGCTTTACAATGGTGTGTTAGTTTCTGCTTTATAGCAAAGTGAATCAGTTATACATATACATATGTTCCCATATCTCTTCCCTCTTGCATCTCCCTCCCTCCCACCCTCCCTATCCCATCCCTCTAGGTGGTCACAAAGCACGGAGCTGATCTCCCTGTGCTATGCGGCTGCTTCCCACTAGCTATCTATTTTACATTTGGTAGTGTATAAATTTTAATCATGTATTCGGTAGGTCTGAATGAAGCAATTCATAATGGCATTCCAATAGTATTTTTCCCCCTCCCAACTGATTCAGGCTTCAATTTTTCAACATAGGACAGTTTATCTTCTCATTATGTTCCAGGTCCTATGGAAATAGGATCCCAAACAAGATTGCTTTGTACAGCATTATGTGATGCATCTATCAAAATTTTGAGAAATGGGCTTTTACGTGTCATTTACACATTGTTTCTATCCAACCGAAGTTATTGAAGGTTTCCATCCACAATTGGAGAAGGGAAGCGTGGTTTTTCCATGGGCCAGTCTTTTTGGAAATAGAACATTTATTTGCAAACTTTCCTTCTCAGCAGCCTCACCTTCTCAGAAGCATTCTTAGCTATGAACTCCCTGGAGTTTGATGAATCTCAGGAAGGAAGGGCTTGAGGTCTGTGTATGAGTCTCCTACTCCTGCTGTAACCAAGTACCTCAAACCTGGTGGCTTAAACAATACAAATTTACTATCCTGCAGTTCTGGTGGTCAGAAGTCTGACACAGGTGTTCCCCAGGCTAAAGTCAAGGTGTGAGCAGGGCTGCATTCTTCCTGGGGACGCCAAGGGAGAATCCATTTCCTTGCCTTCTCCAGCTTCTCGAGGCCCTGCATGTCTTTGCTCGTGGTCCCTTCCTCCATCTTCAAATCCAGCAATGCTGCATCACTCTGACCTTCCCTCCCCAGGTGTATCTCCCTCTGACTCTCCTCTCTGACCCCCTGCTTCCACCTTCAAGGACCCCTGTGGTTATATCAGGCCCGACCAAACAGTCCAAGGTCATCTCCCTGTTTTAAGGTCAGTTTATCAGCAACCTTAATACCATCCGCAGCCTGAATTCCTCTTTGCCAGGAAACGACATATTCACAGGCTCTGGGGATTAGAATGTGGGCATCTGGGGGGCCATGACTCTGCCTCCTTCATGCTGGGTAACGTGAGGATGAGCAGACCATGAAGAGAGCGTGAACCTTAGAATGACTCCCTGACCCAAGCACAACGCAGGAAATAGCCAGGGGATATTTGCTGAGAACCAAGAACCCGTGTTAATGACCAGAGCTGTGTGGTCACTGTCACTGGCCTATGTTAGTGACCAGAGAGTCCAGATGTTTCTATCGCAGACGTATGTGCCAGCTCAGTGTGGCTCGTGCTTTCAGCATAGTTTAAAATGTGGCAAATTCCCCCCGGATCTCAAAGGGAGTAAATACTAGGCTGAGTGAGAAGTTTTAAAACTGAGAAGGTTGAAAAGCTGACAAGCTTTCCTTTGTCATTCAAATTCTGCTTAAACTTAGCAACTCACCAAGATTACCTTGGGCACATGTAAAAGTATGAAATTAGAACACTCCCTAACATCATACACAAAAATAAACTCAAAATGGATTAAAGACTTAAATGTAAGGCCAGACACTATCAAACTCTTAGAGGAAAACATAGGCAGAACACTCTATGACATAAATCACGACAAGATCCTTTTTGACCCAACTCCTAGAGAAATGGAAATAAAAACACAAATAAACAAATGGGACCTAATGAAACTTAAAAGCTTTTGCACAGCAAAGGAAACCATAAACAAGACCAAAAGACAACCCTCAGAATGGGAAAAAATATTTGCAAATGAAGCAACTGACAAAGGATTAATCTCCAAGATTTACAAGCATCTCATGCAGCTCAATATTAAAAAAACAAACAACCCAATCCCAAAATGGGCAGAAGACCTAAATAGACATTTCTCCAAAGAAGATATACAGATTGCCAACAGACACGTGAAAGAATGCTCAACATCATTAATCATTAGAGAAATGCAAATCAAAACTACAATGAGATATCATCTCACACCGGTCAGAATGGCCATCATCAAAAAATCTAGAAACAATAAATGCTGGAGAGGGTGTGGAGAAAAGGGAACACTCTTGCACTGTTGGTGGGAATGTAAATTGATACAGCCACTATTGAGAACAGTATGGAGGTTCCTTAAAAAACTAAAAATAGAACTACCATATGACACAGCAATCCCACTACTGGGCATATACCCTGAGAAAACCATAAATCAAAAAGAGTCATGTACCAAAATATTCATTGCAGCTCTATTTACAATAGCCAGGACATGGAAGCAACCTAAGTGTCCATCATCGGATGAATGGATAAAGAAGATGTGGCACATACATACAATGGAATATTACTCAGCCATAAAAGGAAACGAAATGGAGGTATTTGTAGTGAGGTGGATGTAGTTAGAGTCTGTCATACAGAGTGAAGTACATCAGAAAGAGAAAAACAAATACAGTATGCTAACACTTATATATGGAATCTAAGGGAAAAAAAAAAGGTCATGAAGAACCTAGTGGCAAGATGGGAATAAAGACACAGACCTACTAGAGAATGGACTTGAGGATATGGGGAGGGGGAGGGGTAAGATGTGAGAGGGTGAGAGAGTGGCATGGACATATATACACTACCAAATGTAAAATAGATAGTGGGAAGCAGCCGCATAGCACAGGGAGATCAGCTCCGTGCTTTGTGACCACCTAGAGGGGTGGAATAGGGAGGGAGGGTGGGAGGGAGGGAGACACAAGAGGGAAGAGATATGGGAACATATGTATATGTATAACTTATTCACTTTGTTATAAAGCAGAAACTAACACACCATTGTAAAGCAATTATACTCCAATAAAGATGTTAAAAAAAAAAAAAAAGATTACCTTGGGCCTCCCTGCCGTCCTCATTGTGGAGTGGACATGGTAAAGCTGTCTTATACTCTGTATATTAACACAGTGTAGAATTGCAGAGAAAACAACAGGCTCTTGCTAGCTGAAGCAGAGAAGGATTGATCTGGGGTTTTTGATGGGTTACAGAATCACTGGGAGAGCAGAGGAAACAGACCAGAGGCCAGGCTTCTAGGGAGGACCCCCAAAGCCAAGCTGCAGGACCTGCCGCCAAAGTTGCTGCAGTGGCGGCTGCCCTTGACCCAGGAGGCCGCCCCAGAGCTGCAGTCCCCGGGGCTCTCCACTCTGCTGCAGGCAGCGGCTGCCCCCAGGAAGTCAGAAAACCGTGCGCCAGCTGCTGCCCCTGGAGCCGGGGTCTCACGGCTACAGTCCCGCACCTTGACGAGGCTCATCCCCTCCAGCCGCCTGCCTCACTCAGCCCGGCTCTGCAGCCGGGTCTCTCAGGAGGGAATGTGGCTGGCAGAACCGAGTCACACCTGTGCTCAGGCCAGGGGCGTGTCAGTTGCAGCGTCCAGGCTGTGGTGAAGGGCATCTCCTGGGGGAGCGTTGGGAGAAAGTCATCAGCCCAGGGCGCCCACCACCATCATTAGGGAGCTGCGGGGAAGGTCGGTACCTGGAGCCCCACAAGGACCTCCATGGAGGGTGGCTTCCCCTTCATGGCAACTGCCAGAGGGGAGCCTGGAACAGGACTGAAAGTGCCTGCTGCCCCATCTTCTTTTTCTGCTTTACATCTTTCCCTTTTAACAACCTTTCCTGGGCGTGCGTTGGTTTCAGGTTTGGCTTGACCCTTGTTTTAGCTGAACCAGTTCACTTATTCCGGCTTCGTGGCTGCCCCAACAATATATGGGCATATTTTGCCTGCGTGTGGCTATCTTTTCCTTTTTTCCTTCAGGGAAAATGTATCAGCGTAGAGTCCGTGGCACTAATCCAGAGGAAACAGCACGGCAGGGTGGCCGCCCTGGCAGAGCTGTCTGGTTGACTCATGGGAATTGGGAATAAATGACCAAACGTAAACAGTGGAGCGGTGCCAGCGGGCTCTCTTCAGCTGCAGTCTCCCGTGGCGTGAGAAGAAAGAGGCCACGAAAAGCCCAGATCTGGGCGTCTTGCCGTTTGCTGCTGCTAGCTTACTGCCTTGATCACTCAGGGTGCAGTGGTTCTGAGAAACAGCCCTTTCTAGCTTGCTTTTCTAATGGCCTCCTCTGGTTGAGAGCCCCCAGCAAGACCCAGGCTTCCTCAGCCAGGCAGGGCTTAGGCCTGTTTGCCAGTGTTGCAGAAGGGTCCCAACAGTCACCCCTGGCTGGGACCAGCGGGAGAGGACATGCTGGCATCCCGAGCTGAGTCTTGCTGCCTTTAGCTTCCAAATGCTTAACAGCAAAACCCTCAGCTGACCTCACAGGACAAGATCAAAGATAGATGATAGAAGACGGATGGATGGATAGATAGATAGATAGATAGATATAACAAATGATAGATATAGATGGATATAGATAGATATGATAGAGATGATATAGAGACAGATGATGGA
This sequence comes from Balaenoptera borealis, assembly GCF_965194805.1. NCBI lineage: Eukaryota > Metazoa > Chordata > Mammalia > Artiodactyla > Balaenopteridae > Balaenoptera > Balaenoptera borealis. Next base: position 27,257,787 of record NC_138874.1, read on the forward strand.
TTGATAGATGATAGATAGATAGATAGATGGATAGACAGACAGATAGATAGATGGATAGATGACAGATAGAGAGGTTCAGATATCACAGCACCCGTCACTCAGGGAGCTGAACAGTTGCACGCATGCTCACCACTAGACCTCTCCCTTCCTTCTCTGGCTCAGAAGTTGCTGAAGGCCTCAGGGACCCCACGCGATGCTCTGTCATTTCCCCACATAGCTAGTGCCCTGTGGGCTCCGCCTCCGAGTGTTCCCGAAGCCGAAGAAACCCCAAGGCACCTAAAGACACAACATTCCCTTCTAGTCTCACAGCCCCGGGGGATGCTGTGTCCCGTGCAAGAGTGAGGAGAAGGTCCTCCTCCCAGCTCTGTCTCACTTCCTCATCTGAGCCCCAATGCAAGGTAGCCTCCTCCCAGAGTCTCCAAAGACCTTCCTGAAAATGACCCACTTCACCCAGCCTGTGTCTCCTCTTCCCACGGCTCTGGCCATGGCTCTGGGGCTCGTGCGAGGTCCCAGCCAGGGGCACTGGGCCCCATACCCATTCAGAGACCACGGCCCAAGTCAGAAGGAGCTGGTGACCCACGCTTAGCATAAAATCTCATGATTCTTTTTCCAAGCCCAGGTCCAGAACTTGCAAAAGAACCAGCTCCGTGGGCACTGGGCCTTCCTCATGTCCTTCAAGGAGTAACTCCCAACACCAAATATTTTGGGGTTTTTGGATTTTTCTGGAGGGAAACAATGGGGAGAACTGCATCCTGCACAGAGTCTCACCCCCGCTTGTACCAGCCCGTTGCTGCGTTTCAGTAAAGGTGTGTGTCACATTGATGACTGGGCCTCTTTTTTTTTTTTTTTTTAATCCAGTGTGCATTTTCTTTCCTTTTCTTTTTTTAAATATTTATTTATTTATTTTATTTATTCTGGCTGCGTCAGGTCTTAGTTGCAGCACACGGGATCTTTCCTTGCAGTGCGCGGGCTTCTCTCTAGTTGTGGCACACAGGCTCAGTAGTTGTGGTGTGCGGGCTTAGTTGCCCCACAGCACGTGGGATCTTAATTCCCTGACCAGGGATCAAACCCATGTCCCCTGCATTGGAAGGCCGATTCTTAACCACTGGACAACCAGGGAAGTCCCCTGCCTGGGCCTCTTTATAGCACATTTATATAGGGAGGAAAAGAAATAAATGCTTATTCAAGCACAAAAATGATCTTTAAAGTCAAAACAACCCCCATCCCAGATGCCAGGAGGCGTCCTCTCTCTGCTCGCTTCAGGTCCCGCACACATTCTTTGTGGCCTAGCTACACGCTGGCTGGAACTGTAGTTCGCAGTGACAGGCAAGCAGCCCTTTTATGTTAACTTGTTTCTCGCCAAGAAAAAAGGTCTTTTATCACATCAGGAACCTGGAGAACCCTCTGCCCTGGGGCCCTGCTGTTAGATCATGATCTCACACATCTGAAGTCAGAACAGACCAGTTGCCAGAATGAGGTGAATCTTCACCACGCACACAGCCTGAGTCCCCATCGGACACAGGCGGGCTGCGAGGGACCAGAGCCCTCAGAGGCCTCGATCTTGGGAAAGGAGCCCCCCGGAGCCCCCCAGAGGCCCCCGGAGTATTTTTCGATGACACCACAGAGTAATGACTGCAGAGTCTCTTTTAACTCACGTGTCTGGTTGCATTTCACAATAGCTCGTGAGGTCAAGGAGAGTGGTGGCCGGCATGATGCAGCTGTTTTGTAAGCAAAAAGGAGCCGGGCTTGGTCAGGGCCCCTTGCCAGTCGCCCTGGATCCGGACTTCTCCACTTGCCCCTTGGGCGGAAGCTGAAAAAGTGAGCCTGCGTATCCAAGAGCCACGTTGCTTGTTTTCACTGTTGTGTGTTTTCCAAATCTTCCACGAGTGTGACCCTTTTCTTTTCACCCTGAATCTGCCCATGTTTTGGGCCATGTGTGGGTCAGGAGGCTGCTGGAGGATCCCAGAGTGGGTCACCAGGAGGGACAGACAGCACACACCGACTTCCGGCCCGTTTAGTCTGTGAGCCCATTAGGGGTCCCGCCTTCTCTCAGCCCTTTGTCAGGCTCCAGTGGTGAACGTCTGGGAGCTGCTGTCCTAGTTTGCAAGCTGGTCCACTCAGGCTCATTCAGCTACAGACTCCTGCCTCAGGGCCTTTGCACTTGCCTCCCCTCCTTTCTCTGCCCGCACAGCCTCCCCAGGTGCCCACAGGCTCCCTGCTGATGGGCCTCGCAGCCAGGCCTTCCCGCTGCCCCACACCCACCCCTTACCCCAGCGCCTTTGACTTCTCTCTCGGCACCTACCACCCAGCATACTCCACAGGTCCCCCATCTGGTTTGCTGCATCTGTTTCTGTCTCGCCCCCCCAGACAGCGGTCTCCAAGAGGGAAGAGATCTGGGCCTGTTTTCTTCGCCACCCTTGTATCCTCAGCCACCAGGGCTCCGCTCAATGAAGATCAATTTTTGCAGAGCAGAGACACCAGTGTCTTCTGCTTTTCCATCTGGTCTTCTGTTACATTATTTTTCCTGTTTCCACGTAAGCATCGACTGTTTTTTGAATCAGAAAAAGAAAAATCAATAAACGTGTCATTGGTCAGAGCACCCGCCCCCCTCCCCCTGGCCTGTTGTCAGAGTTCTTAACCACGTTTAGGTCAAGAACCCTTTGAGCACGTTATTAAAAACTATGCATGTTCTCCCCAGGAAAGAAAAAATGGGCTTATGCCCATACACACACTTTCTAGCAACGTCGGGGAGGCCCAGACCCCCTCCGCTCATGTCATGACCCCCAGAGACACACTTTGGGGTTGCCGGGGTGTCGGTCACACAATGTCTCCATCTTTGTGCTGAACCCTAGCCTCTGTGCCCACCTCTGCCTCACTTTCTCAGGGGGGAGCCGCCCACCTGCTCCTGCTGGATGAAGTGATGATGGTCTGCTCTGTCCCCACCCCAAACCCCCGGAAAGGGGGAGGAGGGGGCAGGGCCTGCGGAACAGCTGGAAGAACATTCCGGGCTGTCTGTTACCATGGCCGGGCCTTCCTGACCAGCCTGCTTGCTCATCTTCGTGGGGGTCCTGTGAGGTCATGTGTGTCCTTAAGGTAGCATTCTCCATCCCAGGACCTGAGGTGACCTGAAGGACACTTGGATGATCTCGACACAAAGCATCTGAATAGCACAGTGTCAGGAGCCCATCTCCAGGGCAGGGGTCTGCTGACCAGGACGGGAGGGTCTCCTCGGTGGAGGAGAGGGTCCAGTCACCAGAACTGCCACAGGGGCTGACCCACCACCCCTCACGCCTGCTCTCCTCCCAGCCGAGGTGTGGGCTCTCTGAGTGTTTAGGTCCCCGCAGCTTTCACATCCTGCGTTTGATGCGAAATGTACCACAGGTGGGTTCCTTGAAATTTGCAGCTGAAAGGAACCAAGATAAATGAAACCAAACAAAACATAAAATTAAAAACCAGAACTAGTGATTTGTTTGCCTTTCTCCAGGTTGATACCACTGGGAATCACTTCCTTATTTCCCAGATCCTGCAAATTAATGGTTAAGTCCTGACGGCACCTCTCATTCACCCCATCGGCTCCACCCGCCTCCCTGCCCGCCTCCCCGCAGGCCTGGTACGCCCGTGGACCCCACGGCTCCGTGTGTAACGCAGACCTCATGTAACTCGCTGGGACTCCCCAGAGCTGCCCGCAACACTGGGGGACACTCATGTTGTTTGGTCCTTCTTAATCGTCATTGGGTGCCGGCGTGTCCCCAGTAACATCCCCAGACTCTCCTGGAAACCCGGGGGCAGCCTCCGCCCCGGTTCCCAGCCACCCCTCACATCTAGTCGTCTTCTGTTTACAGAGGAGAAACCACGACGCTTACGATGGCTTTTGGAAAGGGTGACTTGTACTCAGTGCTGGAGAAATAGCACTGCCGTCACACCCCTTCTCACTGGACCGGCCACAAGCTGCAGCCTCCTCTGCTGTGCCCAGTGGCTCCACAAGCTGGGCTAGAAAGGGGCGGGCAGAAGGGGCTGCAGAGCAGGGGTCCTGACTTCCTCTTAGCGGCTGTGTGACCGGGAGGGGTGGCTTGGGTTCTCTGCTCCTCGGTTTCCGTCATCAGGAAAGCGAGGGAACGAGGCCTGCCTCTCGGGCGGAGCTGTGAGGCTCGGGTGCACCGAGGCGGAGGCGGGCTGTGCGCTCGGCCGTGGACCTGACACTCAGCCCCTCGGCGTCTTCACATGGACCACATTCTCCTCAAGGCCTCACAGGGCTGTGGGGCTGTGTTTGGGTTATACTGGATATTTACCTAGAGCACGTTGGTGACTTGGAAGAAACATGCCATCTCATGGGGAGATACAGGTCCTCTGCAAGGGCATCGAATTCAGCGTGAAGCTGGACGCCAGCCCTTCCTCCATCACAGTGCATCCCTGTGACTGTGGACATGTCATCTGACCTCTCAGGGCTGAGCTGACCCCTCTGACAACGGGAACAGGAAGGGAGGCCAGTTCGACTGGACGAAAGCAAAGGAGCTCTTAGCAACTAACTGCCTGCGTTTTTCAGAAAAGCCAACTTAACACTGTCTCAGCAGGCCGGGAAGGCAGGGAGCCTTGCCTGGGGGTCTGGAAGTCTCCTGGATAAAAAAGCCCTAAAGGGGGCTTCCCTGGTGGCGCAGTGGTTAAGAATCCGCCTGCCAATGCAGGGGACACGGGTTCGAGCTGTGGTCCGGGAAGATCCCACATGCCACGGAGCAACTAAGCCTGGGATCCACAACTACTGAGCCTGCGTGCCACAACTACTGAAGCCCGTGTGCCTGGAGCTCATGCTCCACAACAAGAGAAGGCACTGCAGTGAGAAGCCCATGCAGCGCAATGTAGAGTAGCAACGAAGACCCAACGCAGCCAAAAATAATAAATAAATAAAATAAATTAAAAAAAAAAAAAGCCCTAAAGGGTAGCGTTTGTTCAGGAGGCCTGGGGTCTGCTGAGGTGACCCCGCAGCCTCTTCAGACACCCATGTGCTGCCCTGACAAGGCAGCCGAGGTGAAACAGGGCCCATGGTGGGACAGCAATGCCACAGCTGTGAAACCAGAGCAGAGCTGTGGTCTCCGCAGACTGGGGGCTGCCAGGGAGTTGGAGAAATGGGTGCATCTTTTTGGTTTGGTTTTAGTTTAAATATATTGAATAAAAATAAAAGTGGGGAAAAAAAGACAGTGAGAAACACCTTGGAGGCTGGGCTCCCTCAGCAGGTCAGGGACCCTCACCAGGGCCAGCGCAGCAAGAGGTGCCATGGGCAGCAGGACATAGTGTTGACTAGCACTTGTGAGGCTTCTTAGGGACCCCAGGGCTGGACCGGGTGTGGAGCTGGCCAGCCGGTGATCTGTAGCAGCAGCTCAGCCAAAAGGAGTCCATCTGCTGAGATGACCTCCCCAAGACGGAAAGTGGCATCTGAGTGTTACAGTGACCACCCCCTGGCTCCTGTGCTCTGGGGGTCCTTGCTAACTTTGGAAATTGGCACAATTTCTTGCACCAGCCTCCATAGCACGAAACACAGGCACAGAAGGGAGGCTGATTCTAGGGGTCCATGACAGACCAGAAACCAGGCCAACTGGGTCCCTTCTGGAACAAGACAGGCAGTAAATAAATACACACAGGCAGACCTCGGAGATGTCGTAGGCTTAGTTGCAATAAAGCGAATATTGCAATAAAGTGAGTCACACAAGCCTTTGGTTTCTCAGTGCGTATCAAAGTTATGTTTACACTGTACTGTAGTCTGTTAAGTGTGCACTAGCATTATGTCCCAAAAACAAGGTACACACCTTACTTTAAAAATACTTTATTGCTGTAAAATGCTAACCATCATCTGAGCCTTCAGCGAGCCCTAATCTTTTTGCTGGCGGAGGGTCTTGCCTGGATGTTGATGCTTGCTGACTGATCAGAGCAGTGGGTGGCTATGGCAATTTCTTAAAGTAACACAGCACATTGACTGACTCTTCCTTTCATGAACAGTTTCTCTGTGGTATGTGATGCTATTTGATAGCATTTAATCCACAGGATAACTGCTTTCAAAGTTGGAATCAGTCCCCTCACACCCTGCCACTGCTTTATCAACTAAGTTTATATCATATCCTAAATTCTTTGTTGTCATTTCAACAATCTTCCCAGCATCTTCACTAGGAGTAGATGCCATCTCAAGAAACCTCTTTCTTGGCTCACCCATAAGAAGTAACTCCTCATCCATTAAAGTTGTATCCTGAGATTGCAGCAATTCAGTCACATCTTCAGGTTCCACTTCTAATTCTATTTCTCCTGTTATTTCTACCACATCTGCCGTTACTTCCTCCACAGAGGTCTTGAATCCTCAAAGTCACCCATGAGGGCTAGAATCAACTTCTTCCAAACTCCTGTTAATGTTGATATTTTTTAAAAAATTTTATTGAAGTATAGTTGATGTACAATGTTGTGTTAGTTTCAGGTATACAGCAAAGTGATTCAGTTATACCTATATATTCTTTTTCATTGTAGGTTATTACAAGATGTTGTGTATAGTTCTCTGTGCTATACAGTAGGACCTCGTTGTTTATTTTACATATGGTAGTTTGTATCTGTTAATCCCAAGCTCTTAATGTATCTCTCCTCCCTCTGCTTCCCCTTTGGTAACCATAAGTTTGTTTTCTATGTCTGTGAGTCTGTTTCTGTTCTGTAAATAAGTTCATTTGTATCATAATAATGATATTTTAATCTCTTTCCATGAACTGCAAATGTTCTCAATGGCATCTAGAATGGTGAATCCTTTCCAGAAGGTTTTTGATTTACTTTGCCCAAATCCATCAAAGGAACCACTGTCCATGACAGCTGTAGCCTTACAAAATATATTCCGTAAATAATTAGACTTGAAAGTTGAAATGACTTCTTGATCCATGGGCTGCAGAATGGATGTTGTGTCAGCAGGCATGAAAACAAAATTAATCTCCTGGTTCATCTCCATCAGAGCTCTTGGCTGACCAGGTGCCTTGTCAGTAAGCAGTAAGATTTTGAAAGGAATCTTTTTTTTCTGAGCAGTAGATCACAACAGGGCTTAAAATATTCAGTAAACCATGTTGTAAACAGATGTGTCGTCATCAGGGCTTTGTTGTTCCATTTATAGAGCACAGACAGGGAAGATTTAGTATAGTTCTTAAGGGCCATAGGATTTTTAAGTTGAGCATTGGCTTCAACTTAAAGTCAACAGCTGCATTAGTCCCTAACGGGAGAGTCAGCCTGTGCATTGAAGCCAGGCATTGACTTCTCGTCTCTAGCTATGAAAGTCCTAGATGGCACCTTCTTCCAATAGAAGGTTATTTCTTCTACATTGAAAATCTGCTGTTTAGTGTAGCCACAGTCATGAATGATCTCAGCTAGATCTTCCGGATAAATTGCTTCAGCTTCTACATCAGCACTTGCTGTACCTTGTACTTTTATATTATGGATAAGGCTTCTTTCCTTAAACCTCATGAATCAAACTCTGCTAGCTTCAACTTTCCTTCTGCAGCTTCCTCACCTGTTCAGCCTTCATGGAATTGAAGAGAGTTGGGCCTTTCTCTGGATTAGGCTTTGGCTGAAGGGAATGTTGTGGTTGGTTTGATCTTCTATCCAGCTCACTAAAACTTTCTCCACATCAGCAATAAGGCCGTTTTGCTTTCTTATCATTCATGTGTACACTGGAGTAACACTTTTACTTTCATTCAAGAACTTTTCCCTTGTATCCATAGCTTGGCTAACTGTTTGGTACAAGAGGCCTAGTTTTCTGCCCATCTTGGCTTTTGACCTGCCTTCCTCACTAAGCTTAATCATTTCCAGCTTTCGATTGAAAGTGAAAAATCTGTGATTCTTTCTTTCACTTCAACTCCTAGAGCCATTGTAGGGTTACTGATTGACCTAATTTCAATATTATTGTGTCCCAGGGAATAGGGAGGCCCAAGGAGAGGGAGAGAGATGGGGGAAGGGCCAGTGGACCAGTCAGAACACACAAGTTTATCAATTAAGCTTGCCATATTATATGGGCACCATTCATGGTGCCCCAAAATAATCACAATAGTAACATTAAAGATCATGGATCACAGATCACCATAACAAATACAGTCCTAATTGGAAAAAGTTTGAAATATTGCTAGAATTATCAAAATGTGACACAGAGACACGATGTGAGCAAATGGTGTTGGAAAAATTGTGCCGATAGATTTGCTCAACACAGGGCTGCCACAAGCCTTCAATTTGTAAGAAATGGACTATCTGCAAAGGGCAATAAAGTAAGGAACACCTGTCCATGAATAAACGGAAATGGAATTTCTATTATCCAAACACCCACACCACCGGCAAGTTAGATTTAACGCAGAAATTCAGGAACAATGACTCCCTTTGCTAAAACGCTTGCTTAGGTTTCCCCTAAATGAAGGGCACCTACTCACCATCCTCCAGCTGCCCTGAGATCAGGTCTCTCCCATCACATGCTCTGTCCCTGCCTTCACTTCCTCAACGCCCCTCCCAATTGACCCATTGCGGTCAAGGTCACGCCCCATTATTGACTGGAACTCTTCTCTCAGCAGATGACCTTTTCAGTGCCAGGTGCAATTTTTAATGCTCACCCCTTGGCTTCCCCATTAAGTTCTATCCTCTGCATCTTCACTGGCTCCTACTTCAATACAATGATAGTTCTTCCCAAGATCCTGTCCTCCGCCCTCTTTTCCTTTCCCCCTCTCTCTTCTGTCTCCTTGGCAATTTTATCCATTCTACCAGCTTCTCCTCTCACAGCTGGGGGACCATCTTGAGTGGTCCCCTCTGGGCTGGATATCCCTCCCAGGTCAGAGGTTGCATTTCTGACCGTTCGAACGTTTCTTGTATGTGCCTCAGTCACTGTTCAGCATTTCTCCTCCAGGCACCCATCTCAAATGCTTGGCACTTTAAAAAAATCTCCTTCCTTTACTCGGAAGGGATACTGTGTTCCTTCTGTGTTCTGAAGGAACAAATCACCAAGTTCTCGTGAATCCTTACTCAACTGTCATTGTGAAACCACCTTCAAAATCCCTTGCCAGGCATCTCACTTCTGAACATCTCAGAGTAAACAAACAGGAACCCGAGAAAAATATATGAAACAGCTGTTTTCAGACATTGGCCAATGGCGGGAGGGCTGTGGATCCCTGAGAGATGTGAGGCCACCAGTCCCCCCAGTTTTCTGCCACAGCTGGAAAGGGTTAAGCAGAGGTGAGGCCTTGGAGATGAGGCCAGGACGAGGGTTGGCTTGCTGAAAGTCATGCAGGTAGGGAGGAGAGACTGGAGGAGCCAGGAAGAGAAAGAGCCCATCTATTTGCCTAGGGGCCTCCTTGAGTTCCTTACTGAATACTAATCAGAGCAAATATTAAAAGACCTCCATGAACAGGGCAAAGAACCATAAGGATGCTGTAAGCTGAGCTCACACAGTCAACAACATATTCAAGCCCCAACCAGAAAGAGTGGAGAAATTTGTTAAACATTCTTGAATCCTGGAAGGCTAAGTCTTTCCAGTTGCTTTTTCTGCATCTATTGAGATAATTACATGGTCTTCCCCGTAGCATGGTGCTAATATGTTGGTAAGGATTTTTACATCTATATTCATGAGGGAAAATAGCTTGTAGTTTTCTGTTCTTGTAATGTCTTTGTCAAATGTTGGTATCAGGGTGAAGCTAGGCTGACAATGTTTTCTCCTCCTTCATTTTTGGAAGGAATATGTATAGGCTTGGTATCACTCCATCCTTGAAGGTTTAATGAAATTCAGTGCAGAAGATTTCTGGGCCTAAAGTTTTCTTTATGGGAAAGGTTTTAATTCGTAATTCAATTTCTTTAATAGATATAGGGGTGTTAAGAATTTCTAGTTTTTCTTTTGACTGTTGTGGTAATATGTCTTTCATGGCATTTGTTTATTTCATCTAAGTGGTTGAATATATTGGCATAAAGTAGTTCATATCATTCTTAGTTCCCTTTTAATGTCTGTAGGGTCAGTTGTGATGTTCCCTCTCTCATTCTCGATATTGGTTATCTGTTTTCTCTTTATTCTTAATCAGTCGAACGAGAGATGTATTAGTCATTTCAAAGAACCAACATTTTGGTCTCACTGATTATTCAGTTGTTTTATTCCCCTTTTGTTGATTTCTTAATATTTCCTTTTACTTACATTGAGTATAATTTGCCCCTCCCCTTTTAAGCTTCTTAATCTCAGTGATTTAAACCTTTTTACTTTTCGTATATAAACACCTAAAACTACACACTTCCCTATAAACTCTAGCTGCTTGCCACAGATTTCGATACATTGTATTTTTATTATCACTCTGTTAAAAATAATTTCACAGTGGAGAAACTTAGCAGAGCCCACATCAATCAACTAGACTTCAGTGGTGGTGTAAATAGAAATCCTATGCTACTTGATACAGGACACAATAAGAATGAGTGTTGCAGGACTTCCCTGGTGGTCCAGAGGTTAAGAATAGGTCTTGCAATACAGGGAACAATGGTTTGATTCCTGGCGGGGGAACTAACATCCCACATGGCATGGGGCAACTAAGCCCTCACACCGCAACTAGAGAGAAGCCCATGTGCTGCAATGAAAGATCCCACATGCTGCAACTAAGACCTGACGCGGCCAATAAATAAATATTTTAAAAAATAAGAAAGAATGCATGTTGCTTCTATGATATTCTTGCCAGAGTTGCATAATCTGAATCCAAATGTGAAGCAATGCCAAAGAAATACACACTGAGGGTTATTGTATAAAATAAGTAGCCTGTAATCTTAAAATACTGTAGTCAAAGATTGAGAAACTCTTCCAGAATGAAGGAGACCTAACACATATGATAATTAAATGGAACGTATAATTCTGTTTTGTATTTTTTTGACTTTGAGACAGCACTGGAACTCAATGGGACCCAAGGATTAGATGGTAGTAATGTATCAATATTAATACCCTGATTTTCATGGTGTAGCATAGGAAATACACAGTAAAGTATTCAGAGTAATGGTATCATGTTGGCAATGTAATCTGAAATGATTCAGAATAAAAATGTCTCTTAGACTATACTTGTAACTTTTCTGTAAGTTTTTTATTTTTATTTTTAATTATCCCCACCCCAAAGGGAAAATTGTTTCTGAGAGAAAAAAAGCTAGATGCAAAAGAGCAGTTACTATATGATTCCATTTACATTAAATTCTGGAACTTTCAGAACTAATCTATAATGACAGAAAACAGATCAGTGCTTGCTTGGGGTGGGGATGGGGAGGAGACTGATTGCAAAGTGGCAAGAGGGAACTTTTGGGGGTGATGGAAATGTTCTGAAAATGTACAATCTTGATCATAGTGATGAGTACATGGGCGTATACATTTGTTAAGAATGAATGCCTTTTATAATATATAAATTATGTCATAAATAAAGTTGATTTTAAAAGACCAGAACATGATCTCTATCACCACTTCCACTGAAGGAATCAGAGTCCTTGGAGACATGGCTAATTTCCATCGGAACTGGGTCCAGGATGAGTCTGGGACACATTGCACTACTGGAAAGTAAGAAAACTTTCAATATTAATGAGGTCATATATAAAGGACAGAGGAGACAGCTTGCCAAACTCATGACAATTTAAATATCAAAGTGCATGATGATTATGATGGATTGAAATACTTTGGATCAATGAAAATCTGTGAATTCCCAATGATATTTGAAAAAATATATAAAGTCAGAAAAACTCATTTATCACCATTTGAAGTAGCTATTAAAATACTGCCTCACTTTGAAAATGGGTATTTTGGGATATTCAAGTAGCGTCAGTTGATGAGATAGTAAATGTAGAATTAATGATAGAATTATTTTTAAAATCATTTCATAAGCTTTAGATGTTCTCAGTTGATGTTTAAAACCATTACGTGAATAGTTGATGGAGAAATAACTGCACCTTTAGGAATATCACATGAATATAGTCACAAGGGGAAAATATAACTCTAAAATAGAGAGATCAGGCTTTGATCATCTTAATTGATCACGGGCCAAACAAGTGTTATGTGTCTTCTGACCAGCTGTGACGTATTATAGCTAACAATGTTTAGATATAAGTTCCATGAAATATAGGAGACAGTCACCAGAAAAACCCAGAAAATGGGATATCCTGCAGGCAGCTGGCTAGTCCCATCAACAAATCAGTGTAATTCTAAGAGGGACTTTTCTAAAATAAAGGAGTCTTAAGAGACATAAAAACAAATTGCCATCACAATCAACAGTGGGTTGCACCCTGTTAAGATAAAGCAGCAGTAAATTAAAATTTTGGCTAATTGGAAAAATTTGAATATGGTGGTTATTCTATATGAGTTCAAAATTTACTAAAATGGAGAAGTGGAGATCTTTGACTAAAAAAAAAATTACAATATGGGACATACGGTTTAATCTCATTTTGGTTAAAGACACATATATACATGTTCTGCGTGTGTGTGTGCATAGATAGACAGGACTACAGTAAAATCTCACTTTGGTAAAAAAAAATATACAGGTAATGTGTATATATGCATATATCTACCACCTACATAGCGTGAAAGGATCTCGATCTGAAATGGAACTGGGGGAGGGGATGGAGACTCTCACGCATGCACCCCCAGGAAACAAACTGAGGAACCGAGAGACTGATTTCCCCTAAGTGCCTGGTTTACAGAAGATGGAAACCTGTCTCCTGACCAGTGAACACCTGCCAAGAGTCCCGCCCCATCCTTAAGCCAATGAAGTCACTGCCTGGACTCTGGCTGGATGCCCCGTCTTTTCACTCCTTGCCCATAAACAGAGCTGCCCCGAACCCTCAACTGACTTCCTGAACTGCAAGTCCTCTGCTATTTCCCCATTAAACTCAATTTCTGGTCATTTGAGCTTGCATCAGCTTACCTCCTTTACCTAGGTTGACAGTATATACATACATACATACATGCATATATTGTCTTATTTTGGTATATATACATATATATAAATAATGTGTGTGTACATATACATACATTAAAAAGGAGCCAGGAGGATATGCCTAATCTATTAAAAGTGTGATATCCATTAAAAGAATATATTATTTTTATTTTTTAACTTTTAAAAGCTTATTCCTTACAAGGCACACACACAGTGGTTTATATGAGAAACACTGTGGTTGGAAGTTGGGGGGAGGGGTTCTGCTACCCACAGCTGTTCAGAGATCTGGCTCCTTCCACCTTGGGGAACCACCGGCCCTGACACAAGGCCTCCCAGGTGGAAGCAGAAGGGGATGAGAGAGAAAGAGTTTTTCAGAGAACTGGTTTATGGACCAGGCTTTAATAATGATGAAAGGTTATTTTTTCAAAAAGGTTTTTTTTTATCCTGACAGTCCTTCTGCATTCTCTTAGTCAGTCCCCTCGTTCAGGTCCTCCCTCCATCTTGGCTAAAATACTGTCGTGAGCTCCATCATCAACCTTGACCCGCCCCAGTCAGTCCTTCAGATCAATCCTCCTGAAAGGGAAGTGCCCACTGGGTAACTCACTCCACTGATGACCGTGTTTCTGTGGTTCCCGTCCACATAGGGAAATCAGAACTTCTCACCCTCCAAGCCTGGGCCCTGAGCTGGGCGGCCTCCCAGCGCCTTCCCGTCCCGCACTCTGCTGGGCCTCCCCGTCACCCGACCCCAGCTGTCCCTGTGCCTGTGCCTGTGCCCACAGCCTGGCCGGGATGCCAGGCTCTGTCTGCTGCAAGTCTGCCCCTCCTCTGGGCCCACCTCCAGGAGCCTTTCCACAGAGCCCACACCTTCCTCTGAGGTTCCTGGGCGTTTCACCTACAAACGCTGACGTTAATGTGTGTGTTCTGTCTCCCTCATCACACTTAACCTTGTCGAAGGCAGAGATTCTTCTTCAGTTTTACATCATTCACAGGACTAGTTCTATTTCCTGCATAAAGTAGTTCCACAAAATAGTAAATAAATAAATGCATGAATGATGTGCTCTGATTAAGGGAATATCCTCATTCAAATATTTTATCCAGGGTCTAAAAGAAATATCTAAAGACAGCAAATTATGCTTTTTTTCTTAGAGCGATAGAATGTACCCTCCATGCTCACACTTTCTTATGAAACCAAGATCGATTAAATGAGTGTGCGTGATATTCTCTGATCTGCAGTAGAGAATCTACATCAGAATTGGGTTCGGTAGACTACTTTATCTCTCCCCTTTTGAAATTGCACTCTTAACGCCTGACAGATGTGGTGGGATTATCCTCTTTCTCAGTCATTCTGTCTCCTTCTTGTAACTACAATACTCCTGCTGCTTCTCTTCAACCTCCAAAATCCCTTCACCTTAGAGATAAGGGCTTGTAGCAAAAGGGGAAAGAGCCAGAAGCTCAGTCGCCAGCAGCACCAGTTCTTTGTCGCGTGGAGCAGACTGAGGCAGTGGTCCTGTGGGGGTGCCTTGGCCACAGGAAGGGGAGCCACCAGGGTAACAGCCCTTCACCCCAGGAAGGCAAATGCAATCTCTGAGTTTCCCTTAGAGCCAAAAAAGTAAATAGTGGGACCTGCCTCCTAAAGTTGTAGCCACTCAGCTGGAAGGATTCCAGAGAATTCTCCAGAGCATCCTGCCTGCAGGGCCAGGGCTGCACAGAGAAAGGGAGTGACACCTCCCCACTAGCCCAAGGGCATGCAGGGCAGGGCCAAGTGTCATGACAGAGACTATCCCATAAGGAAATAGGGCAGCCTCTCGAGGCAGCCGCTGGGCGATCTCCATTTACAGATGAGAACGCAGGCCTAGAGAAGGCACTTGTTATGGCTGAATTGTCCCCCTTAAATTCATGTGTTGTAATCCTAGCCCCAGGACCTCAGAATGTGACTCTGCATTTGGAAGCAGGGTCTTTAGAGAGGTAACTAAGGTAAAATGAGGCCACTGGGGTGAATCCTGATCCAATCTGACTGGTGTCCTTATAGGAAGAGGTTAGGACTCAGACACACACAGAGGGAGGACGGTGTGAGGACACAGGGAGAAGACGGCCATCTACACGCCACGGAGAGAGACCTCAGGAGGAAATGGCCCTGCCCACACCTTGATCTCAGACTTCTAGGCTCCAGGACTGTGAGGACATACATTTCCATTTTCAAGCCCCCCAGCCTGTGGGACTTGGTTCTGGCCCCAAGCACAGTCAACACAGCAGTAGGAGTTGGTAGAGCTGAGATTTGAACCTAACAAGTCTGCCTTCAGGGCCTGGCCTCGTGGGGTCTGTGAGTGGCTGAGAAGGACCTGAATCCCGGGGTTTAGTTAGCAGGCACATTTTACTCTTGCCCTCAGCCATGCCTGAATATTAAACCCCCAAATGAAAAAACCAACACAGGCCACACGTCACCAGGCCCAGTGAAATCTAAGAAGCTCTGCCTGGAAGATATGCTTTTTCTTTGATCACAGTGACTCCCAGGCACTGGGAAAGGCCCTGAGCGGTCTGGTCGGGGGGGATCACAGCCCTGGCCCCAAGGGCAGTTCAGCAGCATCGCCACAGGCCTTGAACTCTCTGTCCTCTTCGGTGGATTTCCCTACCCTGGCTTCAGCTCGAGGTTTCCAAGGGCCCTTCCAGCTGCTGCTCTGAGCCTGGTGTACAGCAACAGTGGCACTTCCTGAGGGACGGAGACCCTGAGACAGGCACCCTGTCCTTTGCGTGGCTTATGATTTAATTGGAGAGAAGAGAGAACACACGTGTAAAACACAAGGACAAGGCAGTGTTGGCCCAGACCCAGGAGTCCCAGCCGGTCAGCGCTCTCCAAGGGAGGAAGAAGGTCAAGGGCACAGCAGTCAGGACAAGTGCAGGTGAGAAGGTGCCATAGCCATCAGGGTCATGGGAGTGCTTTCTGCCTGGCCACCCCCATCAACTCAAGTCAGCCGCTGCCTCTCAGTTTCAGTTTTTGACTAGAAAATAATGCACTGCATCCCTGGAAAAAGCTTAAAATACTTCACACTTTCACGGTGACTTGGTATTTCATAGCGTGTTTCCTTTGATGTTCGCACGTGCCCTGAGTGGAGCAGGATGGGGAAGACACACCGCGGAGGAAGTCTACGGTTTAGAGTGATGTGCAGCTCCGGACTCCTGGGCATACCCACCACGCCCACGTCACAACCTGGTTCTGCATCTGACCAGCCCTGTGTCCTCCTCGGCAGCCCCGAGATGCCAAGTGGTGGGACCCACCTTGGTATCCCGGAAAATGTGGGTGGAGTGATGTTTCTGGGCCAGATCACCAACTCCAGCTTTATCTCATGGGGTGGGGGGTGGGGGGCGGCATTCCCAGGAGACCAAGCAGAACTCTTCAAAATGTGTCTCCCTCATACTTAATGAGCCCGGCTCCCCACTCCCGAAGGAAAAGGAATGTTCCTCTGAAAAACCCCTAGCAACCCTTGGCAGGAGCAGCCCAGAGGAGGCGGCTCAGGGCCATCAATCATCATTATCATTCTTACAATCCTCACCATCATCTAGAGGAAAAGGGCTGTATGTTTTGTACCATCGGACTGACAGATCCATTTATACAACTGTCTAAACAAGATGGAAAGGAAAATGCTCATTTGCTTTGAACAGAGCCAGAAAAAACCACAGGCTTCTCAAGTTTAAAATGAGCTGAGCTGCTGATTTTAATATTAAAATTTGTACTTAGGTCTGGCATCTGCTGTCACCCTGAGGACTGCCCTGGGGTTATAGTGATGAGGGAGGAGTTTCTCCATTGTCTTCTGACTTTATTCTTACACACCCAGACGCCTTCAACTTCTTACACCCATCATTTGCACGTGAATGGTGGGTCTGGGCCTCAGACTGACCTGAATTGGACACACCCAGGCTAGCACAAAAAAGGACAGGAATTCAGAACAGTCGGGAAGAAAAGGGGATATTACAAGTAATACAATGATGACTTCTGATTACAAGTAATACAATGATGAGTTCTTCACCACCCAACATTGAACTTTCTCAGCAACCCTTATTCCAAGGAATTGGGTAGGACTTTTCGAAACAAGTACAGGTTCTGCTCCGGGGCAGTGAAGGGGCAAAACCGAGGCATCGAGAGGGTAGGAGCTGTGCTCAAAGCCACAAGGAAAGTTGCATTTGGGTGGGTCTCCAATTGGGTGGAATCCACTTGGTAATCTCAGTAACCGGCTCATTGGAGGTGTATCAGTCTGGGTTGTTGCAGGTTTATCAAAGGTTCGTGGGTGGCTCATAGAACCCCTGAGAGAGTCAAAGACTCATGCCACAAGGCCACATATCCAGGAACGGTGCCCCAAATACAGCACGAAGTCCTGAAGTCCCTCCACTGAGGTCCCTTCTGAACCTTTAAAGGGAATAAATGGATTGAACTTTGGAGGTAGGCAATCCACCCTTCTAGAACATTGCCAGTGTAAGCAAACTCTTCCGGGGAAATTACCCCGACACACCAGCTTCCCCGTGCCCCTGGACCCCTACCGCATGGCCTGCCCCCCTCCTTTTGGGAACTCTGAGTAATGAGCTCTCTCTTCAGTGGCCATCGTCTCCTGATCTGCAGGCCTTATTATGGCTCAAGTTTTCTATTCATACACTGTATTTTTAAACAGCTGCAGCCTGAATTCTGGATGGAGAGATAAGTCACGAGTATATGAAGATAACTAAGAATAAAAGGAAATGACCTAAGATGCAAATAGAGTTCAGAAAGTCAGAGCTCAAGGGATTTGGTAGATGTGATGTCACCATTTCTGGGGATAAGGGATAGCTTCGGGGAGCAGGCAAACTTAAGCAGGGCTGGAAGGGAGCATGGGACGGGCATCAGTGGCCCACAGTTCCTGGCACTCACTCTGGGCCGCGCGCTGTTCCACGGTCTCCACGTGCAGTAAGAGTTTCCTCCTCAAGAGGCAGCACCTGGTTGTGGGGAAGAGCACGGCCACCTGAGTCACCGTGAGTGACCATCAGTGAGTAACTTGGTAGCTTCCCTGGCCCTTCCATGTCCTCATCCAGGACACGGGAATAACGGCAGAACCCTTATCAGGAGGTGCCCGTGATGATTAAATGTGACACCACTGGGCATTTGGAATGGTGCCTAGTTCTTAGCAAGAATTTGACACGTGTTTATTATTACCTCGTTTCACTAATGGGGAGATTGAGGCAAAAATAGGCTTGAGTCACTGACCCCAAATCACTCAGTGCTAGAAACGGACAGGACTCCCGTCCCACCACAGAGCTGGTCTAATAAACCACTAGAGAAAGATGTGGTCACTTGTGTTCGCACATATCACTCTACAATTTGTCTTCCTGTCAGCTCCCCCCGCCCACAGCACACCGCAGGATACATATTAGTTAAATAACGAAGGAAGGTTTTCATCCCAAAGGAAATGCGGTGGCTCAGGGCTGAGGCGCAGGGATGATCTCGGAGGATTTACGAGAGTAAACCAGTGTGGCTGTGTGAGTCGAGGGAGATAAAGTTGGTGCTGTAGCCTGTGGGCCAGGGATGGACGCCCATGGACTTTTCCAGCACCACCAACCTCAGCGAGACACCTTCCAATCCCAGTCATGGGGCGGAGGGTGCACGGAACAGGCAGACGCTGGAGCCTGAATACGCTCTCACACGTGGAGCTACGTGATGTCACTGGGGACAGACACAGCAGGCGAGCGTCTTCCTGAAGACAGAAGTGACAGCATTGGGTGAGTGATGAGAACTCAAAGGGGGGAGAGTCTAAGTGTTAATTCCTAAGAAACGAAATTTCTCTTTCCTTCCATTTTTTCCTCATCATAATTTAAGCTTAGCGACGGCTTCATTTCAAGAGGAAAACATATTGGTTTTAAGAAATTCACATCCTTACTAGGTTGTGGTTCTAAACTAAAGGCCCATAAAGAACACAGATTTCTCTCATTCTTAAGCCTGCTGTAACTAACACAAACTGATTAAGTCATCAGAATTTGCAAAGGGAATTTTTGGCATAGATAGCCAAAGCTGCAATCATCTCGGGTTTATATGTTCATATTTTGGAACTAGAAGTAAACTTAGAGAGAACAGCTAATCCAACACTCCTTCCCAACAGAGCCAAGAACAGGGGAGGGTCTCATCACTTGTTTGTTTGGCAGAAAAAAGAGAAGCACATTCCCAACTAACTGCTTATCAACCATTTCAGCAACTTCTGTCACTTTAGCAGGAAAAAAAAAAGATGAAAAGAAAGTATAAGATTCAAGAAACACTGAAGGTTGGTGATCAACAGAGTCATGAGGAGATGAAATTGATGGTGGGGATTCCTTTATTCCCTCGCAACTATTTACTGGATGCCTCTGGAGTCCGGACACGGTTCTGGAAGTGAGTACCAGTGATGAGCAAAGCATCCAAAGCCTTGGTTCTCATGAAGCTTACTTTCTGGTGGGGGAGATGGATTTCATATTCACATACACACATATATGTGCACCCACAAAACAAAAATGTCAAATGGTAAGTGCGAAGAAGTGCAGCTATGTAGAGAAGTGCTATGAAGATGACGATGACGGTGATGATGGTGATGACAAATTCTAAGGCACTACCGCTTATGCAGAATGCAGTCTCCAGGCTCCCATGGCTACACCGCTAAGAGCGCCCCCTCTGTCCCTGGGTCACCTGAAGGGCACGGGTAGGTGAGGCCTACTCTGGGTGGGCCTGCTAGGGACCCGGATGGGGGCTAAGGGTCTTGCATGGAAGAGCTTTTCTCATGTTCCTGCTTACATTCCTGAGGTCTCAGGGTCCTCCTTGGGGTGGGATGGCTTCACGATGCAGAGTGAAGCAAGGCCGAGTGTGCCATACACAAGATTCCTGCAAAATGTGGCGACTTCCATGCAGTAAACTCTGCTTCCATGACTGGGAGACGAGCCACTGTGGCAATTTTAAAACATGGCCCAACATTCTTCAGCTGTTCTCCCACTGAGAGGAGGGGTCTCCCCTTGAACCCGGGTTCTGTAAGACTCCTTGGCCACCGGAGTATTGCCGAGGTGATGTTGCTGCAGTTTCCAGGCCCAGGCCTAAGGCATCTCCCATCCCTGGAGCCCAGCCATCGTGATGTAAGGAGCCAGTGCCCCTCAGAGAGGCCACCTGAGCTTGTTCTGGCCGGTGCCCAGCAGGGGCCCACCGGCCACAGCCCCCAGTGGAGGGGTTGAGCCCTCAGAGGACTGCTTCCCGGCCTCGGTCAGCTGGCCTCCGCCCCGCAGGACAGAGGTAACAGGCTGGTTTCCAGGCGGAGGCTCCGGGCGCCCACAGCTCCGTCTACATGAACTTGAGCCTCCTGTTCCCCTGTGTACATGCAGACGCAGACCCAGGGAGCTCCCCCAAAGGCTGCGGAGATGAAATCAGCCGTGCATTTGAATGTGTTGAAGCCCTAGGCAAGGATCACATCTTCTCTGGGAGAAGGAAATCCTTACTTATTCATTCACTCATTCCTTCATTTCTGTTTGTCATCTCTGCCTTCCTGGGCGAACTCCTTGTGAGCAGGAGTGTTGTTTTCTGTTCCTGTGTGACCCTCCATCTCCTGTCCCCACCCCACATGACCCACAGAGATCTCTGTGCAGTGAGCTTGACCCTCTGCACAGGACTCCAGATGCTCCCTCCCTCCCCGCCCCCAGCCTCCGTGCTGAGCCGTGGGCGTCCTCTCCCCGCAGGCCCACCCCCTCCCCTGGGCTCTCTCAGCTCCCAGGGTCCTCCTCTGCCCCTCCTTGAAGGGAACAGACCAGCATGTCCCTCCAGAAAGGGAGTCAAAGCCATCTTCAATGCAGGTGGCCGGGGAAAGGCACTTGATTCCTGGTGTGTGGTTTAGTGAAGCTGTTTCCCGACCTTCAGAAGGGCCTGGAATCAGCAGGAAGCAGCAGGCGGCCACAGTGGCTGAGGCCAGGGGCAGCTGGAGGGACACAGCTTGGGTGGGGCAGCTTGCTCCTTGGAGAGGAAGGCCCTGGCCGCCTTGCTGGAGGAGGCCTCCCGTCTGTCCTCAGCCGCCGCCCTCGGGGCCCTTCAGTCCAAGCAAACAGCAGAGTCCGGGCGGGAGGCCGAATGGGGCCCAGAGCATCCCCGGCCCGCAGAGTTTCATGAACTTGGACCCCTTGTGCTCTTCCAGAACTATCTAGTCCAGACTTGCTTCCGAGCAGCTCCAGGCCAGCCTCCAGGGGCATCTTTAGAACAGCTGTCCTCTCAGCCCGTCTCCCCGGGGGGCTTGGGAACCCTCTCTTTTGGGACCCAGCTGCCTGGGTCCCTGCACTGCCCCTCCCCCGACACATCCAGGGCTTGGTGGCTGCAGCCAGGTTTCCTGGGCCTTCCTCCTGTGGGAAGACCCCCCCAAGGGGCCCCCTGCATGCCCTCCCATCCTCTGCAACGCCACAGAGGCCCCCAGTTTGAGCTTGAAAGAGATGCACATAAGGCAGATTTCTGCCCCACACCCAGTTGGTGACCTTCTAGACACAAAGTATTCTTTAAAAGAGCACAAAATAAGGAATTCCCTGGCAGTCCAGTGGTTAGGACTCAGCGCTCTCACTGCCGGCGCCCCATGTTCAATCTCTGGTTGGGGAACTAAGATCCCACAAGCCTCTCGGCCAAGAAAAAAAAAAATTTAGTTAAGAACTAACCAGGGACAGGCGTCAAAGACAGGTGTCAAGGCAGCTGCTAATGGTTTAAAAAAAAAAAAAAAAAAAAAGCACAAAATATGGCTCTTTCTGAAAAGTTCCAGTAAATGCCTGAACACAGTGGCCATTCCCAGAATCACAGGGAAACAAGAAAGCCCTGACACTTCATTTTAGGCACTGCGATTTCTGAGGCTGCACACACAGGCATGGGACTGGTCCCGCACTCGCGCTGGGGCACCGCCAGCACGGGGCCCCTGCTCAGGGACCGAGTCTCCAGCCACTCTGTCCCCTTGATGGCAAACCCATCACAGGAAAGGATTCAGACTCTACCGAGAATCGGTTGGGTCCCCAAGCATCGCGGCCATTCCCAAGCGCGGCACAGAAGGCGCTCTTGTGGCCTCTGCTCTGAGAGCCTCCAGGTGGCTCCCATCAGCCTCGGTTTGTTTTTTTTTTTAATTGTGGTAAAATACACATAACATAAAATTTACCATCTTAACCCTTTTTAAGTGTGCGGTTCAGTGGTATTAAGTACATGTTGTGCAACCGTCACCACCATCCATCCCCAAGACTCTTTTCATCTTGTAAAACTGAAACTCTGTCCCGATTTAACAAAACCTCCCCCTTCCTCCCTCCCTGCCCCCTGGCAACCATCCCTCTGCTTTCTGTCTCTATGAATTTGACTCCTCTAGGGACCTCAGATAAGTGGACTCATACAGCTTGTGTTCTTTCGTGACTGGCTTATTTCTCTTAGCATAACGTCCTCAAGGCTCACCCATGTTGTAGCAGGTGTCAGCACTGCCTTCCTTTTAAGGCTGAATAATATTCCATCGTATGGATAAGACCACATTTTGCTAGTCCATTGATCCATCAATGGACACTTCCACCTTTTGACTCTTGTGAATAATGCTGCTATGAACATGGGTGTACAAATATCTCCAGACCCTGCTTTCAATTCTTTTGGGTCTATACCCGGAAATGGTATTGCTGGATCTTATGGTAATTTTATGTTTATTTTCTGAGGACTCACCATACTGTTTTCCACAGTGGCTGCACCCTTTTACATTCCTACCAGCAACGCACCAGGGTTCCAATTTCTCCACATCCTGTCACCACGTTATTTTCTTTCTTTTTTTTTTTTTTCTCCTGTGGTCATCCTAATGTGTACGAGGTGGTCCCTTAAGTCTCTTTTTAATCATGAGGCATTTAAATTATATCAAATACCGAAATGAACTTTCCAGTATTAAACTAAGAAAACTACATCTGTTTAATAGTTCATGGTTTACAGAGTACTTTAAGATACATTATCTGATTTTATCTTTATAATACCATAAAAAAGGTTTTGCTGTTATCCCATTTTACAGATGAGAAAACTGAGGATCACTGAAGGAAACTAAGGTAGGTGACATGGCTGTGATCCAAACCCTTTTCTTTCAAGCTTCGAACAAAAGAGAGTTCTCTCCATTTTGACAGGTTTTAAAGTCACTTCCCAGTGTTTGGATCTCACCACACCTGAAGGTCAGCCTCAGAGACCTTCAGGCTTCAGGCCCTGCTTCTGTCCTACCTATGAGGTCACTCTGTCTTCACATCCTTGCCCGCAGCCCTTCCCTGGACCTTGGGGACGGCTGCGAGGTAGGTGGACACTTGGGCCTCAGAGGAGGCAGGCAGGCTGGAGTCTGGCTCTGACTTACCAACCGTGTGGCCTTGCACGTGATCTCAGCCTCTCTGCCCGTCTGTCCGCTCAGCAGTGGAGCTGGGGCAATAAAGGGTCCCTTGATGGACACGTGAGTGAAGTGAGGCTGGTGTCCAGGCCTGGGCCTGGGCCTGGGCCTGAAGGTGGCGGGTACCCTCTGCCCATCTTCCCGCCAGGCTCTCCTCCTCCACAGCCCCCCAGGGACCACCCCCACAGGGAACTGCCCAGCTCCACCCTCCCTCCGGAATCACGCACTTGGGTGGACTTGGGCCCCTGCTCTGGCAGGCGTGGGCCTGTAGGCGAGCCCCCTACACACGTCCTCCCTGCACCTCTCCCCACACCCACCCTTGCCGCACACGGAAACCCACGAGCCTCTCAGCAACTCACAGCAAGGCCTCTGCTGCCACATTCCCCTGGCTACACCCCAAGACATCGGTGTCCGGCAGCAGAGAATGGGTCCACTCACTCAGCAGCTGTGTGATCTTGAGTGGGACATTTACCTTCATAGGACTTGGTGAAGATCGTGTGACATAATGTTGTGAGAGGACTTTGTATCTTGTAAAACCATATACAAGTCTCAGTTTTTACTACAGATGTTCCGGTCTTTAATCTCCTTGCAGGTAACACTGTTTTCCCTGGATCATAAATTCCTAAAAAGGGCCACATCCTTTGTACAGTAACTCATTGAACTCCTCCTAAGTGCTCAATAGATGTTTTCTATGATGATGGCCATATATGTAAACTTACAACATGGTCAGCTTCTCTGCTTCAAGGCATGTAGAATACAAATATCCAAACCACTTACATTTAATCATATAAGCATCCTTAGAGATGCAAAGTGTATGTATTCGTGCCGCCTGTCAAATCCTGATTCCCTAAACAGGTGCATATAGAGACAGCTGGGCCATACATGATGTCATAGATATTTCCCCCAGATGTCCCGGCCTGGAAGCCATCGACTTGGGGTTTGTTTCCCCGCTGCTCGGGGGGGCCCCCCCCCGCCCGGCCGGCGGGTCAGAGCCGCCCCGCGCACGTGCTCCGCCCCTTCTTATCAGGAGCAAGTGGTACCTCTCTCCCCGTGTAAACGATCAGGGAGAGGGAAGGGGAAAGCCTCACATGTTTGCTTTCCTTTACAAGACCACCTACGAAATGTTGCTGAGAACCTGCGGGCAAAACAATCTGTTGGGATATCAGCGCCGGCGAATGTAAACACCTGGAGCGCTGGGCGGGCAAGGGTTAGCGCGGGCCCAGATGTTCCCACAGGTTTCCCGGGGCGGGGGCAGGGGTCGTCCTCTACTTTTCATCCTCTCCTCCTGACCTTTTCTCTTTTCCTTTGTGAGATGTCCTACCAAAATCAGTTTGGGTTAGAGCTTGAGCACGTGAGCCGGTGCAGAGGCGGCTGGGGCCCCCGTCCTTTTCTGTAAAGGACTCCAGCACAGATGTGGGCCCGCGTGGCTGCCGCAGCAGTCGGGGACGGGCGCGGGGGGGGGGGCGGGACGGAGCCCAGGGGACTACGATTCACCTGAAGTCGCGGTGGGTGCCGAGCAGAGGCAGGAGAAAGGGCCACCGCACCTCGCCTCAGCCAGCAGGAGGGGTGCCCTTCACATCAGAGACCCCGAGGGGGGAAGCAGACTCATTGGAAAATATTTTGGAAAGTGAATCTGCTTTCATTGTCGTCCGTGGCATATCCCTCTGGCTCCTTGTTGTGCCCTGGAAGATCAGGAGGGCTGGGGAGCTAATGTGGTAGGACTGGTGGGTGGGGCTGGTGGGATGAAGCCGACGGGGCTGACGCAGTGGACGCAGCCACTGAGGAGATTGTGCTTCGGGCCAGGCCCTCGGACTTCTGGGCCTCAGGTTCCTCAACTTTAAAGTGTGAGGTGAGGGGATCTCCCTGTTTCTCCCCATCTCTTCCCTGTAAAAGTCACAGAGAGCGTTTACTGAGGGAATGTTGGAAAACTTAGCACTCCTCTAATCTTGGTGTTTCTTTGAATTGCTCATTGGAATATGCAAGTGCTGTTGCAGAGAGGATAAAGAGAGGGGCCCTCCATTCCGAGCCTGTAAGAGCCTCCCACCCGCCAGTAGTTAAAAGCATTTATGGCTGAGTAGTATTCCATTGTGTATATATATATATATATATATATATATATATATATACATACATCTTCTTTATCCATTTGTCTGTTGATGGGCACTTAGGTTGCTTCCATAGCTTGGCAATTTTCAATAAATTTTGCCATTTGCAACAACATGGATGGATGTGGAGGGCGTTATGCTAAGTGGAATAACTCAGGCAGAGAAAGACAAATACTGTAAGATATCACTTATATATGGAATCTAAAAAATAAAACAAACTAGTGAATATAACAGAATGGAAACAGACATAGATATAAAGAACAAACTAGTAGTTACCAGCAGCTAGAGGGAAGGGAGAAGGGCTTAAGAGGTACAAATTACTATGTATAAAATAAATAAGTTATAAGAGTATATTGTACAACACGGGGAATATAGCCAATACTTTATAATAACTATAAATGGAGTATAATTTTTAAAATTTTTGAATCACTATGTTGTACACCTGAAGCTTACATAATATGGTACATTGACTATACCTCAATAAAAAAATTAAAAATTAAAAAAAATTAAAATTAACTCATAAAGTTTAGCGAAAACAATAATAATAATAATTTAAAGCATTTAAAACAATGCCTGAAACATAGTAAGTACTTCATAGTTGTTGGCTATGATGATGATGGCTAGATTCCCAACGGATTAAAGATGGTCCTGTAAACAGTAAAACTATAAAGTTAATAGGGAACCTACAAAGTTATATATAAAGATGGCTTTGTTACCTACCAGTGAGGAAAGACTTCTGAAATAAAACTTTAAAAGTAAAAACCGGGCTTCCCTGGTGGCGCAGTGGTTGAGAATCTGCCTGCTAATGCAGGGGACACGGGTTCGAGCCCTGGTCTGGGAAGATCCCACATGCCACGGAGCAGCTGGGCCCGTGAGCCACAACTACTGAGCCTGCGCGTCTGGAGCCTGTGCCCCGCGACGGGAGGGGCCGCGATAGTGAAAGGCCCGCGCACCGCGATGAAGAGCGGTCCCTGCACCGCGATGAAGAGTGGCCCCCACTTGCCTCAACTAGAGAAAGCCCTCGCATGAACCGAAGACCCAACACAGCCAAAAATAAAATAAAATAAATAAATAAAGTAGCTATAAAAAAAAAAAAGAAAAGTGCTTTAAAAAAAAAAAAAAAAAAAAAAAAAAAAAAAAAAAAAGTAAAAACCATGAGGCAAAAAGAAAATTAATTTAATTACCTGAAAATTAAAATTTCTGTCTAACAAAAGGCACCACGTACAAAGTTAAGAGATCAATGACAGATTGAGAGATAATTTTTTTTCTAATGGCTAAAATTGACAAAGAACGAATATCTGGAATGTGCAAAAGCCCCTATAATTTTGAATAAACAAAAAGAAGCAAGAACCCAAGATGAATAAGTAATGTACAGAAAAGAAAACACAAAACTATACCCAGCACATGCTGAGTGTTCAGACTCACACACACACACACACACAGTGACATGTGTCCACTGCACACCTGTCAACACACGCGTGGGCAGGTCGAGAAGGTGGATGGTGCCCAGTCTGTGGTGGAGGCGAGGGCCCCTGATGCACGTGGGGGCGTGGACATGGGGAGGAGGCTCCCGCAGCACCAGCCGTGGGCCCAGGAGATGGGGACATCGGAATCAGCACAGACGAGTATCACCCTGAGCCACAGGGACGGAGAGAGAAAGGAAAGAAATGGGTGAGCTCTCCACCAGGATGCAACGGCACCAGCTGTAAGTGCATTTGAAATAAAAGGCATTTATTTCACAAGCCATGTGCAAAGGAAGTGTGGCTGCCTGCCCTGTGGGAGGAGGGCGAGGGAGCAGGAGGTGGGGATGAAAGGGGTGGTATCGGGAACGTGAGTCACTCAATCTTCCGCCCCTGAGGTTAGAAGGAAAATGAGAGAAGGTGGGGGGGAGGTTTATTAAACAAATAGACAGTTCACAGAGATTATCCTAGATGACAGTGCAGTACCCCTGCTCCCAAAGCCGTGGTCCTGCCTGCATGGATGTGGCCTCCTCACCAGGACCTCCAGCGTCTCCTATACTATCACTCATGCACCAGCCCCAGGTAAGACTCCTAGCATCCTTCTCCACCCTCTCACCCTCACCACCAAATCCAGGCAGTGCCCAGCGCCAGGCCTGGGCCCCTGGAGAGCTCTCTGTCCAAGCATCCTGGGCTCTGGCCACAGATCCTCAACCAGGATATACTCCCCTTCTTCACCAGGCCTCTTGCATGGTTGCAAGTGCAGGTTCCGTAGAGCTACTCTCATGCCTTAAGCCTCTCAGTGTTTCCTGAGTTGAATTAAAATCCTCAGCAGAGCATGAGTCTCAGTCTCTGTCTGCTGAAGCTGCTGTAACAAAACACCACAAGTTGGGTCTTAACAACAGACACTTAGTTCTGGAGGCTGGAAGTCCAAGATTAAGTGCAGGCAGATTCAGTTCTTGGTGAGGGCTCTTCCTGGCTCAAGAGTGGCTGTCTTCACCCTGTGTCCTCACGTGGCAGAGTGAATATCTCTTCCTCTTCTTACAAGGCCACTAATCCCATCATATGGGCTCCACCCTCATGACCTCATCTAAACCTAATTACCTCCCCAAAGTTCCGCTTCCAAATGCATTGAAGGTTAGTGCTTCAACATATGAATTTTGGGGGGGATGCAAACATTCAGCTCACAATCTGATACCTTCCTGTCCCTCCAAACCCACCCCCACTTCACCCACCCAAACACCTTTCACGCTGGTTCTCCTCTCCTTGCCCCTGTGTGTCCTGCTCCTTCTAAATCTGTCTGCCTGGAGAACCTTTCTTTATCCTCCAGGACTCGGCTCTGGCCCCCTTCCCAGGCAGCACCGATCTCCCTTTGGGTCACCACTGTGTCTTGGGCACATCTGAGCCTCCCATGATCCCCGTAGCCCCTGTGCTTGCCCCGGTCATGAAACCGGGGGGGTAATTGCCTGGATACTGTCTGCTTCCCTCTTAGATGCAAGCTTCTTAAAGAGGGAAGCATGTCTTACTAAAAATCAAAGCCCCGGGCCCTGGTGTAGTGGTGGGCACACAGCAGGAGCTCAGGAGGTACCAGCTGCAGAGAGAGATGAGTGGGTGGTTTGCACACGTAGCCCATCACAGCGAGCTGGAGTCTGTGCCCTCACGTCTCTCTCCTTGGCCAGGAGAGGAGGTCCTTGGGAGCAGGGGCCGGACAGAAGCTGGTCCACAGCAAGCAGGGGAGGTGTGCGTCACTCACCTGTTCTGGTTCCTCCAGCATTTGAATGACTTACAGCCACTGTTTCTCTGAGACCCTAACGGCTGGGACAATCTCTGGGAAGGCTGCGCGGGGAGTGTTTGGGGAGCCCAGGTTTACTCCTCAGGCAGCTGGTTTCAGAGGTTCAGGCAGAGGGAACCCCCAACGAAGCCAGGGCTCAGTGGGAGAGTGGGGGAGCCACAGGAAGGTGTGCACCCTTGTTGGGGGCGTGGGTGTGTGCGTGCCAGGGAGGGGCAGTGGGTGTTTGGGTGATGGGAGAAGGAAGGAAGGGTCAGCACAGAGCAGACATGACAAACAGGATGGCGGGACCTGCATGCCAGGTGACAATCAGTGCCTGTCAAAGTCCCAACCTCTCCTGGGCTCAGGCCCTCTGACCAGCACCTCTGCAGGCCCAGGCCCAGTGCCCTCTGAGCTTGCCCTCTACCCCAGATAGTGACTGTCCTAAAACAAACAAACAAACAAACAAACAAAAACTAATTAAAAGCAAACAGCTTCCCTTTTCCATCAGCTTCCAGAAAACCCACGCAATCATCTCAAGAACTTAGAGACCCTTTTCCTCCAAAACCACGGGGAACACGCTCACTACAGCCATCTTCCTGCGGCTGAAAGGGCAGTGTGAACCCTTGTCTGTTGGAGGCTTTGAATGATGAGCTGATCAGAGCACTGAGCTTGCAGTCCAAGCCCCGGTCCACCAGGCCTCAGTTTCCCCACCCTGACAGAAGCACTTTCCAGGTGAGGGAACCATTCTAGATCTGGGCTGTCCACAGTAACTGCTTGCCACATGTGAATTTGAAAGATGGCTAGTGCAACAGAGGGTCTAATTTTTAATTAAGTTGATTAATTTTTAAATTTAAATTAATAGTTAATTAACTGGACGGCACGACTCTGAGCTCTAACCTGGCTCTCACATCGCATCCATTCCCAAAAGTGTGCCCCTTCTCTCGTTCTCACAACTCTTCCCTCCCTGGGACACCCGCTGTCAATCTAAGGCGGCTCTCAGGCCCACCGAGGTGAGAAAAGACCTTTCAGTTATCTTCTTCTTTCTGCGTAGTCCTCCGTCTCAAAATCCAGCCTTGTGCCTGCCCCTTGGGTCTGCTCTGATGTCATGATTGTGATAGGATTGTAGACAGATGGCCTTGGGACGGGGAGCTTCGGGGCTGCAGGGATGCTGTGACGGGGAGGACCTGGGGGGCACCCAGAGCTCCAGCAGGCAGAGGCCAGAGCAGGAAAGCTGGCCAAGGCCAAGTACTCCAGCTCCCGGGGCCCTGCAGCCTCAGCTGGAACCACAGCAAGAAGGCAGTCCTGTGCCTGCCCTGCCTGATCAATCCAGACAAGCAGCCAGGGTAATGGGGATGAATCCAAATTGCTAGAGGGGCTTTTGTTGCTGCTCTGACTACAGACTCGCCCTGTGTATCAGAAAGTCCTGCAGGGAGATACCCCGTTCCCGGGACCCAGGACGTCAGCCACCACTGGGAGCTCTGCAGTGAGCAGCCTGATGAGCACCGGGTAGCACACCTTGTCTGTGTGCAGTGCAGGTTCAGGTCAATAGTCAGGTTAGAGTTTGGTCAGGCCAGCAGCCAGGACACATCTGTTCTTCTCTACAACAAAAATTCCTCTCTGCACACATTTCTTTCCCAGGTTCTTTTTTTAAATAACATTTTATTTATTTATTAATAGTTATTTATTTGGCTGCTCTGGGTCTTAGTTGGGGCATGCAGGATCCTAGCTGTAGCATGCAGAATCTAGTTCCCTGACCAGGGGTGGAACCCAGGCCCCCTGCATTGGGAGTGAGTGGAGTCTTAGCCACTGGACCACCAGGGAAGGCCCTTTTCCAGGTTCTTTAAAAAGAAGAAAAGTGCAGCCATAACCTCCCTGCTTCGTGGGCCAAGTGAGATCTGACACATGAGCTTCCGCCGTGCTGCAGGGCGAGGAGAAGGGTTCTGCCAGCCAGAGTCCACTGCTCTGGGTGCGCTCTCCTCTCCCACCCGCGCTCCTAAGCGGTGGGGCCACAGGGGACCCTTAGCTTCGTCTCACCCCCTCTATTCAGTGCAGACTTAGGAAAGGGAAGGAACCCCTGGTCCTTGGTGTGACCCTGCTGCCCCCTGGCCCACTGACCGCTGAGGTCTCCATGTGACTCTTCATGGCACTCACAGAGGACCACAAAGGGAAAGGACGAGGGGCTGGGAGGACCCTGTCTAGACGTCTAACCACCAGCAGTTTTCACCTTTGTTATTCCGCTAACACCGTGCATGCTTTGATTAGATTCAAAACAGGCTATGTAATACTCCAGTTCAAGTGAAAGATTTGAATTGGATTCAGCTATTTCCACAACAACAATAAAGATTGATAAGCTAGCTGACTCTGCCTCTAAAGATCGCTCTTCTCTGAAGTCTGTTTTTTCCTGTGAGACTCACAAGCGTCACCCATGCTGATTTACTGTGTGAACTACATTCATCCCTCACTGGTTTCTCCTCGTGTCAATCTTTTCTCCCCAACAGGCCATCTGCTCTGGGAATATCCATTACCGTTACTGACGCATGAAGCTTTCCTGCCTCGTGGACCTGCAGTAAGAGCCCATCACTTTGTCTAAAGAATGAATTATGAAAGGGAAGCTGGGGTGGGGGGCAGGGGGCAAATAAGCTGAGAGGCAGTCGAGGCCCCCCAGGCACAGGGCTGATTTGTCCCGTGTGCTTGAGTGTCGGGACACCCTGTGACCTACCCCAGAGCGAGATGAAACAGCAGGACCCCTTGATTGAAAAGCGAGATAAAAGTGCCCCTAATGTACTAACATACAAAGCATTTTCCTTTCTCTTACGGTTTCTCTCAACCTGTCAAGGTAGTTTTTATTTGCTATTGAATGTGTTCACAGAAGCAGGGCCCTGCTGCCACTCTACCTGGTGCTGTGACACCAAGTGCCAGCTTTCCTCTGACGGTCAGTGGTGGCCCATCACCCCCACCTGGCAGACAGGTGACCCCAAGGGTGTGACTTAGCCTGGAGTGACTAGATGGTGATTTGGCACGCCAGAACATGGTTCAGCCAGATCCAAAGTACATGTGAATGAGGTCTGGGAGCAGAGCTATTCCTGGGATTTTGAGTTTGTTCTAGTGACAAGATCTTGTCATTTGGGTTTATCCTACAGTCAATCAGGAAACAGTGGTGTCAAATGGAAGAGCAAGAGGGCTATTTATTTTCTGGGACTGGAAGGAGAGAAAAGAGGCAGCCAGTCAGGACCAAGGCAGCTGTATTAGTTAAGATTCTCCAGAAAAACAGAACCAATAGGATATATATATATGTATGCACGTGTGTGTGTATATATATGTATGCATGTATGTGTGCATATATATGTATGTATGTAGGTATGTATGTGTGTATGTATATGTATATACTTATATATTTATATACAAAGAGATTTATTATAAGGAGTTGGTTCACACAATTATAAAGGCTGCCATGCCCCAAGCTCTCCGGTCGGCCAGCTGGAGGCCCAGGAGAGCTGATTGTATAGCTCTCGGAAGGCCAGCAGGCTCAAGACCCAGGAAGAACTGATGTTTCAGTTTGATCCCAAAGGCAGGAAAAGCTCTTGTCCCAGCTCTAAGCAGCCAGGCAGAAGTTCCCTCTTACTAGCAGAAGGGTCAGCCTTTTTGCTCTATTCAGGCCTTGAGCGGATTGGATGAAACCTGCCCCCACTGGGGAGAGCGTCTGCTTTACTCAGTCCACTGATTCAGATGTTCACCTCATCCAAACACACCCTCACAGACACACCAGAGTCATGTTTAACTGAATGACAAGGGTGTCCCACGGCCCAGACAAGCTGACCCATAAAATCAGCCATCACAGCGGCCTATGTCCCTGGGCACCGGTCAGTGAGGACATTGTCCTTGCAATTCCCAGAGCAGCCAGAGTCTCTCAGGAGAAAACGTGCAGCTGTTCCAAGTGGCCGGTGGGAGCCCTTGACGTGCCACACCCCGGTGGCTGTGTCCTGACTACTCTCCCCTCCAGCCACACCGCCTCACACCCTGACTCGCCCGCAGGCTCCTAGACCCTGTGCAGCCTCTTCAACCACAGACCTGAAACACGGCACAGCAGCTGTGGTTTACTTTCTCTTTTCCTAAATCACGGGCTCCTTGGGAAGAAGACAGCGGACTAGTTAGATATTCCCAGGGCCTAGCGTCTAGCAAATGCTTGTGGAATGTTGACTAAACAATAGTAGTAGAAGTAGTAGTCGTGTTATGGATAATTCTTTTAAAAGTAAAAGCATTACTCTCATACAAATGTAAACTAAACACAGTTCAAAGATTGTATTTAACTTGTTAGGGAATAAGACATTACACTAGTTCCAGGAGCAGAATTAGAGGCCATGAAGTGAATTTACAAATCAAATAGATACAGAACTGCCTTCTTTCCATGAGAGTGGAACTGTCTTCCACCAGACAAGGATAATTTGCTTTGCTGTCCTTTACCTACAAGTTTCAGAGTTGAAAACTAGCTCAGAGGCGATAAAAGGTACCAACCGCATGGAATCAGATAACTCAGAAGTTTTCCATGGAGGACACCCAGGAATCTTTCTGGTCATTTAAAATTCTTTCACTTTTTTCCCCTGACACAGTCTCTCCTTTGCAATCATAACAATCTCAAAGAAAGATAATTTTTGACCACAAAATAAGGCTTTCATGAGGTTTGGCTTGGTTATCTCCATGGGTGCAGCAAGAGAACTAACAACCCCCCAGGCCTCCCCAGCAGAGCTTTGAAACATCCCGCCCACAACTGCCTTCTATCAGGAGTTTGCATAAGGGATCAGATTGGATTATAAGAGCTTCTATTATCTCCTATCCTGAGGCTAGGAAACCAAGCCCAAGAAACTCTCTCCACCAGATTTGCCCTGCAGTCCTATAAATGTGGGTGAATTCTTCTTTTCGGGAGGCTTCTCAAATATCCTAAGGTTCTTGACCTGCTAGAAAGGCTGGCACCTGCAAGCCAGCCCCCAGGTCAGTTTTCCTTGAAGGATTTTATAGACATTGTCTTCAAAAGTACAGTAGAACTTTATACCTTAAAAGTGGTTTGTCATACCTGATGTAGCGAACATTGTTCCCAAATATGACACTCCAGATAAACCTTAATGGTACCATCAATTTGTTTAATTGTATCCTGGTGCAAAGGAAAACAGTTTCTTACTGAGCCTATGCAAATAACTCTATTTCCAAGAGTAGTAAAGAGACTTAGTAAGTTTCTGAATTCCATGAGATCAGTGAAAATCTAGTATCATTTTTTAAAGTTTTATTTTACTTTGCAGAAAGGGAATTTACTGAATTGCTGTGGATTAAGGATAGCTTAAGAAGAAAGAGAAGGAACATACTTGTATGTCTAGAAAGCAGAACTTTGAAACAAATCCACAACATACCAAAGAGATAACCACAATAAAATTTCCCTCATTAATTCATTCAGTCCTATGAAATTATTACTGCTTTGCAGAATCTTGGGCTATTACTCTCATGAAGTCGTATGTGTCTCAACTAGAAAATTCTAGAAATCCAGACTCAGACTCCTGGCATAGTCTAAAAGTTGTCTAAGCGATGTCAGCTCAAAAGCCTATACCATCCATTCTTTGAAATGTCAGTAGTCTGAATTACCTGGTACACTTCTTTTCCATGAGTCAGCGAGATAGTGTTTATTGAAGATACAATCACTGGTCTGCACTTTATCACAGAGCCTCAGGCAAGCCTCAAAGTATAATAAAAAACTATCCGTACATGACAAAGACTTAACAACTATGGTTAATTTATTACTGATAATTTTTTAAAATAGAAGGTCTGGTGAGAGTTTGTAATAAGAATAATGCATCTGACCAAAAACTGTGGGTGTTTCTCTGCATACAAAGCAAAGAAAATAAAGCCATTCCAAAGAAAAAATTTTAGACAAAATGTTTTTAAGAAAAATGATTATATTTATTTTCAAGGAATTCAGTGAAAGTTAAGTCTGATTTATAGTGAATGAACATAATTTGTATAGAGAAAAAAATCTTGAGATACAACATACGTTAATCCTGAAACATATAGAAGGAGCAAATCAATAGACAGAATTTATTTGCATGCCTAGCAATAAGAATCATTTGCTTTGCTGAAGTTACTTACAATTTACAGAGTTGTAAAATAGCTCAAATTCAATGCACGGTGCAAACTGCACAGAATCAGAGAACTCACAAGGGTGTGCCCAGATAACATGTGGCTTCTGCTGAAGACAAACAGGAATCTTTCCAATCCGTTGAAAAGTTCTTTCTAGAGGGAAGATGGTGGGGCAGGAAGCACCAGGAATCCATCTCCCCACTTTGACAACAACTGCATTGGCAGAATCTGTCTGATGCAACTATTTGGAATTCTGGAGGTGTATTAGTCAGCTTGGGCTGCCATAACAGAATACCACAGAGTTGGTCGCTTAAACAAGAGAAAATTATTTCCTCACAGTTATGAGGCTAGAAGTCCTAGATCCAGGTGCCATCAGGTCTGGTTTCTGGTGAGACTGTTCTTTCTGGCTTGCAGATGGCTGTTCTCATGTGGCCTCTTCTCTGTGCAGGGAGGGGAGAGGAGAGAGAGAACTCTTGTGTCTCTTTCTCTTCCTATAAGGACACTAGTCCTATTGGATTAAGGCCATATCCTTATGACCTCATTTAACTTTAATTATTTCCCTAAAAACCCTGTCTCCAAAGACAGTCACAAAGAGGGTTAGGGTTTCAACATATGAATTTTGGGAGAACATAATTCAGTCTATACCAAGAGACTACTGAAGGTTTGCAACTTCCAGGGAAAGACTTGAACAGTGAATTGTGGTTAATTTTGGTCAATTTCAGCTCTAAACACAGTAGCAGACGCCCGTCCTCCAACCTCCAGCCCCAGGACAAGCAGCTGTGCACACATTCCAGGAGCAGCTTACACACAGCTTGTGGGAGGTCGTGGGCACTAAGGACCCTGTTCTCCAAATGACAAGAATCTGCTCTGATCATGAGTTGTCATCTCTGATTGTGGAGATTCAGACAGAGAAGTGGGCAGGCACTGTTGTAAGCCCCTCCCTATCTGGCCAAAGTGACTTCAAGGGGATTTAATGGCCTGGAGACCTTTTTTCCATTCATTTTTCTCTTTTCCCTTTTTGGGAGCTAGACATTTAAGGATTAGGACATTCAAAAGCAACCACGTATAAGGGAAAATTTTATAAAGTCATTGAGCAAGCCCAGGGAAAAATATAAGCTCAGAAAAGACCTGAGGAGACCTTAAGTTTACACCTCAGACTGATCCCTGGCAGAGAGACAGCCCATAACAGCAACAACAGCAAACAGCAAACCCTGGGGAAGGGAGGGAATTGGATCTCTAGAGTTGCCACATTATAAGATTCAAATGTCCAGTTTTCAACCAAAAAAGTCACAAGGCATGCCAAAAAACAAAACCAATATGGTCTATTCAAAGGAAAAAATTAGTCAACAGAAAATGTCCCTGAGAAAGACCATATGGTGGATTTACTAGGCAAAGACTCCAAAACAGCTGTCTGAAAAATGCTCAAATAACTAAGAGAAGACATGCACAAAGTCAAGAAAATGACCTATGAACAAAATGGAAATATCAACGGATAGAAAATATTAAAAAGGAACCAAAAAGAAATCCTGGGGTTGAAAACTGCAATAACCAAAGTGAAAAATTCACTAGAGTGATTCAAAAGCAGATTTGACAAAAAGAAGAAAGAATCAACTAAGTTGAAGGTAGGACAATTGAAATTATTGAATCTGAGGAACAGAAAGAAAAAGATCAAAGAAAGTGAACAGAGCCTATGGGACCTGACGGGTACCATCAAGATGATCAGTATTTACACTGTGGGAGGTCCAGAGAAGGAGAAAGAGGGGAAGGGGCAGCAAGATTACTTGAAGAAATAATAACCAAAACCTTCCCAAATGTGATGAAAGACATGAGTACAAATACCCAAGAAGCTCAACAAACTCCAGGCAAGATAAATGCAAAGAGACCCACATGTATTTTATAATCAAACTTTTAAAAACAAAAGGCAAAGAGAGAATCTTGAAAGCAGCCAGAGAGAAGCAACTCATCACATGCAAAGATCCCCAATGATATTATCAGCCAATTTCTCATCAGAAACTTTGGAGGCCAGAAGATAGTGAGTTGATGTATTCAAAGTGCTGAAGGAAACAAACTGTCAACTAAGAATCCTGTATCCAACAAAACTGTTCTTCAAAAATGAGGGGGAAATTAAAACATTCCCAGGTAAATAAGAGGTGAGAGAATTTGTTACCTCTAGACCTGCCCTGAAAGAAATGATAAAGGGAGTACTTCAGGCTGCAGGACACTAGATGTAACTTGAAGTTGTATGAAGAAATGAAGATCTCTGGTAAAGGTAAATACATAAGCAATTATAAAACCTAGTATTATTGTAACTTTGGTTTGTAACTCCACTTTTGTTTTCTACACAGCTTAAGAGACTATGCATAAAAAACAATGATTAGGGCTTCCCTGGTGGCACAGTGGTTGAGAATCTGCCTGCCAATGCAGGGGACATGGGTTCAGGCCCTGGTCTGGGAGGATCCCACATGCCGCGGAGCAACTGGGCCCGTGAGCCACAAGTACTGAGCCTGCCCGTCTGGAGCCGGTGCTCTGCAACAGTTGAGGCCGCGATAGTGAGAGGCCCGCGCACCGCGATGAAGAGTGGCCCCCGCTTGCCGCAACTAGAGAGGGTCCTCACACAGAAACGAAGACCCAACACAGCCAAAAAAAGAAAAAAAAACAAAAAAAAAACAACGATTTGTCTCTTTTTGGACAGAAGATGCAAAAAGGTGCGATTTTGTGACATCAATAACTGAAATGAATGAGGTCAGAGCTGTATAGGAGCAGATATTTTTTATGTTACTGAATTAAGCTGGTATAAATTCAATTACAGTGTTATAACTTTATGATGTTAAATGTAATTGCTGCATTAGCCATAAAGAAAATAGCTATAGAGTATATACAAAAGAAAATGAGAAGGAAATTAAGATGTTTTGCTACCAAAAAAATAAAAAAAATACTAAACACAAAAGAAAACAGTAATGCAAGAAATGAGGGACAAAAAAGCCATGAGGCATATAGAAAACAAATAGCAAAATAACCAAAGTAAGCTCCTCTTTATCAGTAATTACTTTAACTGTAAATAGATTAAATTCTCCAATCAAAAGACAGAGATTGGCAGAATGGATTTTAAAAACATGACGCAACTATATGCTGTCTACAAGAGACTCACTTCAGATCCAAAGATGCAAATAGGTTGAAAGTGAAAGCATAGAAAAAGATATTCCATGAAAATAAGAAACGAAAGAGAGCAAGA
Source organism: Balaenoptera borealis (assembly GCF_965194805.1). Classification (NCBI taxonomy): domain Eukaryota; kingdom Metazoa; phylum Chordata; class Mammalia; order Artiodactyla; family Balaenopteridae; genus Balaenoptera; species Balaenoptera borealis. Next base: position 27,295,762 of record NC_138874.1, read on the forward strand.
ATGGGCTGTAATAATATTAGGCAAAATAGACTTTAAATCAAATGAGTTTACAATAGACAAAGAAGGACCTTGTATATAAAACGTCAACACAGCAAGAAGATTTAACAACCATAAACATTTATACCCTTAATAAGAGACCATCAAAATATATGAAGCAAAAATTAATAGAACTGAAGGGAGAAATAGATCCTCTACAATAATAGTTGGATACTTAAATATCCCACTCTAAATAATGGGTAGAACAACCAGACAGAAGTAAGGGAATAGAACAGAGGACTTGAACAACACAGTAAGCCAACTAGATCTAACGGATGTATATAGAACACCCTACCCAACAACAACAGAATACATATCCTTCTCATGTGCACGTGGGACATTCTCCAGGACAGAATGTATGTTAGGCCACAGATTAAGTCTCAGTAGATTTAAAAAGATAGATATCATGCAAAGACTTCTCCGACCACAATGGGATGAAGTTAGAAATTAATACCAGAAAGAAAACTGGAAAATTTACAAATAATCTAGTGTAAATTAAACAACACATTCTTAACCAATAGGTCAAAGAATAAATACAAATGGCCAATAAACACATGAAAAGATGCTCAATATCACTAACCATTAGGGAGTTGCAAATCAAAAACCACCATGTGATACAACTTCACATCCATGGCTATCATACAAAAAGACACACAAAAAACAAAAACAAGTAATGGCAAAGATATGGAGAAATTGGAACTCTTGTGCTTTGTTGGAGGAAACGTAAAACAATGTAGCCACTGTGGAAGACAGGGTGATGGTTCCTCAGAGAATTAAACATTGGAATTATCATATGATCCAGCAATTCCATTTCTGAGTTTATACTTGAAAAATTCAAAGCCTGGTGTTGAACAGATATTTGTATGCCCATGTTCATAGCAGCATTAGTCACAATACCCTAAAGCTGGAAACAACCCTAATGTCCTCTGGTGGAGGAATGAATGAACAAAATGTGGTATCTACATACAACAGAATATTATTAATCCTTGCAAAAGAACGAAATTCTGACACATGCTGCAGCATGGATGAACCTTGAGGACATTATGCTGAATGAAATAAGCCAGTCACAAAAGGACATACATTGTATGATTCCACCTATATGAAGTCCCTAGGGAGATTCATAGAGACAGAAAGTAGAATCCTGGTTGCCAGGGGCTGGGGGACGGGGGATGAGCAGCTGTTGCATGATGGGTATAAAGTTTCAGTTTGGGAAGATGAAAAACTTCTGGAGATGGATGGTGGTGATGGATGCACAACAATGGAAATGTACTTAATGTCACCGAACTGTACACTTAAAGATGATTAAAATGGTAAATTTTATATGTATATTTTACCACAACTCTTAAAAAGTGTTTTTTAACTCTTAATTTTTCCCTAACCATTGCTCATATTTATTGAGTGTTCTCTATGTGCCAGCCAGGTGCTCTCCCAAACACTTTACCTGTGCTATTTTATTTAATTTCCATAATAATCTGATGCAGCCGGTGCTATCATGATGTCTATTTTTCAAAATAAAAAAAACTGAAGCACAGAAAAGTTAAGTACATTATCCATGGTCACAGAGCTCTTTAGTGGTGAATCTGAGGTTAGAACCCAAGCAATGTAATTCCAGAGTCTTTATTCTTAGCTGCTATGCTCTACTATTTCCAAAAGGAGTGAGCAGTTAGTACTTTATAAGTTATTGTTGATTTGATTATCATCATGTGATCTTAGATTAGTTGCTTTGCAACTCTATCTTTCCTTGGATGTGAAACTGGAATTCAGCACTCCCTCACATGGCTGTGACCTTCCTTTGCATAGCTGCAGCAGGAGGTGATGCAGCCAATCAAGGTGAAATAACCTCCCAAATGGTGAGTCCCAGACTCACTCACTAGAGGGTCTTCTATGATTGCCTTCCATGACATTAAAAGTCCAAATGCCAACTCTACTACTTACTTGCTGTGTGAGTAACTTGAGCAAGTAACTTGACTTCTCTGTGCTTCTGTTTCCTTGCCTAAAAAATGGAAATCATAACGTCTTTCTTGCAGGGCTGTTGTGAGTGGGACTCCAATGTCCTCAGGCCTTAGTGGCCTGTGAATATCACTAAACTCACATCAATGTTAAGGTGCAAACTTCACTGGCTCAGGCCCCCCACCAGTTCATCACACAACTCAGAATCTGAATTCATTTCACACTCAACATAAAACTAAGTATCTCCATATGAGATGCACACATTAGGAGAGAATCTGCAAAGCCATATGTATGCTAACTAGACTGTAGCTATTATTTTTATTGCTTTAAATAGCACATCAGATCAAGGTGGAATAATGTCTATATTAACAATCTTAGAGTCTAGATCTGATTTTCTGACTAATCCCCACCCATTTCGAATGGGAACTTAATGGGAATAACCTTCGAACTGCAGTGTACACTTTGCTGGAGGAAATGGAAGCCTCCACCATTTTGTTTTGGTGCATTGTTTCCAAGGGACATAATCTTCCCAGGCACCTAAGAGGCCCCTTAAGGGAATGACTGTGACACTTGGGTGACCAACACTTTTGTGGGGTCGGGGGATGGGGAAGGCAGAGCACACAATTCTTTTTTTCTGATACAATTGAAAAAGATCTTATCCTATATGCTCATAGATCATTACAAATAATTTTTGATGTGTCAAATTATTTTATAATCACGGGAATGTAACTCAGAAGGAGTTCAAAGAATTGAGGGAAATTTGCAATTCCTTTCATTCCCATGCATCTCTATGAACAATGTTTGTTATTCTTTACTTGTATAAAGAGGAAAAATAGGAATAGAATCAATGCTGCGCTGTCTCACACTACCGTAGGGATTGTCTGTACTAATAATTTTAGAATATCTATTCTTTCATCAAGAAAAATATTTTGAATTAAATCTTAATTTCATCTTTCATTTAAATTTGTTGAATTGTATGCTATATTATTGTTTTGATCAATCATAATGAGACTGCAATCCAGAAAAAATAAGTTTAATAAATAGAGCTTCATGGTCACCAGGATGTTAAAATCTTTACGTTTCAATTTAAATATATTTGGCAGAGAACTAAGATGGGATGATCAACAAAAGAGAATAATTTTGTGATTAGATTAGATTTTTAGGGATAGAATTAGATTAGAACTGGGGGAAATAAGATGGAAACAGGTATTCAAATAGAAAAGGGAACATGTGAAATTTCCAACAATTAAAGAGTAATTTGGTTATTTATCCATAAAAATGGATATTGATGATTATCAAATTATTATGATTTCACTGGAGTTCTTGAAAAGAATGATATAGCAGTTTTATTTTAAAATGTCAATATTTAAAATATGTTGAAAATTCCTCTTTGAGGAAATATATGAGGGGTACATAACTTTATGGAAGAAAAATGTTAGGAAGTATGTGAGCAAAGCATTTGAAGGCCATTGACCTAGAATCATTCCTGACCCAGCAAATGACCAAGCAGGGTTGGCCTGACCACACCAAGACTGGACTTGCATTTAGTCCAGTTAACCAACGTATGGTTACCAAGGGGGAAAGGTGGGGGGAAGGATAAATTAGGAGTTTGGGATTAACAGATACACACTACTATATATAAAATAGATAACCAACAAGGACCTACTGTATAGCACAGAGAACTCTACCCAATATTCTGTGATAACCTATACGGGAGAAGAATCTGAAAAGGAATGGATATATGTATATGTATAACTGAATCACTTTACAGTACACCTGAAAGTAACACAACATTGTAAATCAACTATACTCCAATATAAAATAAAAATTAAATTAAATTGAAAGTAAGATAAACCGAAGTATATTTACATTTTTAATTTAATTTTAATTTAATTGGAGCAAAAATCAATTCAAATCGCGCCAAACGGGACATGACTAGGAGACTCTGCCCAGAGGAGCTAGGGAGAGACTTACACAGAGAAGGTGTGGAAGCAGAGGGAGAAAGTTACTGATTGGCTGTGACTTAAAGCCTAGTCAGCTCTTTGTGATTGGTGGTAACCTTGAGGCATTTACAGGCTTAGATATGGGTTTGCTTGTACAGGCGCCAGGGCATTAGAGACCCCTTAGTCTAACAGCCTCTTTGTTTAATTAATTTAACACTATCATGACCCCAGGCAAGGAGACGCTCCGGGTTGCCTGGGTAGGGTATCTGACAGTGCTTGCGTTGTGCGGGTGTGTGGTGGAAGCTGTGTGTGTGAGTGTGTGTTGGTCTGTATGTCTGTGCTGGGATGTGTGTATGTGAGTGTATGTTGCAAAGTCCATGTGAGCATGGATGTGGGTGTGTTTCGGTGTGTGTACTGTTCTGCGTGCCTGTCTGTGGTGAGGCTGTATCCCAAGGCCTCCTTGCACACCCCTCTCCTTGAGGAGCCTCGTCTCACACAGGTGTGGGCAAGCCTGACTAATGCCCGTGTCCCCAGTGTCATCTCTGGTTGTCCTGGCTGAAGGGCAAGGGGCATGGGGGGATGATATAAAAATTCAGCTTCAGGATCTGTTTCACTATCACTTAACAGCTGTTCAGGAGAATTGTGGTTTCCCTCATGGTTAAGGCAGAAAAGTATCAAATACCAAAATGAGGAAAGAGTTATAAAATACGCAGCTAACTTAATCCACTTTGGCTTAATAACACTTCCTGAAAATATGTGATTACTATGTAAACCATATCGAACCGCATGGGACCCAACGTTGTCTTCACACAGCTAAGCCCTGTCTGGGAAACTGTAGCTTTTTTTTTTTTTTTTTTTTTTTTTGAAACTGTAGCTTTAAATCCTTCTCTGGGTTAACTGAGTCAAGGGCAGCATTCCCTGTATAATAGGGTAAAAAAGAACTTCCCAAAGGACTTAAAAGCCTAACAAGAAATCTTTTAAATTAGCGGTGGGCAGTCAGATGGCAAATTTTATTCTTCACATCCAAACCCGGCTGCCTGGGGTGGGGAGAGGAGGCATCACTTCCTGCAGGAACCAAGCTGGAGACAGCCAGCCGGGTGTCCCCTCATATTGTTACTGTAATGCTCCCCAATCGCTGCACCTATGGCCACTGTAAGAAAACCTATATACAAAATCTATGGGTACAAAACAGATCAATTCCCATTTTCAACATCGCAAAGGGTTCTTTGCTTTACAAAGGGATTCCGGAGGAGCTCACTGAAATAGAAAGTTCCTCTGCTGCATTTAAATAGAGTCTAGTTACAAAATATCCATAGACAGTAAAATCACAGGAACCCAAATTTTGCAAACTAAATGAAGCATACCGCCACTCCGTGTAGCCCTTACTGGAGATCGTATCTTTAAAGGACTGCGGTGACTGGAGAGGATGAAATAGCGAGCTTTTGACTGATGGTTACAAAGGACAATAGATCCGCCAAGAAAAGACTTGCAGTTGGTGGTTTGGCCCAGAGGGATGAGGCTACAGGTGGGCGTGACCATGTAAGAAGGACGTGAGCAGCTTTTATCCCAATCCTGCTTCAGTGTGTTCACATGCCTGCGGTTCAGGTAAACAAGGCCATCTTGGCTCTGGTAGAAGAAGCCAACTGTCCAGGTTTTCCTAAGGATCACCAGAACCTGAGCCAGTGAATATAAACGCCATAAGATGCTTTCCCCAGGAAAGTGCAGTTTTATTAAAACAAGAATGTATGTAGCTAGAACAGCAATGCCTAAGAGCTTTCTTGTGTTTTACACTCGACGCACACCTCAAGGGTCTAAATGCAACGGGAAAATGGAAATACTCCACCACCACGCTGACACCTACTCAGGAGGAACTGTTTCTTGTCTAAAAAAAATGTAATTGGGTTCAGGCAAGAAGTGAGCCAGTCATTTCAAAGCTTTGGCAACCGTGTCTTTGGGAAAACCCCTTAAGAATTGTGGGACCCCATAAAACACTGGTGTCTCATTCCTGGGAGACCCCAGGGGGCACAGTTGGAAAAGGGGGTGAGAAGGAGGGAAACTGGAGGTGCTGCAGTGTGAGCTGGAAGCATCCTCCCTAGTTCTGGGGCAATTAGGAAAAAGATTCTCTTCCTCTTCCAGAACATTCTCTCACCATGGACTAAGTGATATCTTCCCAGCTTTACAGAAAAGCAGCCTCACACCATGGGAAACACACGGACTCCCCAGCGAGAGGACCAGGATAATTACTTCACACCCAGAGAAATTTTCCCCTCTGATACCTGGGAGCCCTGCAGCCCCTCCCCCTTGGCCTGCAGCGAGGATGCAATGAAATAGTGCCCTTTGCATGTTTAGTACAGGACCTGGCCAATAATAAACTCAGTCTGTGGCCACACTATTAATAGATGGTGTTATTAATAGAAATCTGCCCCTGCTAATCTTCACCTGTCACCTGTTATTCTTTAATACGCACAAGGTTTTAGTTCATTTGCTTTTCCTTACTCTGGGTGCCCTATTCACTGCCTTCCTGGCTCTTCTGATGGTCCTTTGTGTCCCAGGCAAGTCCTCCCTCTGGAGGTCCTTCTGAGACCAGTGGGTCGGGGGAGCAGCGACTTCCTTCCCTCCAGACCTCCATCCCCTGAAACTGCCCTGATTCCATAAAGGCAGACAGTTACAAAGAAAAGATATTTCGCTCCCCTTTGCATTTTCCCATCAGGTCAACAAACTTCCTTCAGAGGGATGAGCCCTTTTCTTTCACGATCACTTTAAAACACATTTGAACAAAATAATCTTACAAATAGAAAACAAACCAAAAAAATTTTATAGACAGAACCTGGAGAGCTTCCTATATTCTTCTAAGAAGCTCTAGGGTATTTGCAGGCAGTGGGGTGCCATAGGGGATTTGATCAGGGAAGCGGTGCGGTGGGCACACGGAGATGTGGAAGGGCAAGAATCACAGAGGAATCGGAGAGGAGATGTAGGCACCTGGCCAAGGCTGCTGAGGGCCCCGGGGAAGGCAGGGCCGGGTCTTGGAGAGACACTGAACTGGGTTGCTGTGGAGGACTTTGCACTTGGTTGGATGTGACAGAGAAAGAGGAGATCGTAGCTGTGGCGTTTCCAATCCGAGTGACTGCAGGGAGGTTGCTGGCACCAGGCTGAGAGACAAAACCGAAAAGAGGCAGAAGTGTGCGTGGGAAAGTGTGTGGCTCATGAAATGAACTTGGAATTGTAAAAGAATAAACAGAAATCTCAGTTAAATAGAGTGACCAGAAGGGGAAGCTCTCAAGCCCTGAGCTGACACCAGAGCCCAACAGGAAGAAGAACGAACGATTCCTCCTTTTCCTGGCAAGGACTCAGCCAGTGAGAAGCCATGGACTCTTCGTTTACTGTAGCCCTTTCTACCTCCTTTGCCTCCTATAAAGTGTATCCTTCCCTTGCTGTGTGGGGACCTGCCCGTGGCTCACCATGGATGCAGACCCCAAACAGCAGTTCTCTGTTGATCTTGAGTAAATCCATCTTTGCTGGAGAAATATCTGACCATCTATGTGTTTCAGGTCAGCAGAATGCAAGAAGCTCTGAGGCAACCCCCCAGCAGACACCTTGAAAGCCAGGCCTGAGCCACTCCAAATCCTGTTTGGAAGAAGAAAAAGCATAAGTAACTAAGAAAGAAACTCTACAAACTAAGATAATAGTAAAAAAAAAATCAAAAATGAACTGAAGTGAGAAGTCAGTGTTGGTATTAAGAAGTTTAGCATCACCTGCTTAGAGGTGATACTGAAGGTGATACAGGTGAGCTGAGAGAGGAGGTGAGAGGGCTGAGAAGGAGCTGCCCAAAGACAACTAGGGATCTCAGAACAGGAAGAGCCAACCCTGGGGCTGGACACTTGGTGCCCACGAGAGGGGAAGGGAAGAGACACAGTCAGGACATCCTATGGCCAAGCTGTGAGGAAGGAAGCTTTGGTCTTGAATTTCCCAGATAAAGAAACTGTACAGAAATCTCCCAGTACAGAAATTAACTCACCTTGCCCCAAATCACAGCATCAGTAAATGAGACTGACCAGAGCCACCCACAAAAAAGGCAGATTCTGTTCTTGTTTACCACATAATAAAAAGACCCCAATTCACTGTAATTTAGTGAAGTTTGCCACTGGCACAGAGGTAGCTGGATGGACTGATGGAAGAGATTGGAGTGTAGGAAGAAATTCAAGAGACATAAAGGACAGTAATAACCAAGGTGATATTTCAATTTAGGAAGAAAATAATTACTTTAATAATAAATGGTCGGGGATGGTGGTGGTGGGATGAATTGGGAGATTGGGAGTGACATATATACACTAATATGTATAAAATAGATAACTAATAGAACCTGCTGTATAATAAAGAAATAAACAAAATTCAAAAAAATGGTAATGGTGATGGCATAATTAGTTCTTCATCTGAAAGAAAAAATAGGTAAACTTCTACTTCAAGTTATATACAGAAATAAATTCCAAAGGGATTCAAGACTTAAATATTTTTAAAAATATAAGTAATAAAAATATTTTTAATTAAAGAGGATATCTGTATAATCTTACAGTATAGATGCTCTTTCTAAGCTGGACAAGAGACTTGGAGGCCATTTGAACAAATATTTGAACAAATAAAAATGTCAGATTTTTGTATGGTTAAAAGAATAGTAAACTAATAGTGAAAAAAACCTACTGGGAAAAAAATACTTCCACTACTTACAGTAGAAAAAAGTTTAGTGTGCCTAATGTTCAAAGAACTTCTAAAAATGTATATGAAAAAGCAGCCCACTAAGAAAATGATGAAAAGGTATACGCAGACTTCCCATGGAAGAAATCCAGAAGGTCAGTAAACATAGGAAAAGATATTCAATTTCACTGATGGTTAGAAAAGTGTAAAATAAAGTAACACATGACAATATCCCCATCAGGCTATTGACAAACATTTTTTAAAAAGAGTGAAAGAATAACACCTAGTGATCTCGAGAACACAAGAAATAGACAGTTGGTATTGCTGGGGGGGGCAGAGTGAGAGTGACTTCTATTTGGGAAATCACTGCAACAATATCTGTTTTAAAAATTACATATACCCTTTTATAAACCTACCTCATTTTTGTGAATTTAGTCTACAGAAATAAAAACATTGATATATTAGAATATACATAAGGATGTTAAATAGAGAATTGCTAAAGATAACAAGCAAACAAATGCAAACTAGAAACAACCTTGGGGCCCATAACTAGAGGAATGGTTTTATAAGCTGTGTCCATCTACATTATGGAATATTATATTTTAAAAAGAATTAGGTAGCACCATATATTGACCTGGAGGGATGTCTATGCTGTGCTGATACAGAGGAAAGCAATTTGCAGAGTAATTTTTACAGCATGATCCCATTCCTGTAAAAATCCACGATACAATTTTCTATCTGTGCATATATGTTTGTGTGAGGAGTGAGAAAGATATGGTCAGAAAGACAAAAATCTGTTGACTTTGGTTCCTTGGGGAGAAGAGGAGAGAGTGTTGGAGAGAGCTTTATGACTATTTACATAGCCTTTTGCTGTAGTGCTGTGTCACTTTGTAATTTTTTTATTTTATTGGAGTATAGGTGATTTACAATGTTGTGTTAGTTTCAGGTGTACAGCATAGTGATTCAGTTATACACATTCATATATCTATTTTTTTCAGATTCTTTTCCCATATAGGTTATTACAGACTATTGAGAAGACTTCCTTGTGCTGTACAGTAGGTCCTTGTTGGTTATCTATTTTATATACAGTAGTGTGTGTGTGTGTTAATCCCAAACTCCTAATTTATCCCTCCCTCCCACATTTCCCCTTTGGTAACCACAAGTTTGTTTTCAAAATCCGTGAGTCTGTTTCTGTTTTGTAAATAAGTTCATTTATATCATTTTTAAAAATTAGATTCCACATATGAGTGATATCATATAGTATTTATCTTTCTCTTTCTGACTTACTTCACTTAGTATGATAATCTCTAGATCCATCCATGTTGCTGCAAATAGCATTATTTCATTCTTTTTTATGGCTGAGTAGTATTGCACTGTATATATGTACCACATCTTCTTTATCCATTCATCTGTCGATGGACATTTAGGTTGCTTCCATGTCTTGACTATTGCACTTGTATAATTTTTAAATGTATAAAGAAAATGTTTTTTAAAGGAGAGAATTGTTCAAATGTTACCCAGGTTCCCAGCGCCCCCCCCCCACCCGTTCTGTTTCAGCATGTGGGAAAGAAGCCAGGGAATCTGTGTTTTGATAAGAAGTCCAGGTGACCCTTGATGAGGTGACCGTGGACATCTCAGGAAGTGCAGCACAAGGCTTCCTGGGGGGATACAAGCCCCACGCAGGGTTCCATGGGGAGGACAGTTTGGAAGGAACCGAAGGGAGGCAGGAGAGTGGGTGGGCAGGGACCGGGAGAAGGAGGGGCGCATGGGAGGGCGTCTGTTTGTGAAGACGGGACATCCCTTCCTCCAGGCCAAGAAGGAAAAGGAGAGTGACCAAGGAGTACTCGGGAAGATTCCAAGACGTTCCGTTTCCAGGGGCAGAAAAGGAAATTGAGGGAGTTGGGGTGAGAGCGCGGACCGTGGGGAAGGGGTGGGAAATGACCCGGCGGCCGAGGGGCTGGCTGGGCTCAGAGGATGGGCTCACGGGTCCTCGCCCATCACCAGCAGGGCCAGCAGGAGCCGACAGAGCGCAGCGCGCATCCTTCCCCCCAGAGAGGGCGAGAGGCGGCTGGGGCGGGTCACTCCTCGGTCCTCGCAGCCGTGACTGGCAGGGAGGGGCAGGAGTGGGGCTGTGAGTTGTGATGCGCAGTTACCGCTAGCACGAAATCGCGTCAAGTCCCAGCCGAGGGGCCTGGGAAATGACGCCCACCATTTCTCAAGTACCAGATGCTGTGCAATGACATTTCCAATCTTTCAACAATCCCTTGGGGTAGATATTATCATCCCATCTCCAGCTATGAAAACTGAGGTTTAGAGAATTGGAGAGAAGTTGTCGCTCCGGGCAGGGGCGGCTCCAGGGCCGGCAGGCACATCTGTCCCTCATTAAAGCCCAGGTTCTCTCCGCTCCCTCACAGAGGGAAGGTTTGGGGATCTGGCCAGAGCCTGGGGACGAGGGGAGGAGCCCAGTGGCACCACGGCCTCTGTCTTCAGGCTAACAAACGGGCTGACCTGAGCCGTGATCTGAGCCCGTGGGATTCTGATCTCCTGGCGCCTTCTTTCTCCAGCCGCTGACAGCAGCTCCGCTGGTGACTCACCCTCACCCGCTGCACTGACGCACGTCACCGTCCTGCGAATAATGCAACACAGAGCAGGGTCAAGGCGGCTAGCCAGGCGGTCCAATCCCCGGAGCCCCAGGGCCCAGCTGGGAGTTCCCAGCTAGACCAGAAAAGTGGGTCAGCCCTCTCTGCTCTTCCCTCCTCCCGCTGGGACAGCCCGTGTCCCTTTTCCCCATCTGTCTGCAGCCGGTGCTTAGGGTGGGCAGAGTGGCCTTGACCCCAGGCCTACAGTACAGATCTGTGTGCCGAGGGAGCAGGGAGGTGCTGGCTGGCAGAGGTTCGTCCAGGAGGACGGGTGAGGCCCCGAGTCTCTCACTAAGGGACTATGTGGGGAAGAAATGTGTTCACCGCTTATCCAGGAAGTACCAGTAAGCCCCTGCTGTGTAAATGCCAGGGACTCCCAGGGGCTGGGGACACAGAAGCAGTTGAGAAAGTCCACTCCAGAGTCCTTGGTGTTTCATTCCCTCTTTTATCCCCACCACGAGGAGCAGCATCTGGCACAGGCCGGCTCCATAAATATCTGTCGAATGAGGAAATGACAGGCTTGCTCCCAGCCTTAGAAGCTCACAGTCTACAGGAGAATCAGACATCAAACGAATCAATCACGCAGCTCATTCACTCCAATTGTGATAAGGATGATGGAGTTCAGAATGAACTTGCCATTATTTTGGAAAGTGTTAAAAGATTTTTCCTTGAGTGAAATTTTCAGTCTTCTCAGTTTCGATATGAGAAAAAGAAAATCTTAAAAAGTAGCGTAAGTCTTAGGCAGAATTGCAGCTACTGCCAGACAATTCAGCACACTCTAGTCTTATTTAATGGAAGAATAAATTTTTGGTGGTGGTGAAAACAAAACACGGCAAAACAAAACTCTGTGTGTGTGTGAGCATTCAAGCCTCTACGTCCGCACAGAGTGAGGGCCAGGGGCTTTGTCAATAGCAGTCCCAACAGGGCTTTGGATCAGCTGTTTCTCATCTGTAATTTGGTCCCTCCCCTCCCAGTTATGGACAACTGAACAAATCGCTTGGCTAAGATGCTCTAAAATGCCATCTCTCCCTTGTCCTCGTTCCCTAGTCCCACACCCCTCCGTGATGGTCAGAGGCCACATCATACAGCCCCTGCCAACCCCGCGTGCTGGACCCGGGGTAGTTCCTCCATACAAGGTGGGCTTAGCTGTCTTCCTCTGCCCCACAAGCTCTCTGGAAAGATTAGGCTCTCTTCCACCACCCCACTGCCGCAGCATCTTGGCTGAGTCCCTGAACATTAAAAAAATAAACAGCAGATGTGGTGGGCTGATGTGTGTGAGAGGCTAGATGCCCTTAAGTCTCAGCTACTTGGCAGAATCCTAATCTTGATCAAGTGACTTATCCTCCCTGAGCCTCAGTTTACTCATCTGTAAATTGGGCCTGATAATGTTGTCTAAGGGGCCTGGTTGTTGAGAGGTAAGAACAACATACAGAAGCCTAGGAGTGAGGGGAGATGGGGCGAGGCTGGGAGACAGCACCGGCACCCACAGGAACCTGGCTGCCTCATCCCTGCTGGGCCAGGGAAGAGAATTTAGAGCAATGCCCAAGCCCACACCCAGAAGAAAGTCAGATAAAAGCTGAGAGCACCTCTTTCCCAAGTTCTTTTTTCCGTGGGAAGTGTCTACTTGTATGGCTGCTGTGGGTGTCTTAGTCCAGTTGGGCTGCTATGACAAAATCCCATAGACTGGTTTATAAACAATAGAAATGTATTCCTCATTGTTCTGGAGGCTGGAAGTCCAAGATCAAGGTGCCAGCATGTTCAGGCCAGGGCCTCTTCCTGGGTCATCACTGGTGCCTTCTCCCTGTCCTCACACGGTGGAAGGGGTGAGGCACTAATCCCATCCTGAGGGCTCCCCTCCTGACCTCAGCACCTCCCAAAGGCCCTGCCTCCACATACCAGCATCTTTGGGGGTGAAGATTCCAACATAGGAATTAGAAGGGGACACAAACATTCAGACCACAGCAGTGTGACTGGATTCAAACAAATAAGACAACCACCAAAGCTTGGCCCAGGGAGCCAAGCCCAGGTCTGGGGCCTTCCTTAAGGGTGACCTCCCAAGGCCAAGAGGGGTGTGTGTGTTGTGCACGAGTCGGGGCTGGGGGGTGAGGGGGGTGGAATTAGCTCTTTTGTCCAGTTAGGGTTTAGTTACCACTCAGAATCTTTTAAACTCTTGCATGAAAGTTTTCTTCCTGCACAGTATCCTAGAACACTGAGCGCGGGGGACACATCACCAAACAAAACCACACGAGTACTTCTAACGGAGAGCAACCCAGCCTTCCCTTCTCTCGGTGGCAAAATGCCTTACATAAGGGTCACCTGGTACCGTTCACGAGCCAGTAGCATGAGCCTCTGACCTCTGAGGTCATTTTGGCTCCAACTCAAAGCAAATAGAGGCCTGATCTGCAGATACAGGTGAGAAGTGAAGGGAAAAGAAACAACAAAAGCTGAGATGCTGAGCGCAGCCGCGAGCGCATCCCCGGATTGCGCTGGCCCGTCTGCGCCTGAGCGGCCCTGGCTCACTCGAGTGGTCCAGGCCAGCCCAGCAGCACGGCCTCTGTGCGGAGGAACGCGCTGGACGAGGCGATGGGCAGAAGGTATCCGCGCGTCCAGCTGCGGCCCCACCTCTTCTTTTCCGTCCTCTTATCTCTCCCACTGGGGATAATCCTCTCTGGGCTTATTCCTTAGCGCAACTCAGAACAGGAAATAAAACCTTCTCTCAGTCAGCTTCCCGGCACTGGCCTCTGTAACTGTGGAAGCTGGTTCTGTAATGGAAGCCCCCGAGCCCAGGAGGGTCTGTCCACACCCAGTGAAGGTTAACAGACTGCAGCCGCAGACCCAGCCGGCCTGGGTGAATGTGCCGTCGGAGGGCAGGCCGGTGCCCACGGAAGAACAAAACCCCCAGACCCCGAGGAGGAGGCCAGCACCCTGACCCAGGTCTCCCCCAACCTCCTGGAGCCTCCATTTGCTCATGCGTAAAATGGGAGGGGATCCCACAGTACACGTGAGAGGGTTAGGAGAGGCTCCCGGTCGGAGCGGGCTGGGGTGTGGCCTGCTGCTGAGCCCCCAGATCCTACTGCGCTGCAGAAGGAAGCCATGTGCCCCGGTTCCCCTGCTGCGGGGGCACCTCTGCCACTCCCCCTCGGGCTGCCCGTGGGGCTCAGCTGCAGGTGTCTTGAGGAGGCCCACAAGATGCAGGGATGCCCGATGGGCCACAGCCAGTGCCCCGCGGAACAGTGAACAAATGACCCAGCTCGGCCTTGTTCTGGGAGCAGCACAAAAAGCGCAAGAGGTGTTGCTGTTTGCTTATTTTTGATAAGAGGGTTTATGGAAATTCACACATTTTAACATATCCTTGACACCATGACAAGACGACCAGAAACGACACATAATTTAGAAATGCAGTCTCTCATCAGAGACTTCCTGTTGCATGAGGTATTCACAGGCTCCAAATTCGTTTTTTGTGGGTTTTTTGAATTTTTGAATTTTATTTTATTTTTTTTTATACAGCAGGTTCTTACTAGTCATCAATATTATACACATCAGTGTATACATGTCAATCCCAATCTCCCAATTCATCACACCACCACCACCCCCCGCCACTTTCCCCCCTTGGTGTCCATACGTTTGGTCTCTACATCTGTGTCTCAACTTCTGCCCTGCAAACCGGTTCATCTGTACCATTTTTCTAGATTTCGCATATATGCGTTAATATACGATATTTGTTTTTCTCTTTCTGATTTACTTCACTCTGTATGACAGTCTCTAGATCCATCCAAGTCTCTACAAATGACCCAATTTCGTTCCTTTTTATGGCTGAGTAATATTCCATTGTATATATGTACCACAACTTCTTTATCCATTCGTCTTGTCGATGGGCATTTAGGTTGCTTCCATGACCTGGCTATTGTAAATAGTGCTGCAGTGAACATTGGGGTGCATGTGTCTTTTTGAATTATGGTTTTCTCTGGGTATATGCCCAGTAGTGGGATTGCTGGGTCATATGGTAATTCTACTTTTAGTTTTTTAAGGAAACTCCATACTGTTCTCCATAGTGTCTGTATCAACTTACATTCCCACCAACAGTGCAAGAGGGTTCCCTTGTCTCCACACCCTCTCCAGCATTTGTTGTTTGTAGATTTTCTGATGATGCCCATTCTAACAGGAGTGAGGTGATACCTCATTGTAGTTTTGATTTGCATTTCTCTAATAATTAGTGATGTTGGGCAGCTTTTCATGTGCTTCTTGGCCATCTGTATGTCTTCTTTGGAGAAATGTCTATTTAAGTCTTCTGCTCATTTTTGGATTGGGTTGTTTGTTTTTTTTTAATACTGAGCTGCATGAGCTGTTTATATATTTTGGAGATTAATCCTTTGTCCGTTGATTCATTTGCAAATATTTTCTCCCATTCTGAGGGTTGTCTTTTCGTCTTGTTTATAGTTTCCTTTGCTGTGCAAAAGCTTTTAAGTTTCATAAGGTCCCATTTGTTTATTTTTGTTTTTATTTCCATTACTCTAGGAGGTGGATCAAAAAAGATCTTGCTGTGATTTATGTCAAAGAGTGTTCTTCCTACGTTTTCCTCTAAGAGTTTTATAGTGTCCAGTCTTACATTTAGGTCTCAAATCCATTTTGAGTTTATTTTTGTGTATGGTGTTAAGGAGTGTTCTAATTTCATTCTTTTACATGTAGCTGTCCAGTTTTCCCAGCACCACTTATTGAAGAGACCATCTTTTCTCCATTGTATATCCTTGCCTCCTTTGTCATAGATTAATTGACCATCGGTGCGTGGGTTCATCTCTGGGCTTTCTATTCTGTTCCATTGATCTATATTTCTGTTTTTGTGCCAGTACCATATTGTCTTGGTTACTGTAGCTTTGTAGTATAGTCTGAAGTCAGGGAATCTGATTCCTCCAGCTCCGTTTTTTTTCCCTCAAGACCACTTTGGCTCTTCAGGGTCTTTTGTGTCTCCATACAAATTTTAAGATTTTTTGTTCTAGTTCTGTAAAAAATGCCATTGGTAATTTGATAGGGATTGCATTGAATCTGTAGATTGCTTTGGGTAGTAGAGTCATTTTCACAATGTTGATTCTTCCAATCCAAGAACGTGGTATATCTCTCCATCTGTTTGAATCATCTTTAATTTCTTTCATTAGTGTCTTATAGTTTTCTGCATACAGATCTTTTGTCACCCTAGGTAGGTTTATTCCTAGGTATTTTATTCTTTTTGTTGCAGTGGTAAATGGGAGTGTTTCTTTAGTTTCTCTTTCAGATTTTTCATCATTAGTGTATAAGAATGCAAGAGATTTCTGTGCATTAATTTTGTATCCTGCAACTTTAGCAAACTCATTGATTAGCTCTAGTAGTTTTCTGGTGGCATCTTTAGGATTCTCTATGTATAGTATCATGTCATCTGCAAACAGTGACAGTTTTACTACTTCTTTTCTAATTTGTATTCCTTTTATTTCTTTTTCTTCTCTGATTGCCTAGGACTAGTAGCTAGGGCTTCCAAAACTATGTTGAATAATAGTGGTGAGAGTGGACATCCTTGTCTTCTTCCTGATCTTAGAGGAAATGCTTTCAGGTTTTCACCATTGAGAATGAAGTTTGCTGTGGGTTTGTTGTATATGGCCTTTATTATGTTGAGGTAGGTTCCCTCTATTCCCACCTTCTGGAGAGTTTTTATCATAAATGGGTGTTGAATTTTGTCAAAAGCTTTTTCTGCATCTAATGAGATGATCATATGGTTTTTCTTCTTCAATTTGTTAATATGGTGTATCACATTGATTGATTTGCATATATTGAAGAATCCTTGCATCCCTGGGATAAATCCCACTTGACCATGGTGTATGATCCATTTAATGTGTTGTTGGATTCTGTTTGCTAGTATTTTGTTGGGGATTTTACATCTATATTCATGAGTGATATTGGTCTGTAATTTTCTTTTTTGTAGTATCTTTGTCTGGTTTTGGTATCAGGGTGATGGTGGCCTCATAAAATAAGTTTGGGAGTATTCCTTCCTCTGCAGTTTTTTATAAGAGTTTGAAAAGGATGGATGTTAGCTCATCTCTAAATGTTTGATAGAATTCACCTGTGAAGCCATCTGGTCCTGGACTTCTGTTTGTTCGAAGATTTTTAATCACAGTTTCAATTTCATTACTTGTGATTTGTCTGCTCATATTTTCTATTTCTTCCTGGTTCAGTCTTGGAAGGCTATACCTTTCTAAGAATTTGTCCATTTCTTCCAGGTTGTCCATTTTATTGGCATAGAGTTGCTTGTAGTAGTCTCTTAGGATGCTTTGTATTTCTGCAGTGTCTGTTGCAACTTCTCCTTTTTCATTCCTAATTTTATTGATTTGAGTCCTCTCCCTCTTTTTCTTGATGAGTCTGACTAATGGTTTATCAATTTTGTTTATCTTCTCAAAGAACCAGCTTTTAGTTTTATTGATCTTTGCTCTTGTTTTCTTTGTTTCTATTTCATTTATTTCTGCTCTGATCTTTATGATTTCTTTCCTTCTACTAACTTTGGGTTTTGTTTGTCCTTCTTTCTCTAGTTCCTTTAGGTGTAAGGTTAGATTGTTTATTTGAGATTTTTCTTGTTTCTTGAGGTAGGATTGTATTGCTATAAACTTCCCTCTTAGAACTGCTTCTTTTGCATCCCATAGGTTTTGGATTGTCGTGGTTTCATTGTCATTTGTCTCTAGGTATTTTTTTATTTCCTCTTTGATTTCTTCAGTGATCTCTTGGTTATTTAGTGACGTATTGTTTAGCCTCCATGTGTTTGTGTTTTTTACGTTTTTTCCCCTGTAATTGATTTCTAATCTCATAGCATTGTGGTTAGAAAAGATGCTTGATATGATTTCAATTTTCTTAAATTTACTGAGGCTTGATTTGTGACCCAAGATGTGATCTATCCTGGAGAATGTTCCGTGCACACCTGAGAAGAAAGTGTAATCTACTGTTTTTGGATGGAATGTCCTATAAATATCAATTAAATCTATTTGGTCTATTGTGTCATTTAAAGCTTGTGTTTCCTTATTAATTTTCATTTTGGATGGTTTGTCCATTGGTGTAAGTGAGGTGTTAAAGTCCCCCACTATTATTGTGTTACTGTCAATTTCCTCTTTTATAGCTGTTAGCAGTTGCCTTATGTATTGAGGTGCTTCTATATTGGGTGCATATATATTTATAATTGTTATATCGTCTTCTTGGATTGATCCCTTGATCATTATGTAGTGACCTTGTCTCTTGTAACATTCTTTATTTTAAAGTCTATTTTGTCTGATATGAGTATTGCTACTCCAGCTTTCTTTTGATTTCCCTTTGCATGGAATATCTTTTTCCATCCCCTCACTTTCAGTCTGTATGTGTCTCTAGGTCTGAAGTGTGTCTCTTGTAGACAGCATATATATGGGTCTTGTTTTTGTATCCATTCAGCGAGCCTGTGTCTTTTGGTTGGAGCATTTAGTCCTTTCACGTTTAAGGTAATTATC
Source organism: Balaenoptera borealis (assembly GCF_965194805.1). NCBI lineage: Eukaryota > Metazoa > Chordata > Mammalia > Artiodactyla > Balaenopteridae > Balaenoptera > Balaenoptera borealis. The sequence continues at coordinate 27,314,506 of NC_138874.1, forward strand.
GATATGTATGTTCCTATTATCATTTTCTTAATTGTTTTGGATTTGTTTTTGTAGGTCCTTTTCTTCTCTTGTGTTTCCCACTAAGAGAAATTCCTTTAGCATTTGTTGTAGAGCTGATTTGGTGGTGTGAATTCTGTTATCTTTTGCTTATCTGTAAAGCTTTTGATTTCTCCATTGAATCTGAATGAGATCCTTGCAGGGTAGAGTAATCTTGGCTGTAGTTTCTTCCCTTTCATCACTTTAAGTAAGTATGTCATGCCACTCCCTTCTGGCTTGTAGAGTTTCTGCGAAATCAGCTGTTAACCTTATGGGAGTTCCCTTGTATGTTATTTGTCGTTTTTCTCGTGCTGCTTTCAGTAATTTTTCTTTGTCTTTAATTTTTGCCAATTTGATTACTTTGTGTCTTGGCATGTTTCTCCTTGGGTTTATCCTGTATGGGACTCTCTGCACTTCCTGGACTTGGGTGGCTATTTCCTTTCCCATGTTAGGGAAGTTTTCAACTGTAATCTCTTCAAATATTTTCTCAGGTCCTTTCTCTCTCTCTTCTCCTTCTGGGACCCCTATAATGTGAATGTTGTTGCGTTTAATGTTGTCCCAGAGGTCTCTTAAGCTGTCTTCATTTCTTTTCATTCTTTTTTCTTTATTCTGTTCCACAGCAATGAATTCCACCATTCTGTCTTCCAGGTCACTTATCCGTTCTTCTGCCTCAGTTATTCTGCTATTGATTCCTTCTAGTGTATTTTTCATTTCAGTTATTGTATTGTTTATCTCTGTTTGTTTGTTCTTTAATTCTTCTAGGTCTTTGTTAAACATTTCTTGCATCTTCTCGATCTTTGCCTCCATTCTTTTTCCGAGGTCCTGGATCACCTTCACTATAATTATTCTGAATTCTTTTCCTGGAAGGTTGCCTATCTCCATTTCATTTAGTTGTTTGTCTGGGGTTTTATCTTGTTCCTTCATCTGGTACATAGCCCTCTGCCTTTTCATCTTGTCTATCTTTCTGTGAATGTGATTTTTGTTCCATAGGCTGCAGGATTGTAGTTCTTCTTGCTTTTGCTCTCTGCCCTCTCCAAATTCGTTTTAATTCAAAAAAAAAATGCAAATACAAAACCAAGCAATTTAGAGCGTGTTCTCTTGCGGGTTAAATTATGGGGCGTATGCCAGTCTTCACCACTTTTTTCTTACTGTCGTTGATGCTGCTTCTACAATCCATGTAGTAAATAATACATGTAGTAAACATAAACATGTAATGAACATGTAATAAACACGGGCCTGGAAAGGCAGGCTCAGCATCTTTCTTCCAAGCAAGGAAGCTTCTGTGTGTTCCTGACACCCACACACCCCTGTTAAAAACAAATAAAAACGGGAACAGCTCGCCCCCACCCCACCACCACCAAATCAAACACCTTATGTCTGCCTCGGTCCAGTCACCCCGTCTGACATGGCTGAGTGATGGCCATCAGCACCTAGTCCTGCTGGATATGGGGTAACTTGAACAGAGCAACCCAAACTGCCGGGTTAACTGCCCTATAAACATACTGAAACCTGAGGAATGAATGCAAGCCTGATTCTCAGAGTATTTTAGCCCTTTGCTGGTACAGCCTTCATCTGTGCTCTGGTTCATTCAAATGCTCTAGTCACCCTGTTTGCCAGGGATCTTTGAGCTGCAGACACCCTTAGAGGCCGTGAGGAGGTGTAGAAGAAATGAAGGACTGCATTCCTGCCCCCCAAGGTATCTTCCTTCAAAGGAAGAGACAAGCAAAATGCACATAAAAAGATAACAGGCAGTAACATACATAAAGAAATGCACGCTCACCAGGGTGAGTAATATGCCCAGTGGGATATAGGATCGATGAATGTTAGGCCAGGTGACTCAGGGAAAGCTCTGTGAAGTAGGGAATCCATCCCCTCGTAAGATCATAAAAGGTCAGATTCTGGACATCCCAGTCAACAAGGCCTATTCTCCAGTGTGACTCTCGGGCCCAGCAGGCTTCTGGGGATGGAGTGAGTGGAAGGGAGCCTCATGGAAGATCGTGCCCATGTAGGCCGTGGCCCCCAGGCAGTCTGTCCACTGAGCACACTGACTGAGGCCTGGCATCCAGCGGCCCGTCCCGAGTCCTCCTTCAGCTGAGAAGTGGGGTAGCTCTGACGGGTGGTCAGGAACGGACCAACGACAGGTTCAGAACTGCATCTGAAGAGGGGAACTTTGAGACAATGTGAGCAAATATTTCTATGACAACAGAGGCTGGAAGTGATAACACATAAAACAGCAAGGCTTAGGGTAGTTTTAATTAGAAAAAAATAAATAAATGACACAAAACCAGTATAATATTGGCTTCATTCTTTTGTGATCTTTTAAATCCAGCCTAAAAAGTCAGAAGAAAGCACATAGCCTGCTGCAATAAAAACGACAACGAGGTGGGTATTCATTTATATTAGTTGATGAAAGCTATTATTTTTCCATCAAATCAATACAATCTATACACTAACACCCAAGACACGATAGAATCCAAAACCAGTAACACTTCTCCCGATGGTCCGAGATCCTGCCTCAGCCACAAGCCACTCCTTCTTCAGGTCCTATACCTGAAGCAGTGCAGAGCCACTGGTGATGGGACCGTCCCCCTGGTGTGGATCCAGGCCGTCAGCTTTCAGAGGAGCCGCGTGCGCCATGGTCCACAGCACCAGACTGCCCTGCCGAAGCTCTCACCAGCTGGCCCCTCACAGCCTCCCTGCACCACAGCTGTGCTTACCTGTGGGCCCCTCTGCTCCCCGTGAGCCCCAAACCCACCAGCTAAGCCCCCAGCACAGCTGGGGCCCAGCCATGTGCCTGGGCCTGCCACGCGGGGAGGCAGCCTCACCTTCCTTCCTAAAGGAGCATCTTCAGACACTCAGCTGCTCTCCTCCTTCTGGCTGCGTGTTCTGGAACAGGCTGACCAAGAGGTGGTACACTTAACCTCTCTCCCAGGGCTCCAGGAACTTGCAAACTGCAAGAAAATAAAACAGTATTTTAATAAGCTGTCCAGCCTACAGGGGTCCTGAGACTTTTCTGTCAGGACTCCATGACTAACCCTGTGCAGACGAACGCAGGGTAGAACAATATTTAGCTGGGAAAACTGCGGAATGCTGCCCGTGTGTGGTCCTCCCTGTATCAGAGTGATGGGCTAACCGTGATTTCTCAGGTTATGATGCTGGGCTCGGGTTTGGGAGGGAGAGAGTATTTCAGAGGATGTTTACCTGATGTGGAACAATTCCTGATGCCTCCCAAAAAAACCCCAGTACTGCACCCAAACCCCAGAAGCTGGGCTGCACGTTTGCAAGAGTCTTTCAGGCACTCACTTTGGAAAAGGCAAACCGAGGTTCCCCCAAATCACACACTATTTTTATTCTTATAACTACGGAGTCGGCAACTTCTTCTGCATCACCTGCCAAGATTCCGAGCGTTCTCCCTAAAGCCTGAGACGGGAGGCAGACCATTGCCCTGCCACCGGCCCTGGCAATGGTTCCTGAGGATGGACGAGGAAGTAAAATCCTCTCTGAGCTCTTAAGATGAGGGCAAGCTTGCCAACTGTGAGGCACGAGGCCAGTCTGGCCACAGAATCCTTGGCCCTCCTTTGGACGGCTTCCATTTTCTGTGTCCCATCTTCTCACACTCTGAACGCTCACACATATGTGTACCCACATGCTCACACACGCAGGCACACACCCCCTGGATGTGAGTACACAGCTGAGAAGGGGAAGCAGAGGCTGGGTTGTGATCGCAAAGGCCACCTGCCCAAGTCAGGGAACCTGAGAATCCCAGCTCCACCACCAGCCAGCACGATATTATTGGTTAGGAACTTAATCTGAGGCCTAGTTTCTTTTTCTCTAAAATGAAGATAACACCATCTAATCAGGACTTTTTTTTTTTTTGAGGGTTAAATGAAATGATGATGCTAAAGCTGTTTGTAAATTATAGTGCCGTAAGCGTCATATAGGAGCCAAGGGAAAAGAGAAAAGAAAAATGTGTAGCCCTACGTGCACCTATAGAGATACCTTCAGGTACCTTGAACCAAAGGTAAAAAGTTAATTAAAGCTCTACCACCAAAAACATGACTGCATCTCCTGCCGGTGTTGCCATAGGTAACTTTGTCCATTACCTGGCGGGGAGGGGATTTCTGCCACAGGCCTGGGGTCCCAGGGCCGACTGGAAACCACTGCTTTACTGCACATTAACACAGGCCATGAGACTGACAACATCATGTGTTTATTTAAAATTTTGACTTTGCTCATCATGGATTTTTTGCGTTCATTTTTAAATATTGCATTAAAATATTATTCCGCTTGAGGACTGAGCTCTCCAGTGCCCCCTTAAATTTCACACAGGAGGTGGGTGCCTCCCCCGCTGCCTCCCCAGCTCTGGCCCCAGGACCCTGGAGACGATGTCACCCAGCGTCACCAGGCTTGATGTCAGTGGATCTTCCACGCAGCCTCAACCAAGCCACTTCACCTTTCCTCCCACTCGCCCGCTCTATAATATAATAACACTGTTGTGAAAGGCATGATGACTGATGTCAAGGACCTTTCGGTCTGGTTGGGAAGCCAAACTGAGAGGTTTCAAGGGCAGACTGAGCTGCTGAGTGACACAGGGCAGCACAGCACAAGCTGTTGTTATAAATGTTGTAGGAATGCAGAAAAGAGGCGGGTGCCCGGGACCCACAATGCCCCTCCGACAGGCTCACCAAGGTGAACCTTCCGTGAAACATACACAGGAAAAGGAGAGGTATTCTCAACAGAGAAACACTGAACGGGCCAAGATGGGGCCGTATCCTCTCATCCGGCCCAGGTCTAAGTAACCTCCATACACAAGACCTATGGGAGCCAGAGCTCAAAAGAAGAGTCCAAATTCCCCCAGTTGCTCCTAAAAATTCACAGCAGTTGGCAATATTTGGGGGCATTTCAGCCATTTCAAAAACAAACCTTAAAATGGTCTTACTGATTTTTTTTTTTACCACAGTTAAAAAAAAATAAAAAGGCAAGATCATCAAACTCAAGAAAAGTTGGAGAAACTGTCACAGCCAAAGGAGCCTGAGGGGACATGAGAACTAAATGCAGCGTGGTGTCCTGGGTGGCTCACTGGGACACGGTGAGGCCACTGGATAGAAACTAAGGAATCTGAACAGAACATAGACTTCACTTAGTAAGTTCATTAGTACTTTGTTAATAACAGAGTAAACTGTTGGGGGCATATGGGGATTCTGTACTACTTATGTAAATTTTCTATAAATCTAAAACTGTTCTAAAATAAAAAGTTTATTAAAACAAACAAAAGAAGAGTCTTAATGGCACAGTAAGATTAGAATCAGGAAGAGGGATAAAGATAAAAGTGTGCCCTAATGATACCAAAGGTCAAAGCCACTTGGGCTAAAGGCTCTTTGCCGGGTGTCCGAAAAGGGCACCCCTCGAGGGGACTCGAGGGTGAGTCAACTGACTGAGGCTGGGGCTCAGGACTCCTGCACCCGATAACAGTTTTAAGTCCCAACCCAGCTTGGGGGCTCTGAACTGAAGATGACTCATGAAAATCCCCCAGACCCCAGCACAAGACATCAGGGGTCAGCAGGGTTTCTGTCGCTCCCTCCAAGGACCCTTGGGCTCCCTGAGGCTGGTGGGGCTCCCCTCTGGGCCTTGTTTGATGGCTCTGTGGTCGGGGCCACCTTGGCCAACCAATTACTGCTGGAGAGCCTGCAATCCAGGCCGTCCTTGTGTGCACGTGTTTCCCCCTGGGCAGTCTGGCCCCTGGGCCTTCACCCAATCCCACACAGGGCTGCCGTCCCAAGATGGAATTAAGAGGAATCAAGAGTGCAGTTCAGGGAGCAGGGAAGTTCTGCAGATGTGGGGACCCAGCCCACCTCTGGGGCCTGGTAATTTCCAAATTTCTCTATCTGGAAAACCGAGCAAGCACTGAGATGAAAAGACAGAAGGTCTCACTGCCAACCCACCCTGCATGTGTGTGCTCTGTACACGTTCAGCCACCAGCGCCCAACAAGTAGCAAGAGGCCCTTTGGCCAGTTCTCCCCTGGGGCTGCCGTCTGCCCCCCTCCTCCGGGGAGGGTGATCCCACCTGCACCGCTCACAGGCTTCCCAGCCCAGATCAGACAATTGCTCATCATGTGCATTTGCCTTCTTCTTTTTTAAACCACAAAGAAACGGCATAGCTCTTGGGTTCAGTCTGTGTTTATTCTGCTATCTGACTGGGAGATCGTGGTACCCTGGAAGCAGTCGGAGGTGGGGACACCATGCCTGGTGTCACCACAGGGCCCTCCCTCCTGGCCAACAAGCCCACGTGATTTCACAGCAGAAGACAGAGACCAACCATGCAAGTCAGCAGAGACCGGTGCACACAGCCAGCTGAAGTGTCCAGGGATCGGGCCAGACCCCTGGAACCACAGCCCCGAGGGCCCTGGCCTGGCTGTCAGGCCCCCGCCTCCGTGTCTGAGGACATGGTCCCAGGACTTGGTGTTGGTGACTCAGTCTCCTTTTTATCAGCCAGCACATGCCTCCCTCCACCTCTGCTTCTCTCTTCATCACTAACAGAAGCTTTCCTTTCTGACTCCCCAGAATGAGACAGGTTGGGATCTAGAACCTGGGACCTGGGACCCTTTGCTGCAGGGCTTGCACCTGGACAAACATCCCCTCGAGTAATGGATACAAAGAAACTAGAAAGGACTAAAAATAACTGCATGCATGTACAGTTGGGGCAAATTATGGATGACAAGATACAGAAAGGCCACAAGCCCAACAGCCTCTTCTGAGGTGCCAGGAGCAAAAGCAGGGTCTTGCTCATGATCCCTGCACAAAGCACCACCAAGGGGGTGGGCAGAACACCTAAGCCACGCCTCCAGCCCAACCCACCGATCTGTTCCCATCCTCACCCCATTTAAGGGACAAACCCGCCCACCCTTTCAGGGAGCAACCAAGGGCACCTTTACTTGTTCTTGCCCCCTCATGATGCAGCATGAGTCCCAATAAAGCCTTACCTGAATTCCTCATTGGCCTTTTATCAGTTTTTATTGATCAAAGAGTCCAAGAACCCAGGTTGGTAACAAGGGCATCCTTCGTGCTGCCTTCAGAAACCACCCAGCAGTAAACTTACTCTGTCTGCCGCAGGAGCGGACCCATGGGGTTGAAGACATTCAATCTCCTCTCCAAGCCGGCTCTATCTTCAGCCATAGAAATTCTGTTTCACACGTAGAATCGTCACCACTTTGTTTACCTGCTCTGAACACCTTCATTTATCGTCGTCTCCTAAAATTAAGAACTCATAGCACAGTTTGGAGTTTAGAAGGAAATTAATGCCAAGATGACTGATTTATTCCTTTCCTACTTTTCCCTTTTGGGGTACTATTGGATAATAATTTCATTAGAAATTTCAAATCAATGATTTTCTCATTCTATCTTCCCTTCTGCATTGTTTGCCTGCCATTTTCTGTAAAATAAAGCTTTCCTTTACCAACTGAAGCCACTTGGCCAGCCTGTCGGGTAAGATGAACAACAGTTATACTAAGATAAGATAAGAAGTTGATAAGAAGTTGATAAGTTGATTCTTTGCTGCAATGAATAGTGAAAATGAGAAAATGGAGGACTTCTCTGTCACTCTTTTTTGATGATCATTATGAATTCATAGACTTTCTCCATTTTAATATTTTCTTTCTTTAAAAAAATTTTTTTTTTAAATTTCAGACCTTCCTCATTTTAGAGATAAAGAAATAAAGCCCAGAGAAAATTTCCTTTTCCTGCATTATTCAGCTAATAAGTGATAGAGCTAGGACTTCTGGGCACGTTGTCATACCAAAACCAAGCTCCTAACCATTATACTTTCTTGCTTTTGTGGTTTTTTAAAGTTTCCAAACACTGATTTTGAAAGCATAGATTCTTGCAGCCCACTTGGTTTATCCTAGATTCACACACTGCAGTTAATGTTGCCTTGGTGGATCTCTGCCTATCCTGGGACTTCATTTGCTCTTAATCATCCTTCCCCTCTTTCCTGTTTTTGAGATCATTCTCACCGATAGAGAAGATAGAAGTAAAACAGAAATGGAGAGACTCTGCTTTTTGCAAACGTTATAGTTCTTTCCCAAGCACTGACCTACCCCTTTATCATTGATCTGTTTTCTATGAACGAAGCTATAAATGTCACAAGCACAATCCAGAGAACTGCAAGAACTTTCGGGTGAAATACGCTCTTCCTCTCTCCTGTTATCCGGATCCAAATATTCTCCACTGCAGTCAAGCCAGGAGTTTTGTGGATCTTCTGACCCACACAGTTCCTCCTCTCTTCTCCAGTCTATTTAATTTTGTTTAAGTAGCTATGCCTTTCCACATAGTATTATACTTGGTTCATAGAATAACAAGTGACATTTGGCCTGCTTTGTCCTATCGACTTCATCCTGTCTGCAGGACAGAATTCTATTCTATCCTGTGTCTGTTTATGCTGACCACAGGATGGGCTGTCTCCCAGCTCTAGGATAAGGAGAGGTGTGGACCTAATATCTGTAGTATTTTCCTTGTCCAAATAAAAGTCATAAATATGAGTCACAAATAAGTAAATAGCTAACTGACCCATGTATTTGTAGGATATATAAAATTTTATTGACCGATACGAATCTATCATTTTGAACACCGGTATTAAATAATAGCTAACAATTTTGTCTTCATTTATCACATGGTAGGGAGCACGCTAAGTCCTTTACTTGCATTATCTCATCCTTACAATGACAATTTAAGATGGATATTTTATCATCTTCATTTTACAGATGAGAAAACCAAGGCTTAAGGAGTCTGAAAAATGACCAAGTTTAGTAAGCGGGCCCGCGTTCAAAGCCAGGCCCTCCAACTCAGGACCCCACACTTCTAGCCACTGTCTGTGACACTATCCTTTACTACTTGGAGTATATTAGCCAATGGAAAAGCTGCTTTTGACATAAAGCCATTCACGTACGATACTATCACATGAATTCTGAGAAACAGACTTCCACTTTCAGTTATGAGTGGGTACCTTGCAGCAGATTAATGTTCCTGCCAAAAATAACTTTAAAAGCTGGATTAAAGATTTTAAAAGGACTTCCCTGGTGGCGCAGTGGTTAAGAATCCGCCTGCCAATGCAAGGGACACGGGTTCGAGCCCTGGTCCGGGAAGATCCCATATGCCGCGGAGCAACTAAGCCCGTGCGCTACAACTACTGAGCCTGCGCTCTAGAGCCCGCAAGCCACAACTACTGAGCCCACGTGCCACAACTACCGAAGCCTGTACGCCTAGAGCCCGTGCTCCGCAACAAGAGAAGCCACTGCAATGAGAAGCCCGTGCACCGCAACGAAGAGGAGCCCCCGCTCGCTGCAACTAGAGAAAGCCCGCGCGTAGCAACGAAGACCCAACGCAGCCAAAAATAAATAAATAAATTTAAAAAAAAAAAGATTTTAAAAATCATTTCCCACACATCAGAGAGCCACTGAATCAGACAGGACTGGAGGGTCCAGGAGTCCAGAGAGGGAAGAAGCATGGATGAGTAAGCCAGCTCTGTGCAGTTACCTTAACCCTTGGGATACTTGCTGAGTCTGAGGACAGGTCAAGGGCAGAGGCGCTGGGCTCCGTTGAAGCAGAGGTGCTGCTGGGGCAGAGGATCAGCAGAGCATTGAGATTTTTTCATTCATACTTGAAGGGTCAATTATTTCAATGAGAATGAAAGGGCAGAGAAGTGGATCTGTCACGCTGCCAGGCTTTCCCTCCAGAAATTTCTCAAAACCTGAAGCTAGGCAGAGCAGAAGGTAAGAAGTAAGCAGACAGCCCAGGAAGATGACGTAGACCTCCATCAAGCTCTTATACCTGCTGAGCACAACTAAAAGCCCTGGACAGTGTACATGAAACAAAGCTCAAAGACTCCAAAAGGTGGCGAGAAGAAGGCAGGGACCTCGGGACCTGACAAATGACATAGTGATAAGTTCTCTAGGTTTGTTTATTGGTTTTGGTTTGTTCACCATCTATAACCCATCACTTGACCTGAGAAGCTGGCAACTCAGATATGACAATGGGCAAAGACCAAAAAAGTCCCAGCAGAAGCCTGCTGTTTCCACCCAACTGGCCAGGAAGGGCAGCCTAGCAAGACAGAAAACTTTTAGACAATAACTGCTCTTCTCCAGGCAACACCACAGAAGAACTGTGACCTCAGTCCCACCCACACTAGCAAAGCCTGAGCCTAGACTTCTATCCTTATTACAGTATAACAAAATGCCCGGCACCAATTTGGGGTGCTGTCAGAGAAGACCAGTAAGGAGCCAGGTCTCTCATCCCCACTGGCTGGTAGGAAGCCTCATTCCCCACAGTGCCAGTGGAGACCATGTGGGAACACAAAAGCTTCCATCTCCACCTGGCAGTGCTGAGGCAGGGACCCCCTTCTTCTGCCAGAGCAGTGTCAGAGAAAGCCAGTTAAAACAGATGTTTAAATAAGATCCACAATCTCAGAACAGAATATGAAAATGTATTGGTTTCCACTGAAAATCACTCATCATACCAAGAACCAGGAAGATCTCAAAATGAATGAAAAAAAAAAAACAATCAACAGATCTAACACTAAGAAGAGAGAAATGTTAGAAAAATCTGACAAAGATTTTTAAGCAACCGTGATAAGGTGCTTCAATAATGCATTACAAAGTAAATGTACTTAATGCCACTGAACTGTGCACTTTAAAATGGTTAAGATAGTAAGTTTTATGTTATATGTATTTTGGCACAATTAAGAAAGTTTTTAACACTTCATCAAGCAATTATGAGCTTTCTTGGAACAAATTGACAGAGAACAAGCCTCAGCAACAAAAGATATAAAGAAGAACCAAATGGAAAATTTAAAACTGAAAATACAATAACCAAAATGGAAAGCTCAGTAGATAGGCTCAAAGCAGAACGGGACAGAAAAAAGCATCAGTGAACTGGAAGATATAATAATACAAAGTCCTCAATCTTTACAAGAAAGAAAATAGGGGGGGGGAACAGACCCTTGGGGACTTGTGGGATTATAACAAAATACCTAATATTCATGTCATTAGGGTCCTGGAAGGAAAGGAGAAAGAGGGCAGAGCTAAAAACATAGGCAGAACACTCTTTGACATAAATTGCAGCAAGATCTTTTTTGACCCACCTACTAGAATAATGAAAATAAAAACAAAAATAAACAAATGGGACCTAATTAAACTTAAAAGCTTTTGTACAGCAAAGGAAACCATAAACAAGACAAAAAGACAACACTCAGAATGGGAGAAAAGATTTGCAAATGAAGCAACTGACAAGGGATTAATCTCCAAATATACAAACAACTCATGCAGCTCAATATCAAAAAACAAAAAACCCAGTACTTCCGCGGTGGCACAGTGGATAGGAATCCACCTGCCAATGCAAGGGACACGGGTTCAATCCCTGGTCTGGGAAGATCCCACATGGTATAGAGCAATTAAGCCCGTGCGCCACAACTGCTGAGCCTGTGCTCTAGAGCACGTGTGCCACAACTACTGAGCCTGTGTGCCACAACTACTGAAGCCCACACACCTAGAGCCCATGCTCCGCAACAAGAGAAGCCACAGTAAAGAGAAACCCATGCACCACAAGGAAGAGTAGCCCCCACTCGCCACAACTAGAGAAAGTCTGTGTGCAGCAACGAAGACCCAAAGCAGCCAAAAGTAAATAAAATTAAATCTTTTAAAAAACAAACAAACAGGGCTTCCCTGGTAGTGCAGTGGTTAAGAATCCACCTGCCAATGCAGGGGACACGGGTTTGAGCCCTGGTCTGGGAAGATCCCACATGCCACGGAGCAAATAAGCCTAAGCGCCACAACTACCGAGCCTGCACTCTAGAGCCTGCGAGTCACAACTACTGAAGCCCGCATGCCTAGACCCTGTGCTCTGCAACAAGAGAAACCACCGCAGTGAGAAGCCCGCACACTGCAACGAAGAGTAGCCCCCGCTCGAGAGTAGTCTCTCACTGCAACTAGAGAAAGCCCATGCGCAGCAATGAAGACCCAATGCAGCCAAAAATAAATAAATAAATTTAAAACAAACAAACAACCCAATCAAAAAATGGGTGGAAGACCTGAATAGACATTTCTCCAAAAAAGACATACAGATGTCCAACAAACACATGAAAAGATGCTCAACATCATTAATTATTAGAGAAATGCAAATCAAAACTACAATGAGGTATCATCTCACACTGATCAGAATGGCCATCATCAAAAAATCTACAAACAATAAATGCTGGAGAGGGTGTGGAGAAAAGGGAACCCTCTTACACTGTTGGTGGGAATGTAAATTGACACAGCCACTATGAAGAACAGTATGGAGATTCCTTAAAAAAACTAAAAATAGAACTACCATACGACCCAGCAATCCCACTACTGGGCATATACCTGGAAAAAAACATAATTCAAAGAGAGTCATGCACCACAATGTTCACTGCAGCTCTATTTACAATAGCCAGGACATGGAAGCAACCTAAGTGTCCATCAACAGATGAATGGACAAAGAAGATGTGGTACATATATACAACGAAATTGTGTCATTTGCAGAGACGTGGATGGATCTAGAGACTGTCATACAGAGTGAAGTAAGTCAGAAAGAGAAAAACAAATATCACACAATATATTAATGCATATATGTGGAATCTAGAAAAATGGTATAGATGATCTTATTTGCAAAGCAGAAATAGAGACACAGATGTAGAGAACAAAAATATATAGATACCAAGGGGGAAAAGGGGGGTGGGATGAATTGGGAGATTGGGATTGACATATATACACTACTATGTATAAAATAGTTAACTAATGAGAACCTACTGTATAGCACAGGGAACTCGGTGCTCTGTGGTGACCTAAATGGGAAGGAAATCCAAAAAAGAGGGGATATATGTATATGTATGGCTGATTCACTTTGCTGTACAGCAGAAACTGACAGAGCAGTGTAAAGCAACTATACTCCAATAAAAAAATTCACTTCTACTATAACTACATAAGCAGGTTGAAAGTTAAAGATTGAGAAAAGATAATCAACAATTAAAGGAAATCAGTAGTGTATATTAATATCAGATAAAGCAGACCACAGAGCAAATAAAATGACCTGTGACAGAGAGGGACATTATATAATAATTTAAAAGGTCAATCCATCAAGAAAACATAGTGGTCCTAAATGTACATGCACCAAAACAGCAAAGCTGCAGAATAATTAAGAAGCAAAAACTGGTAGAACTGAAAAGAGATCTAGACAAACACACAATTACAGCTGAAGACTTTAACATCCCACTCTTTTTTGTTTGTTTGTTTGTTTTTGTTTTTGTTTTTTTAACATCTTTATTGGCGTATAATTGCTTTACAATGGTGTGTTAGTTTCTGCTTTATAACAAAGTGAATCAGTTATACATATACATATGTTCCCGTATCTCTTCCCTCTTGCATCTCCCTCCCTCCCACCCTCCCTATCCCACCCCTCTAGGTGGTCACAAAGCACGGAGCTGATCTCCCTGTGCTATGCGGCTGCTTCCCACTAGCTATCTATTTTACATTTGGTAGTGTATATATGTCCATGCCTCTCTCTCACTTTGTCACAGCTTACCCTTCCCCCTCCCCATATCCTCAAGTCCATTCTCTAGTACGTCTGTGTCTTTATTCCCATCTTACCACTAGGTTCTTCATGACCTTTTTTTTTTTCCCCTTAGATTCCATATATATGTGTTAGCATACTGTACTTGTTTTTCTCTTTCTGACTTACTTCACTCTGTATGACAGACTCTAACTCCATCCACCTCACTACAAATAACTCCATTTCGTTTCTTTTTATGGCTGAGTAATATTCCATTGTATAGATGTGCCACATCTTCTTTGTCCATTCATCCGATGATGGACACTTAGGTTGCTTCCATGTCCTGCCTATTGTAAATAGAGCTGCAATGAACATTTTGGTACATGACTCTTTTTGAGTTATGGTTTTCTCAGGGTATATGCCCAGTATTGGGATTGCTGGGTCGTATGGTAGTTCTATTTTTAGTTTTTAAAGGAACCTCCATACTGTTCTCCATAGTGGCTGTATCAATTTACATTCCCACCAACAGTGTAAGAGGGTTCCCTTTTCTCCACACCCTCTCCAGCATTTATTGTTTCTAGATTTTTTGATGATGGCCATTCTGACTGGTGTGAGATGATATCTCATTGTAGTTTTGATTTGCATTTCTCTAATGATTAATGATGTTGAGGATTCTTTCATGTGTTTGTTGGCAATCTGTATATCTTCTTTGGAGAAATGTCTATTTAGGTCTTCTGCCCATTTTTGGATTTGGTTGTTTGTTTTTTTGTTATTGAGTTGCATGAGCTGCTTGTAAATTTTGGAGATTAATCCTTTGTCTCCTGTTTCATTTGCAAACATTTTCTCCCATTCTGAGGGTTGTCTTTTGGTCTTGTTTATGGTTTCCTTTGCTGTGCAAAAGCTTTTAAGTTTCATTAGGTTCCATTTGTTTATTTTTGTTTTTATTTCCATTTCTCTAGGAGCTGGGTCAAAAAGAATCTTGCTGTGATTTATGTCATAGAGTGTTCTGCCTATGTTTTCCTCTAAGAGTTTGATAGTGTCTGGCCTTACATTTAGGTCTTTAATCCATTTTGAGTTTATTTTTGTGTATGGTGTTAGGGAGTGTTCTAATTTCATACTTTTACATGTACCTGTCCAGTTTTCCCAGCACCACTTATTGAAGAGGCTGTCTTTTCTCCACTGTATATGCTTGCCTCCTTTATCAAAGATAAGGGAGAAAGAAGAACAAAAAAAACCCCCAAAGTTAGCAGAAGGAAAGAAATCATAAAGATCAGATCAGAAATAAATGAAAAAGAAACGAAGGAAACAATAGCAAAGATCAATAAAACTAAAAGCTGGTTCTTTGAGAAGATAAACAAAATTGATAAACCATTAGCCAGACTCATCAAGACAAAAAGGGAGAAGACTCAAATCAATAGAATTAGAAATGAAAAAGGAGACGTAACCACTGACACTGCAGAAATACAAACGATCATGAGTGATTACTACAAGCAACTCTATGCCAATAAAATGGACAACCTGGAAGAAATGGACAAATTCTTAGAAATGCACAACCTGCTGAGACTGAACCAGGAAGAAATAGAAAATATGAACAGACCAATCACAAGCACTGAAATTGAAACTGTGATTAAAAACCTTCCAACAAACAAAAGCCCAGGACCAGATGGCTTCACAGGCGAATTCTATCAAACATTTAGAGAAGAGCTAACACCTATCCTTCTCAAACTCTTCCAAAATATTGCAGAGGGAGGAACACTCCCAAACTCATTCTACGAGGCCACCATCACCCTGATACCAAAACCAGACAAAGATGTCACAAAGAAAGAAAACTACAGGCCAATATCACTGATGAACATAGATGCAAAAATCCTCAACAAAATACTAGCAAACAGAATCCAACAGCACATTAAAAGGATCATACAACATGATCAAGTGGGGTTTATTCCAGGAATGCAAGGATTCTTCAATATATGCAAATCAATCAACGTGATACACCATATTAACAAATTGAAGGAGAAAAACCATATGATCATCTCAATAGATGCAGAGAAAGCTTTCGACAAAATTCAACACCCATTTATGATAAAAGCCCTGCAGAAAGTAGGCATAGAGGGAACTTTCCTCAACATAATAAAGGCCATATATGACAAACCCACAGCCAACATCGTCCTCAATGGTGAAAAACTGAAACCATTTCCACTAAGATCAGGAACAAGACAAGGTTGCCCACTCTCACCACTGTTATTCAACATAGTTTTGGAAGTTTTAGCCACAGCAATCAGAGAAGAAAAAGAAAGAAAAGGAATCCAAATCGGAAAAGAAGAAGTAAAGCTGTCACTATTTGCAGATGACATGATACTATACATAGAGAATCCTAAAGATGCTACCAGAAAACTCCTAGAGCTAATCAATGAATTTGGTACAGTAGCAGGATACAAAATTAATGCACAGAAATCTCTTGCATTCATATACACTAATGATGAAAAATCTGAAAGTGAAATTAAGAAAACACTCCCATTTACCATTGCAACGAAAAGAATAAAATATCTGGGAATAAACCTACCTAAGGAGACAAAAGACCTGTATACAGAAAATTATAAGACACTGATGAAAGAAATTAAAGATGATACAAATAGATGGAGAGATATACCATGTTCTTGGATTGGAAGAATCAACATTGTGAAAATGACTCTACTACCCAAAGCAATCTACAGATTCAATGCAATCCTTATCAAACTACCACTGGCATTTTTCACAGAACTAGAACAAAAAATTTCACAATTTGTATGGAAACACAAAAGACCCCGAATAGCCAAAGCAATCCTGAGAACGAAAAATGGAGCTGGAGGAATCAGGCTCCCTGACTTCAGACTATATAACATCCCACTCTTTTTTTTTTTTTTTTTTTTTTATAATATTTATTTAGTTATTTATTTTTGGCTGTTTTGGGTCTTCATTTCTGTGCGAGGGCTTTCTCTAGTTGCGGCGAGTGGGGGCCACTCTTCATCGCGGTGTGCGGGCCTCTCACTGTCGCGGCGCACAGGCTCCAGATGCGCAGGCTCAGTAATTGTAGCTCACGGGCTTAGTTGCTCCGCGGCATGTGGGATCTTCCCAGACCAGGGCTCGAACCCGTGTGCCCTGCATTGGCAGGCAGATTCTCAACCACTGTGCCACCAGGGAAGCCCTAACATCCCACTCTTAACAAGTGATAGAACAGTTTGACAGAAAATCAGCAAGGATACAGAAGAACTCAACCACACCATCAGTCAACAGGATTGAATTGGCATTTATAGAACACCCCATCCAACAACGTCAGGTTACACATTGTTCTCAGTGCTCATGAGACCGAGTGCTCTTGGCATATCCAAGATAAACTATGTCCTGAGCCATAAAACAAGCCTCAAACAACTTAAAAGAATCTCAGTCACACAGAGTGTGTTTTCCTATCACAATGGAATCAAACTGGAAATAGAAACATAATAAGAAAATCTCCAAACACATGGAAACTAAACAACACTCTTCTAGATAATCCATGGTTCAAAGAGGAAGCCTCAAGGAATTTTTTTAATTCATTGAAATGAATGCAAATGAAAGTACAGCACATTAAAAATTTGTGAAACACAACTAAAGCCATCCCAGGAAGGAAATTTATAGTACTAAAATGTATACATCAGAAAATGGGAAAAGTCTCAAATTAATAATCTAAGTTCTCATCTTAAAAAACTAAAAACAGAAGAGCAAAATAAACCCAAAGCCAACAGAAAAGGAAGACAACAAAGAGCAGAAATCAATGAAATTAAAAGCAGAAAAATAATAGGGAAAATAAATAAAACAGAGTTCTTTGAAAAAAATCAATAAAATTGACAAACCTCTAGCAAAACTGACAAAGAAAAGAGTGAAGCCACAAATTACTGCTTTCAAGAATAAAACAGTAGATATCAGTACAGACCCTGCAGGCAGCAAAAATATAATAAGGAAATACTATAAACAACCCTACACATATAAATTTGACAACTTAATGAAATGGACTAGTTTCTCAAAAGATACAAACCACAACTCATCCAATATAAAACAGATCATTTAAATGGCCCTATAAATATTATGGAAATTGAATTCATAATTTAAAACCTCCCAGAGGAAAAAAATCTCTAGGTACAGACAGTTTCTGTGGAAATTTATACTAAAGATTTATAGAAAATTAGCACCAATTCTACACAATCTCTTCCAGAAAATAGAAGAAGAAGGAACACTACTTAATTGATTTTATGAAGCTGGTATTACCCTGGTTTCAAATTCAGATAAAGATAGTAAAAAAAAGAAAACTAAATACCAATATCCCTCATGAATATAGAAACAAAAATCCTTAACAAAATATTAGCAAATAGAATTTAGCAATATATTTTAAAATTATACATAACCAAGTGGTCTTTATTCTAGGGATGCAAGGGTATTTCAGTATTCAAAAAATCAATCGATATTAACATAATCATATTAACTGGCTAAGAAGAAAGTCACATGATGTCACATAATAAAGAATTTGTCTGGTCTTTGTCCCTGGTTTCTGAGAAGGAGCTTCTAAACCCTTGGACTTGCCCAGTGACAAGAGTGTCTTCGTCTTTCACTGTGGTCCCTGGGACCATGCCTGAGTTATGCTAATTCAGTAACTCATGATGGGCCCCTAGATAGTTTGGGAATGAGGACTGGCTATGCCAGAAAGGCCAACCTTGCCTTTAAAGGGTTGGGGCTTTGAATTACATGATATCAGCCCAAATTCCCAGTGTCCAGGGAAGGGAGTGGGCTGGAGATTCAATTCAACCATGTGATCAGTGATTCAAGCCATCATGCCTTTGTAATTAAACCCCAGTAAAAACTCTGGGCACCAAACTTGGTTGAGCTTCCTGGTTGGTGAACATATTGATGTGCTTAGAGCGTGAGACATCCTGATTCCCTCATAAGAGGACACAGAATCTCTGCACTGGGGACCCTTCCAGACCATGCCCTTTGGATCCCTTCTTTTGGCTGCTCCTGATTTGTATATTTTATCATAAAAATGTAATAGTAAATGTAGGGCTTTCCTGAGTTCAGTTCTGGCTGAATTTGGAGCCAGCTGGTCAGAAGTTTGGGTGGCCTGAAAAAACCAGAACTTGTTGCTGGCATCGAAGTGAGGGCAGCCTAGTTGGGGACTGGCATCTACACTAACTTTAGGGAATTAGCATTGGAATTGCATTGGAGTATTGCACATGATCATATATATTGATGCAGAAAAATCATTTGACCCCTCCTCAGAAAAATAGGAATAGAGAGAACTTCCTCCACTTGGTAAAGAGAACCTACAAAAAGCCTACAGGTAACATACTTAATGGTGAAAGAATGAATGATTTCCCTCTAAGACTTAGAATAAAGCAGAGATAGATGTACACACCCACCACCCCTACTTCATATAGTCCTGGAAGTTCTAGCCAGTGCATTAAGGTAAGCAAAGGAAGTAAAAGGCATATAGTACAAAAAGAAACAAATCAAATAACGTCTACTTGCAGATGATGTCATGATTTATATAGAAAATCCCAAGGAATCTGAAAAAAAGAAAACTTCTAGAATAATTGAGTTCTAGAGTTCTGCCATAATAATTGAGTTCTGCCATATTTCTATATAGTGGCAATGAACACAAGAGACTGAAACTAAAAATAGAATACCATTTATATCACTCAAAAATGAAACACAGGTATAAATCTAACAAAATATATGCAGGACTTGTATACTGGAAACTGCACAAAGCTGATGAAAGAAATAAAAAAACTAAATAAAGAGACATATACCATGTTCATAGATTGGAAGACTCAACATGATAAAGGTGTGAGTTCTCCTCAAATTAATACATGAGCTTAACACAATTACTATGAAAAACCCACCAAGATTTTTTGTAGCTATAGATAAAATTATTCTAAAATTTATATGGAAAGGCAAAGGCACTAGACTAGCTAAACGATTTTGAAAATGAATAAAGTGGGAGGAATCAGTTTACTGAATTTTACAGCTGTGACATATTGATGGAGTAGTCACATGCATCAATGAATCAGAGCAGAGGGCTCAGACATGGACCCACAGAAATGTGCTCACCTGATTGTGACAAAGGCACAAAAGCAATTCAATGGCGGAATGATAACTTTCTCAGCAAATGGTCCTAGAGCAACTGGACATCCATAGGCAAATAAAGAGCCTCAACCAAGGTCTCACTGTATACAGAAGTTAACTCAAAACTGATCATAGACTTAAATGTAAAACATAAAACTATAAAACTTTCAGGAATAGAAAAATGTAACAGAAATTCTTTGAGAACTAGGGTGAGGCAAATAGCCCTTAGACTTTTACATCAAAAGCCTGATCTAGAAAAGGAACAATTGATGAATCGGACTTCATCAAAATTTAAAACTTTTGCTCTACAAAAGACCCTGTTCAGAGGATGAGAAGACAGCCACAGAGTGGAATGTAATATTTTTAAACCACCTATCTGACAAAGAACTAATAACCAGAATATATTTTTTAAAACTCTTAAAACTCCACAGTAGAAAACAAGAAATTCAGTCAGAAAATGGGCAAAACATAGTGAGCAGCTAGGCTGAGGCCATGTGACTAGTTTTACTTAAAGTGCTCTGAGAAGTGATACATCACTGCCAGTCAGACTATGTAAGAGGTGGTGTGCGTTTATCGTGTTTTCTCTCTTCCTCTTCCCGGAAGCCATGTGTTGAGATGGTGCCTCCCATCGTGCAGGGGCCTGGGTCCCTGAGTCACTGCTTGGAGGAGAGAGTCTCTGGTGAGTTGTTCATCTTACATACATTGGGCATCACATGAGCAAGAGACAAGGCTTTGGTGTGTTAGGTGACTGTAACTTCTGGAATTGTTATTGTGACCATAACCTGTTCTAGCTGACAAATGCAATAATGAACTATAATGTCATAATTTAATACACATTTTTAGATCCTTGGGCGATTACGTGACTTCCGGTTTTTCAGTTATTTGTAATTAATGATGCTGCAATGACTGTCTTCGTTTACGTAATACACTTAGCGCAGGGTTTTCTTTGGAGTAGAGTAGAGGTGAAGATTGTTCCTGGGATATTTCTTAAAGCATTGTTACTAATGAAAGGAAATAAAAGCTTCTGTTATTCCGTGTATTAGTGTCTTTCTTAGTGTCTGATATACAGAATTTGGCCATCAGAACTTTCTTGAATGAATACTTGCTAACACTTGCCACCACTAATCTTGCTAACTGTTGCTATTACAAAAGTAATAGTATACTATTTTACTACTGTATACAAAAGTACAAACCATGTCTTTGGCAATTAATAGGCATAAAATGATTCTTCCCTGATATTTCAGTTTGCATGGCTTTGGTTGGAAGTGAGGTTGAGCATCTCTTCATATATTTGTTTACTGACTGTAATCCTTCTTTTATGAATTTCTAGAAGCAATGTTTGTAATTGAGAAACAAAACAGGAGCTTTGTCTGGTGAGGTTATTTTTCTTTGTCAACTTCTCCAAAATGGCAATCAATCATAATGAAAGGTGAAAAGTATACTATCACTTTCTCTGACTATAGCTCGTTATATGGAACAAAGCCAACTCTCTTAGCTGAGGTTAGCTTTAACTAACCTTTCAGCTGAGATTCTCAAATGTTCTTTCATTATGTTCTTCCAAATGTTTAATTAACTACACTGATGATTAATTAACAGACACCACTTCTGCCATCTGGAACAAGCCACCTCTACCTCTTGCCTTTATCATTTCTCCAATTCAGTTAAGATCTTGGTGAATGCATTTGTCTGACTTTTCATCTTATTTGTCTTCCTCTTTTCTTTTTAATGTTTAATGCCTTGGAGAATTCAAGGTAGGAGAACTCCTGCCTAGGAAAAGTCTAGGAAAATTCACTTGGATTTTCTGCATCCATGCCACAAAGTTTTGTTACAGTAATTTATTTGCTTCTATTGTCTAAAAAGCTATAGTAAGTTGTTCATTAGCAAGTATGAAAAAACTTGAATAACAAACAACAGGGCTTTCCTCCCTGTGGCCACTACTTTTTCAGTTCAGTGCCCTTCCAAACACAGTATCACACATTTTTATCAAAGCAAATTGCTCACACTTCCTGGCGTGGCCCTTGATCCACATCCCTACGTGTCTTTGTAGACACGGTTCCTTTGGCCTGGAGAGCCCTTTCTCACCTTTTCCCCCTGAGAATCCTTCTTATTCATTAAGACTCACACTAATGTGGGCATGTCTGTGAGGCTCCCTGCCACCAGGCCACGAGCTCAGCTCTCTCCTCACATTTCTGCAGGATGCGTCCTCACTGCATGGCTTTCTCCTCCTCCAGATTCTGAGTCATCAAGAATACATCTTCTCTATCTTTTTGCTCCTAGCATCTATCACGGTGGAAAGTAAGAACATCATAGGTTTTTGTTCAGTGACTGGCACTAGGTTGAACCATGCAGCAAAGCTTTTCACTTTCAACTTCTAATTGGGCCAGACATTGCCCCTGGGCATCAAAAAACAAAACAGGAAGGACTCTTTTTGAGCAAAAGCATCCTGAGGAGTGTGGTAAAGCCACGGGGCAAATTATAAATGCTGCAACTCAGGGCTTAGCACCAGCGTTCCAGACCCATGGGGTTTCCATCCCAGCTGCCTCTTTAACCATGACCCAGGGTTCTGAAATGCTCTTGATACACACATGGGAGGGGTCTGCCCAGGTCCAGGCACCCATCTTAGAAGTGACATTCTGAGCCCAGAAATAAACCCATACAGTCAACTAATATTTGACAATGGAGCCAAGAATACTCAATGGAGAAAAAAACAGTCTCTTCAAAAAATGGTGCTGAGAAAATTGGATATTCATATGTAAAAGAATGTGAATACTTCACATTACACCATTCACAGAAATTAACTTGAAATGGATTAAAGAGTTAAATGTAAGACTGGAAACCCTAAAACTCATAGAAGAAAACATAAGAAAAAAGCTCTTGATGTGAGTCTTGGCAATGATTTTTAGGATATGACACCCAAAGCACAAGCAAAAAAAGCAAAAGTAAATACATGGGACTACATCAAACTGAAAGGCTTCTGTACAACAAAAGAAACAATCAACATTATGAAAAGACAACCTACAGAATGGAAAAACAATTTGCAAACCATGTATCTGATAATATTCAACACATATAAAGAACTCATACAACTCAACAGCAAAAGAAACCAGAAAAAACCCAATTAAACAGTGGGCAAAGGACTTGAACAGATATTTTTCCAAAGTAGAGATGTGAATGGCCAACAGGTAGGTGAAAAGATGTTTAACATCACTAATCATTGGGGAAATTATTACCTCACAATGTCAGAGTGGCTATTATCAAAAAGACAAGAGGTCACAAATGCTGGTAGGAATGTGAAGAAACGGGAACCCTTGTGCGATGCTGGAGGGAATGTAGGTTGGTGCAGCCACTATGGAAGACAGTATGGAGGTTCCTCAGAAATTAAAAATTGGACTACCATATGATCCAGCAGTTCTACCTCTGGGAATATACCCGAAGGAAGTGAAAACACTATGTTGAAGAGCTATCTGTACTCCTATGTTCATAGCAGCACTGTTCACAAGAGCCAAGACATGGAAACAACCTACATGTCCATCAACACAGATGAATGGATAAAGAGGATGTGGTACATATATACAATGGAATATTATTGGGCCATATAAAAGGAAGTTCTGCCATTTGTGACAGCATGTCTTGAGGACATTAGACTAAGTGAAATAAGTCAGACAGAGAAAGACAAATACTACATGATATGGTCTCACTTATGTGAAATCTGAAAACAAATTCATAGAAAAAAAGAGATCAGATTTGTGGTTACCAGAGGCTGGGGGTGAGAGTTTGGGTGGGTTGAAGGAAGATGGTCAAAGGGTACAAATTTCCAGTCATGAGATAAATAAGTACTGGGGATGTCATGTACAAGTTCACTATAGTTAACACTGCTATACAGTATATTTGAAATATATCATGTATGTGAAGAGAGTAGATCCCGAGTTCTCATCACAAGGGGAAAAACATTTTTTGCTTTTTATTTTTTTTGTGCCTATATGAGATGATAGATGTTAACTGAACTTATTGTGATAATCATTTCACAATATATGTAAGTCAAATCATTAGTGTGCTGTGCACATTAAACTTATGCAGTGCTGTATGTCAATTACATTTCACTATAACTGGAAAAGAAAAAGAAAGTGCTCATTCCAGGACTGGACTGATTCCTTCCATAGATGATAATTCTCACAAAACTTGGATGGCTTTCTAAAAGTTAAGGATGATTCTTACATACACATGTGTAGAATACATAATTGGCCTTTTCAATTAAAATCACGTGTTATGAGTTATAAAAATCCAGAGTGTTCCTCCCAGGTTAATTTGGTTGATACTGTGGTTTTAGCACTTCCACAGCCCAAGGCATCTTGACATGACCTATGTCCAGGGACAGGGCTCACCCTCCTAGGGTCCCTACAATACTCGTTTGCCCCTAATGTTTGAACAGGACGGGAACAAAATGCACCCCACGGAGCTCAATAACTGCCCAGACTCCCAGGAAGGCAGTATAAATGATGGAGGAGGGACTTGGGGAAAGAAACAAGGGTGAAGTGTAACCCCTTTTCAGGAGGCGAAGCTTATACCGAGATACAAGTGTAGAGGCCATGTTAATGTGGGCAAGCTGCCACCAGCATCCTCATCTCATCCAGAAGTCCAAGGATGTAACATCCCGCCAAAGGTCATCACAAGCCCCCTTTATGCAAGTGGAGAGCTTCAAATGCTGATGACAACACGGCCCCAGCCCCCATCAGGGACCCCAGGGGACAAAGGGGTCTCCCAGCCTCAGGGAGGAGCCTGGGTCTGCGGCTCTGTATCTCATCCTGTGATCAGCTTCGGTCATTAGGAGCGAAACTCCCCAGGAGCCTTTTGCCAGAAATGGGGTGTGTTAAGTTCCAGACAGTTCAGGTCAATATTGTGGACCATTAACTCAATGTTTTTGTTTAAAGATGAGTGGGAAGGAGTAAATAATATCCTTCCTCAAGAAAGTTTCCAAAACACAGGATACAGACGGGCCTTCAGAGACTTCCAGGCTGGGGTGCACATGAGTCAGCTGCCTGTGCCTCTTCCATGGTGACTCTTGGTTCTGAAATTTCTGTGGCCTGAAATGTCCATGGCTGTCACATTAGGGGGACAGGACGTTTAAAGAAATATGGAACCTAAGATGAGGACACTTCATAAAAGTAACAAAAAATTTGAGTCCATTAGCAACAGAATGTTCAATTAGGAAAATAGTTTTAAGTGATACTGCACAAGGGAATAAGAAAGTAACAGAAGGAGAAAGAACCTGAGGATGGAGGGGCCTGAATATTTTGTGACCTGTGTCACTGTTCAAATCTCAAAGGTTTGAACACCAAAGAAAAAATGCATGGGGGAAAAAAAAAACAAAGCAGATTTCCTCTGTTCTAAATAAAGTAATCATCTATCAAGTTGCAGTAGGGTGGTAGGGTTGTAAGTGATTTTTTTTCTTTATTTTCCTAACTTCCTAATATGTTATTTTACTGTTTTGCTAATAATAATAAACTGATGAGTTAACCTAGCCATAGGTTAACACAAACTCTTAAAAAAGGCTTTTAAACAATGACACAAGCAAATAAGAAGCTGTTGACAGGAAAACACTCCCACCGTGCCCAGGTGGCATGCCCTGTCCCAGCCTCCACCCCGCACTGTTGCACCCCAGCCTCCAGGCTCCAGGCGCGTTGGAGAAGAGGGTCCAGCATCACCCCACCTCTCACCTCACTCCTGTCTGACTGTCTGTGTTCGCGCTGTGTCTCCTGCCCCACCTGGTACGGCTATGACCCACACCGGCTGTAGACATCCCATCTCACTCTGGAATCCCCAGGGACCTCAGGCGCCACCCATCCCACTGCCTGGGCTGGTGGGGGAAGGACCCCCCAGGACAAGGGTGCCTGTGGGGTTTGCTGCTCATCCAGGGAAATGACTCTCCCATCCAGCGTGACGCCCAGCGCACCCAGAAGGAGCCAGTTACAAGCTGGCCCACTTTCCTCCAGGCGGCTGGCTGCAATAACCTTGATCTTGAACACACTTTTCTGAGGCACAGATAAGAAGTACTGCTGGCTTTGATTTACAGAGTCTAGAGAGAGGGGTGACATTTTGGGCCAAGTGTCTCTTAGCAAAGCAGGAAAAAGAAAAAGTGGTTCCTTCACTTTCAGTGTGCGGGTCAGAGAGTCCGGCTCTGGTCCGTTTAAGCAGAGGCTGAGCGGATGGGCCCGCACAGGGGTGCCCTTCCATCCGCCCTCCTGCCCGAAGCGCATCAGCGAGGGCCCGAGGCAGAGGGAAAAAGGTAAAGTCATGCTTCCCTTCTAGGTGACCAAGAAGACCAGGGCTGCTCGGAGGGAATGTCTGTCCCTGGGAAAAGGAGCCTCTAGAATTTCAGAACTTTTAAACGCCTCATTGCAAGATGACGCCCCAGCCTGGACTATGGACTCGTCTCCACAGCTGCAGCCCGAGAGGTCTGGTTTCTCTTCCCCAAATCCCTGCAACCACCGCCCCCGCCTTTGCCCGGGGACTGCGGTTTGTCCTGTGAGCCTGGGACTCACTGGGCATCTGCTCTCTCACATCCACCGTTTCCTAAACCGCGGCTCCTCTGCGGTGGTTGCTGTTGGACGCGGCTGCCCTCTAAATCCCCTGTTGCTGTCATCTGTGCATCGTCTGGCCCCCTCCATCTTTCAGCCATTCGCTGCACACAGCTCCACCTCAGGCCCCCATCCTTCGGTCCAGGGCAGCCCGCGGCAAGCGTGGACCAACCCAGCCCCTGTTCCTAGTCCCTCACCTGCCTGCACCCCTTTCCCACCTTGAACCCAGATATGAGGCTGCACTGAGGCAGCACCTTCCGACCATGGAGAGAGGCTGAGAGCCAGGCCCAGATGCTGCCCTGACATCCCTGAGCCTCTGAACCCAACGCAGATCCTGCCTCAGTCACACTTCCCACTTTCCTAAGTCTAATACATTCCTGGGACTTCCCTGGCGGTCCAGTGGTTAAGACTCTGTGCTTCCACTGCAGGAGGCAGAGGTTCGATACCTGGTTGGGACCCTAAGATCCTGCATGTCACATGGTGTGGCCACAAAACAAACAAACAAACAAAAACTAGGTCTAATACATTCCTGATGGGGGAAGCAAGGCCTCTGTAAATTCACTGCCATTTGTCTCAGTTGAATCCACACTCAACAATACCTGTTTTTGTCCCTCCAAAACCACTCTTCGCTATCTCCCTGGTGCGCTTCGCAACTTTTGTGCCTCCTTCGGCTGGCATGGTGCCCGCTATGTGCAGAAGACCACGTATCCGTGGTTGAATGCCTGGCTTGAGAGCAAAGCCTAAGGCTTATTTGGGCTTTACAATTGCTCAGTCCAATCTGTGGACACAATGCATTGGTATTTACGGTAAGATTTAGAATTACAGTGAGGGACCCAGAGGCTTCACTTATGTGGTTAGAGACAGTGAAAAGATGCTAAAAGTCAGTCATCAAAAGGAAAAGGACACAGCAAGTAAGAGAAAGGCAGTCAAGCCAAGAAAATAAACAAAAAGAGGAAAAGGGGCTCTTGGAGTTCTGGGAATGGACAGCATCCTGAAAAAGCAGAGAGTCAAGGCGGAGACCAATCCGGTTGATAAATTATCTTTTTTATTGTTTCAGGGAACACTTCATGCCTGAGCGTTCCAGTAAAAGGCATAAATGAGACCAAAGGGACATTGCTGTCTGCCTGGCCGTTTAGCATTTTAACAACTTGTGCTGCTTCTTCCAGGAAGCAACAGCTCTCTGTTTCTCTCTCTCTTTTTCTCTCTCTCTCTCTCCCTGTTTCCCTGTCTCTTTCTCTCTCCCTCAGTCTTCCTCTCCCTCTCCCTCTCTCTCCTTCTCTCTGTCTTTCTCTCTTTCTCTGTCTCTGTCTCTCTGTCTCTCTCTCCAGTGTCCTTGGCCTGGGGCTCTGATTCATGACCACAACCCCCATGCAGACACCAGGCTGCTGAGAGACTTAGGCAGGCTCCTGCTTCTGGTTTTACAAGCAGAGAAACTGAGGCATGGAGTTCAGTCCCCTGTGCACCCCATGTAGCCATGGTTAAGACTCTTGGCTCACCAGGACGGGCTTAGGAAGAAAAACAGAGATTCCCCTAAAGCCCAGCACGTGTTTCCATAGTGAAGCCCGGCGTCCAGGTCCTGCCCGGCCCCCTCCCTTCCCCCCAGAGACTCAGAGATATTGACCGGCCACGGGCCTGGCTCAGCTGCCCCAGGCGGCGTTAGTGGGGACATTGCAGGATGAGGATGGACCCAGGCGGGACCTGGGCATCTACAGCAGGTATCAGGTGAGAGTGGGAGGGTGACCTCAGGTATTGGAGGGAGCCCGGGAGCAGAGCCTCTCCCAGCCCCCACATGGGGGCGGGCACCGCAGGGCGGCCTCCTCGAGCTGAGACAGGAGGAGGCTTCTCAGTTCTAAGGGACTTTTGTTTTCCTGTGTCAAAGTGCACTGTTCTGCTTTTGGGAAGAGTTGAAGCTCTGAAGACCCGTGGACAGCTTGTGCGCAATGACCATCTCCTGACAACAGACCCAGCAGCTCCAACCAAACCAGAGGAGGGAGGGGTCACCGTGTCATACGGGACGGTCAGCCAGGGCCACGGCGTCGGGCACGGTCCCTTCACCCCAGCCCAGTGTGTTCACAAGGATCTGTGCAGTAACCGGAGAGGGGAGGGGTCAGTACAAACATGAATCATTTCTCCTCTCCAGAAACTCATCACTTCATCTTTTTAATTCTTCCCGGTACCACATGTTTCAAGCTTAGGGTTTTGTTTGTATTTTTATTTATTTATTTATTTTTAGTTGACGTATAGTTGATTAACAATGTTGTGTTAGTTTTAGGTGTACAGCAAAGTGACTCAGTTATACATATACTTCTTTATCTATTCTTTTTCAGATTCTTTTCCGTTATCGGTTATTATAAGATATTGAGTAGAGTTCCCTGTGCTATACAGTAGGTCCTGGTTGTTTATTTTATACACAGTAGTGTGTATCTGTTAATCCCAACCTCCTAATTTATCCCTTCCCCCCTTTCCCCTTCAATAACCATAAATTTGCTTTCCATGTCTGTGAATCCATTTCCGTGTTGTCAATAAGCTCATTTGTATCATCTTTTTAGATTCCACGTATAAGTGACACTGCAAGCTGTATTTTACCCGCCTTGTGTGTCTTCTAACTCAGCTATAGGAAACCGTGTTGGTGGGAGAAGCCCTTGGGGATGGGAGCAGAGAGGCAGGCCCTGCACCCTTATCAGAGGGGCTCAGGTCCAAAACCAGGGACCCCCAAGGATCTGGGCGTGAGTGGACGTGAGGCCAGCACAGTTCAAAGCGCTCCGTGCTGTGTGGCCGAGAGGGGCTGCTGGGCGGCCGCTGTGATGATAAACTCCTGTTGCAAAGCTGCCCGGCACTGATAGAGGAAAAGGCTTCAAAGCGGCTTCTTGACGGGCTTCTCCCTGCAAGAAACAGGGCCGCATTTCTCAATCGACTTGAATTCCTCAGAGCAGGCGGGGACTCAGCCCGGCTCCGCTGGATCCGTATCTCGTGGGGGGGGGATTTCTCCATTTCCAAGCCAGAGCCACACCCCCTCTGTGTGGCCAGGCGGCTCCTGCCATCCCTTTGGACCTTGGCCTGAGGCCCAGAGGCTGGCAGGGATGTGAGAGCGTCTGAGAGCCGTTTTCCCCCCAAAAATCGCTTCATGCTTTATCGGCAGATGTGATGTTTCTTCCTATAAGGAAACAAAGTGTCAGGTTTAGAGCATGATTCCCAAGTTGGGTGGCAGCAGCTACCATCCTTTGCCCCGTCATCTCTGAAGTTTTCCCTTATGATGTGTGAGATCACGAGGCCTAATGTCCAAGCCCATCAGCCCCACTGATACACCAAGTCCCAGCTGAATGATTTCTCTGGATCTGATGGATCAAATGGAACCACAGCACTGGGGAGGCACAGCATGGGGAGGGGTCCCTTCACAGCCCCAAGGACCACAGAGAGCGCTGTTCTCTGGAGTATCGCATTTCCATGATGTTCGGGGACTCTGAAGTCAAGCAAAAACCGGGGAGGTTTGGGTCGAACCGGACGCCTTGATCTGCTGGAAGGCGGCTGCTGCCAAGGACGGGCCCAGGACCTGGGAGGCAGGACCTCACAGTCTGAGTCTGGGCTCCACCTCTCTTCTCCTGCTTGGATGTGACTTTGAGCAACTTACTAAACATGCTCAGCCCACATTTCTGCACTTGAAGAAAAGGGGTAATAACAGTACCTACGTGTAGGGCTGTGGGGACAGTTCACCGAGTGACAGCATTAGAGGAGCTCTGTTGGTCCAGGCCGGAGTCAGAGCTGCCACCACGCTGCCCGACACCAACGGGTCCACAGCGCACATCAAGTCAAGTGTCTAAACGGAACCAGCCCCAAGACAGGGTCGCATCTGACCAAACGCTGTGCCTGGAGGGCCCCCCCTTGTGTCTCCCCAGGAGCAGCGGCTCAGGGTCACTGACCCCATGGTCCTGCACACCCACTAATTCATAGGACCAGCCGCTGTGAAGGGGGAGGCTGGGCTGCCTGGGGTTCTGAAGGAACAGCTGTGTGGGTGGGTCACTGGCTGAACAGGCCTCACGGGGGGACGATGGGGTTATTAGGCAGGGGACACGATAAAACCCAGGAACTTTCTGCTTCTCCTGGGACTCCTGGCGTTATTCTGATAT